>NW_022991375.1:2223932-2561360 GCF_902827175.1 Gymnodraco acuticeps
GGGGGCATGTTCCCCCGGGAAGATTTTTTTTTAAATATTGAAGTTAAAAGCATCAATCTGGTGCACTTTGAGAGCAACATTAGTAGATCTATGGATACATCTCTCAACACCCATATGAAACAGAACTGGAAGCAGATTTTCTTTTTCTTTATGGATATTTTACAAATCACTCCCCTTTCAAACTGTATTCTCGTTTATTAATAACAACTTTTTTTTTACTGTCATATAGTATTTTATACCCGTTTACTTTATTCTCTTGTTTTTTTAGAACTATAATGATCATATAAAGATGTGCCTTTACCTCACTGGTTGGAGAAAAAGCTTCTCATATTTGTTAGCATAGCTAGCTAACCAGATGCTAATAACAACAGTTATTGACTGTATGATCAGTATGACAGATGAACAGATCGCCACTGGGCTTACAACTAAAGACACAGCCACGCAAAAACTGCGGCATGTGTACGGCTCCTTATGGCTACTGACATTTGTGAAGTCCCGGCCCGGAGCGGCGTTCTGGTGCTCTCCGGCAGCTCTAAACCCCTGTCGGACGAGACATATACCACGTGATGACACGTTAGGCTCGTGTTGTGTTCAAGGACCCTGACCTTGGCCAGGAAAAACAGGCACTCGCTTGTTTAATTATTTTGCGGTCTAGATTTCTTAATTTTTTTTCTTTTTTGCGTGTGTTACTGGTGTTACCTCGAGGGCCGTATTAAATTGTCTCGCGGGCCGTAAAAGGCCCGGGGGCCGGAGGTTCCCCACCCCTGGTTTAGAGCCATGTGGTGTTGTCTCTGTCCTTATACTCAAAGCCTCAAACTTTGAGGCTTTGAGTATAATCAAAGGTTTGATTTTCCACAGTGTTCGTACAGAACAAACAAGATACAAGTTGTCAATACAGCCAGAGGGTTGTTTGACCTTTGGACAGAACCAGGTTAGCCAGTTGCCCCTGTTTGAAAGCTGGTTGATAAGATAGTGGTGGTTCCTCAGGTCCCATATGGTCTAGCGGTTAGGATTCCTGGTTTTCACCCAGGCGGCCCGGGTTCGACTCCCGGTATGGGAACTGGAGTTTTAGGGAGAGAGAGTATGAATCCAACCCTGATCTGGTTTCTTGGAGCAAGATTACTTTAACTGATTTGTAGACACCTAAACGCGCTTAACATCTCAACAGAACAATTACATGTCAGTGGGCTTTTCCAATTTATCGGGGAACACAAAACAGATTATCATGAAAATTAAGTTAGGGGAGGTATTAATCCTCTCTTTTATTATGATGTTACCTCTTTGGTGTTGCAATTCTAAATTGTTTAAGGAAAACACTAAACTCTGTGCAAAACAAAACATGCAGACTACTTTGGTTGTTGTAGCCAAAAGGATCTGCCTGGCTCATAGGGAGGTCGTTGGCCTGCTGAGGACGCAGGTGATTGGCTTGGAAGTGAAGGGGCGGGCACAGTAACAAACCCACCTGAAAGGTGAGATTGAAAAACACTGGAAATAAAGGTTTTATGAAAAAAGACAATAAATGAAAAAATTGATCATGACATTTCATTTCACAATATCTAACAGAGTTTAGGTAATGTATCTAATAATTAAATATTGGGGCTCCATGCGTTTTATGTAGTTTGCTGCTTGTCTTTCATTTTAGCCTCCATCCTCTCATTCACAGTTCTCTCACTGTCTCCCAACTCACCCAGCTTTGTTCTAACCTCATTAAAACTCATTTGCTAATGAATGCAGATTTAGGCTCATTCTGAGCAACGCAACCATCTATTCAGGATCCAAATCATTTCTGAGCATGGCTAATGAGCTGCTAGAATTCATTTAACTGCAGTTCAAAGCAATGTTAACTGTGGGAATCAAAATCCTTTCTCCTGAGACTAATAGTAGGAAGCACAATAGCATCCTCTTGATCTATCCTCCAGCATGTTTCATTCTACACTGTGACTCCTCCGTCATCTGACTCATCCATTGCTCCTTTCTCTTGAGGAATTATGCTAATCAAGGCAAGCCAGATACTGTTAAGCATCAGCAGTATCCAGTGAGACGTGTGGTACAAAGATAGCCTATGAGCATTTCTCATGTTCAGCTAAATAGCCCCTCTCACCAAATGGTAGCATACTTAACTGACTGGGGAGTATCCCTTTGATCTTGAGCCATCATAGATCAAGTATTGGAAGAAAATAAATCCATAAATGTATGAGCAGAGTAGCCAATGCATAAGTCCCTCATCAATCTTTTCTGCCATTTATTTTCTTACTTGATCATATTTATAAATGATTGCTGATTGCAGAGTAAGATGATACGATTGATACCACTCTTCATGTATGATGAATATATAACTGGACTAGGTTTCTGTAGCTTATCTTAGCTTTGCTTAGCTTAAAGATACAGGAATATACAGTTAGCCCAGCTCTGTCTAAATATAACACAATTTGCAAAGCAGCACCTTATAGCGCAAGTGCTAAACAGAAACAACACAAAATAAAGTATTTAGCAATATAAAATACATTCATATAGTTTCCTGGATTCCTTTGCAGGGGCCTTTAGGTTGGCAGACAATTGTTCCCAGACAAGAAATGTTCAGGCCCATTTCAGGCTTGATTCTCCACAGTGTTTGTACAGATCAAACAAACAAGATACACGTTGTCAATACAGCCAGTAGCTTGTTTTACCTTTGGAAAGAACCAGGTTAGCCAGTTGCCCCTGTTTGAAAGCTGGTTGATAAGATAGTGGTGGTTCCTCAGGTCCCATATGGTCTAGCGGTTAGGATTCCTGGTTTTCACCCAGGCGGCCCGGGTTCGACTCCCGGTATGGGAACTACAGTTTTAGGGAGAGAGAGAATATGAATCCAACCCTGATTTGGTTTCTTTGAGCGAGATTACCCTTACTGATTGTAGGCACCGAAACACAGTTAACATGTCGACAAAACAATTACATGTCACTGGGCCTTGTGCCTGTGTCTGTAAATTAACAACCTAGTGACAAATTGAATTTCCCCAAAGGGATTTAAGAAAGTTATGCCTCATATCAACTATATACAATTACATTACATTACATTGCATTTAGCTGACGCTTTTAGCCAAAGCGACTTACAATAAGTACATTCGACCAGGAAGATATAACCTTGAAGAAAACAGAATCATATAAGTACATCAGGTTTCATAGAGCCAAACATTTCAAGTGCTTTCAAGAGGTATTAATCCTCTCTTTTATTCTTTTCGAGAAAAAGTGTATTTTTGATTATGATATCGATGACATAACAAGTATTGTCTCTGAGAAACTTTTGCCAAATTATAAGTCTGATAAACTGATATATAGCTTAACTTTCTTTACATTTGTACTCATTGCAAAAATCGTAACATTGCAAAAATCAGGCATATCTTGCCTCAAAACGATGCAGAGAAACTAGTCCATGCATTTGTTACTTCAAGGCTGGATTATTGTAACTCCTTATTATCAGGGTGTACCAAGAAGTCAGTCAAGTCGCTTCAGCTGATTCAAAATGCTGCAGCTCGTGTACTAACCAGAGTTAGGAAAAGGGACCACATTACTCCTGTTCTGGCTGCCTTACACTGGCTCCCTATAGAACACAGGATAGAATTTAAAATTCTTCTTCTCGTCTACAAAGCCCTTAATGGGCAGGCGCCATCTTACCTTAAAGAACTCATTATACCCTACTGTCCTATTAGGGCATTGCATTCCAAGAATGCAGGGTTGTTGGTTGTTCCGAGAGTCTCTAAAAGTACAATGGGAGCCAGAGCCTTTTCTTATCAAGCTCCACATTTGTGGAATCAGCTTCCAGTTTGTGTTCGGGCGGCAGACACCCTATCCGTTTTTAAGAGTGCGCTTAAGACCTTCCTTTTTGATAAAGCTTATAGTTAGGGCTGATTAGATTCAGCCCCTAGTTTTGCTGATATAGGCTTAGTTTGTCGGGGGACATCTTACTTCTTCCTTCTCTCTGTCTATACCTGTGTACTCTCATGTTCCGATTAACCCAGCTTCCCCAAATGTCTTTCTTTTTGGTGTCTATATACGCCGGGATCCGGAGTCATGGATGATCCTGCGGTCCTGTGTCCTGCATCGTGAGCCCTGTATCTTGAGTCGTGGCTGTGGTCCTGGATCATGGGTCCTGGATGTATATCCTCGTGGATTCATCTTCTTATTATACACACATGCATTTCCAAACATTTGGACTACCTATGTTGCAAATGTATTATCCTTTCAATTTACACACGGCATCTATTGCACGTCTGTCCGTCCTGGGAGAGGGATCCCTCCTCTGTTGCTCTCCCTGAGGTTTCTCCCATTTTCCCCTTTAAACTGTGGGTTTTCTCCGGAAGATTTTCCTTGTACGATGTGAGGGTCTAAGGACAGAGGGTGTCATATTGTCATACTGATATTCTGTACAAACTGTGAAGACCACTGAGACAAATGTAACATTTGTGATATTGGGCTATATAAATAAACATTGATTGATTGATTGATTGCAGAAAACTATTTTATTGAATCCATACGATTCAAATCTGCTGCAGACACTTAAGGTAGCATATGTACATAGTATACATTTCGTATAAAGGCTGTTACACACAGCTTACCACAGGATTGCTAAGTCATGTGTGCATCTGTGTACATTCAGGCCAAAGTGTGTGTGTGTGTGTGTGTGTGTGTGTGTGTGTGTGTGTGTGTGTGTGTGTGTGTGTGTGTGTGTGTGTGTGTGTGTGTGTGTGTGTGTGTGGATCATTGCAACAGGAGTGCTATGGATCCACAGAGTTTCAATGAAGATTAAGAACAGTTTCCAACCATCCAAATGCCTTTGCCCACTCTAAAGACCCATCTGACAAATCCAATCCTCTCAGATCCACATTGAATGAGATGCACACACAGTTCAATCAATATCCTCTATTTTTTGGACACGCTTGTCAAGGTCATGCATGCAGCAAAGCCTTTGGGTGATACATAAAAAGATGAGTGATAGGGCATTGAAATGCACTATGGTAGATAGAAGCTTAAAGTTGTATTTATTTATAAGATATTGAACTGGAATAAATTAACATTATGACAGTCATAGTGATCTCCAATATCATATTAGCTGTCTTCTGCAATATTGGCACAAGGCAAGGTGAGGGATGATGAATGAGGGGATAAGACAGCTAATCCCTGCTAAATAGCACCTCTAGGATTTTGGAAATATTGAGAAACTCTTTTCTATCCTACACAGCTCAGACGGATGTGTCAGTAAGCCCCATTATTAAATCCACAAAGGATATGTGTCTCCATTTTATGGTGGTAACATTTCAAAATGTTCAAAGCAAACAATCTGTCTTTGTCTAAAAGAAACATCTTAGCAATTTTCTCCATATAATAATATGTTGCTCCCCATATATACAGTCTATGGTGCTCCTAGCAAAGGGAGATCAACCCATTTATGTTTTTCTCTTTGGGACCTGTGTTTTAAAAATGAGAAAATATGTTGTTTTCTTTTCAGCACTTTGCCTTGATATTTGTTTTCTTTTATATAGAAATCAAGCATTGGACCATGGCGTTTTTGGTGTGAAGGAGAAGTAACTTGTACATTATTATCTCTATTTTACATTACATTACATGTTACTTGTTAGACGCTTTTATCCAAAGTGACTTACATACTCAATACTGTGGGCAATCCCCACAGGAGCAATGTGGGGTGAAGTGTCTTGCCCAGGGACACAACGACATGCTGACTGCAGTGGGGTTTGAACCCGTGACCCCCTGATCCGAACACCTACGAAATATCTATTATTATTATGCTCCCGTAACAGATAGTGTATATTATATCACAGAGATTGTGAATTGTTTGATAATACTCAAATAACATCACCATGAGACTGAAAGAAAGCATGACAGCAGTCACATTATTTGGATATAAGATTATGTTTACTGTTGACACAATAATTAACTTAAATATAATTATGTATATAAATGTGGATCTATTGATGTTACAGCATGCACATGAGGCAGGTCAACAGAGTGAGTCTGCTGCTAAGTGTAATTTGGCTTTAATAAGTTTGTATCCTCACATACTATTTTCTGTTGTTATTTCAACTATGATTTCAACGTGAAAATAGCCCTGTATTCTCTACACACTATCAACTATAAACTGCATAAACAGATAGTTTATTTTAAATTAACTCATCTTATTTGTATGACTTATTATTTCAATCAGTGTTAAAACAATAATTACATTTGAAAATACCAAGCAGTGTTCTTACTTTGCATGTAGGCTGTCAATCCTTTTTTGCAAAACATGAATTATGCGGTTTCGTCACACAGGGATCGTCCTCCTCGGCCACCGTATGATGTCGTGGCGTTTGCTATGCACTAACTCACCATATTTACTTGATTACTGTTAGCTCTCATTTCTAGCTTATTCGGTCTACATTTGTCACGTACACGTTACATAAACCACCGGACAGTGTGTACCGTCAGCCTTTCAAGATGAGACGCGCTGGTGCGGGTAAGAGACAGACGGACATGTTTAATTTAAAGCTAATACCTAGCTTGCTGGCTAGTTAGCAAACAGCTAGCTCACGTTAGCTAATGTTGTTGATATTGTTGTGAAACGTTACAGGGCTAATTTACAGTAAGGACAACATAGCCAACCGATTATGTATTAACTATCGTTTCATTCAGGTGAAGGAGGCCCTGGGAATTATGTAGCAAGTGGCTACAGTGTGTATGAAGAGGAAAATGAACATCTACAAGAGGGATTGAGGTCTAAAGTCCACGCTTTGAAAAGTGTAAGTAACTAAATGTAGTTGATTAATGCTTTTATATTTGGTTTAGCAGAATATACTGCACATGATCTGTGTAGTCCACTCTGATAAAGGTACATTTTGTTTTTAGCTCATCTTATTACGATACGATATAATGTATTGTCCCCGTAAGGACATTTGTTTCTATTTAACGTGTCTATAGTTTACTCCTCCTGTTTATTTTTTCACTATTATTATTAATATTATTATTATTGTTTTTGTCTTGAATATATTTATGTTGAGCTGTTGAAGGAGCCTGGGACTTAATACTTTCATTGCCAAACTGTAACTACATGAGCTACTGTGCATATGATTCATATGTATTGTTGCTTGATATTAACAGCTGACCATCGACATTGGGACAGAAGTCAAATACCAGAATAAAATGTTGGATGAAATGGTGAGTTTTACTTTATGTTGCTTCTCTTCCTGAACAATGTTAAAACACTGCACAAGAGTATATAACTGGTGGAAGAGCTATTCAGAGTATTAAGTCAAAGTTAACATATTATAATGTAACGTTTTACAATTAAAAGTCCAGGATTAAATTCTTATGTACAGAAGTATTGACCACAAAATAAGAACTAACACAATGTATTATGACTGGCATGCTATAATTTGATTGTTTTATTCATAGATTATCTGGAAGTATAATTTAAATGTTTCTGCTGATGGAGAGAGAGGTTATTTTAACAATTGTATACTGTTGGGTACTTTTTATTTAATCAATTATATTTAAAAGTTTGTCACTTTAAAAAAAAAAAAAAAAAGCTCAAATAAATGAAGTGGATTTAAAAAGAACGCTTTTCCCCTCTCAAACCGAGTTGAGTTCAGTCATTGAATAGTGCCATACTGCTCCAAGAGTCACTGGAGTAATCTCGGGTCTATGTTTGTTTGCTGCTGGCCTGGACTTTAAACTCTCTATAACCCTCTTTCCCACTAGGACTCAGACTTTGACTCGACGGGCGGCCTGCTGGGTGCCACCATCGGCCGAGTCAAGCAGCTGTCCAGAGGCAGCCAGACCAAGCTGCTGTGCTACATGCTGCTCTTCTGCTTCTTCGTCTTCTTCGTCCTGTACTGGTTCATCAAGCTGAGGTGATAGGAGGACCCAGTTGAACTTCTTAACTCCTCATCCCCAGCCTGTGCCATGCTGATGGATCAAACCAACATAATGCTGATGAGAACACGCAGGGATTTTTTTCCTCAGCTACACATGTGCCCATGTATCTGAGTATTTCAAAATCCCAAATGTAGTCTTCGATAAAGTCCTTCTGATGCTGTATGATTGAATCCTTACAAATAAACCACTGTCTAAATAATGGACCACGTGAACTAGGTATGTGGTATCTGAAGTATGCGCAATTGGTGTACTTTATCAGCCAATTTACAACTGATACTCCTGTGTCAATAACCTTAATGCAGTCATTAACACATTGTATGGTAAACATGATCAAATAGTAAATCTGTCATTAAGTTATAGAATGCCACTCAAAGCCAATAATCTAGTCTTTTTTCTTTTAAGAATGAATGGATAAAGTACAACATTTGGCATCCATACATAAATGGATAGTATTGTTCTTTGTTTTATGTTTATTGTAAAATATTTTTAATGTAAATAAACATGTTATGAGATGAATTGAACAGTGTCGGTGTGCGATTTACATACTGAGAAAATCTGCCGAAAACATACAAAATTGAACTGGTAATTTTATTATTTTTATAAATTTGTCGTTGACACACAAACAAAAGGCATATTATTTCTTGGGATATTTATTGTACAAGTTGTAGCACATTATTTTTCTTCGCCTATTCTATAAAAATAGATTTAGTCTTTTAACTGACTCATCACATAGCAATACAATTAGGAAGTTAACATTGATATGTTCATGAAAACAAAACAGGAGCTTCATTATTCTGTGTTTAAATGTCTTTTGAACTACATACAGTTCAGTCAAAACAATAAAAGGCAAAATGCAAAACTAACATTACATAAGTCAAGCATCTTAACATACTGCACTTGGGTGTTTGTGTTAAGCAGTTCATTGTAAGTGATTAGCACAATATCAGCAGTACAGTAGGTGGTGATTGCATCATTTCTTGGGAAGTGTGTCCATGTACTTGCAGATGATTCCCAGCATAACCTCATCAGCGCCTCCACCAATCGACATCAACCTGGAATCTCTGTAGAAAGGACCAGAGATATACAAACAGTCAGAGACAACACTGACTCCTCTTGAATTTTCCCATGACTCAAAAGTATTGTCTAAAAGCGCCATGAACATATAAAAGACATTTTCCACGACCAACTTTGAGCTCTGTTGGTCCTTCTGTCATTCTTGTAATCCACAAATGACATCTCACTGTGGAGCCATGGACTTCATTCAGACCAGTATAATTATGGAAAAGAAAAGTATACTGAGAGAGGGAGCCATACTTTCAGGGATGGATCACAAAGTTGACAAACGTGGCATCCTACAGACGTATTTATTTTAAAGTTCGAAGAACAGGACTGAGAAATATGTGGTAGATTGAGGAGACTACCTTAAAATACATTGTGAATGAGGACACATGTTGAAGTAAGCCCCATGTACGAAGTCATTTGTTTCGTTAACCAACATGTGATAATGTTTATCAAAAATGTCTAAAAAAACAAAAAAAGGAGTTTCCTTTCTAACTTAAATTACTTAAACATTTCATTCACATGAACAATGGCTTCAATCAGGTTTTTCACGGTCGTACATCCTGAACCCCTCGTTCAGCTGCATTATTTGCCCCATCAGTAGATGTCAGCACAGCATAACATAAGGTTTAAAAGAATCTGAGTGAAACACAGTGTTACTTGATTGAACACTGTATAAAAAATGAGGACACTCGAAGCCCAACAGAGACTGAGTCCAATTGTGTGCTTTCAAAGACTATTATTACGCGATTACATGCTATGTTTATGTAGAAGCCATCACTCAATCTGATTCTCACCATCTGGTTTAACTCTTCTTTAAAAAAGACATGGACCACAAGCTTTATCTAGCTCCTGCCAACTGGTGAGGTTGCTCTTACCATGGAAACATTATACCCTCTAAAAAAGCATACTTGGCAGCCAAATATAACCATAGTTGGCTAGCAACGGGTGCTAGTGACTGGTGCTGCTATGTCATGGTTTTTTGCAGTTTGTTTTCTTGGATGAGATGAAAAATGCAACACAAGGGTAAACATAATTGAATTGTGGTAAATGCTATAAATCACTGGAAAACACAGGAAACTCATTTTAAAAACCAGATCAGTGAACATTACTAGACTCACCTGTAAAATCTGCTGACCAGCACGTCACTGGTGAAGCCCATTCCTCCCCAAAACTGGAGGCAGCTGTCGCCCACCTCCCTGGCCAGGCGGCCCCCCTTTAACTTGGCCATGGATGCCAGCTTGGTGACGTCATTGCCTTTAATGTACAATGCTGCAAAAAAATAAAGAAAATATGTATTGAGAAGGTGGGTACAAAGGCATTATAAAGAATGTCGAGAGGAAACAAAGACCGTAAACAAATGATGTTCAGTTTCACCGGTGGCTGATCAGTGCCTCTATTATTTCTCTACGTACCCTCCAGAGAAAACATGTGTGAGCTGTTTATTTCCTGTTGAAATGTGTAAAGAAATGTGTGTGTGTGTTTATCTACCTGTGCCAAACAGATGCAAGCTTTCATCTGTTTCTGGCCAAGCAAATCGGATGAGCTAGAATTCACTCAAAGCTGGCCGCCAATGAAGTGGTTACAAATCACAAGACCTTGAACACACGCCCGCCAGATGCACCCTCGTATTCTAAAGCACTAGCGATGTATTTTGAAACAAGTGGGTATGAGCCAGTTTTTCAGGTGGGTTTTGAAGTTATGCCAAAAACAACTGCAGTGTATAAGAGCCATTCATCGTTTGATACGTTGAGCTCCTTCTGTCTACAAGTGTCCTTAAGCAAAACACTCACCATTTGCTCCATAACAGGAGTTTGAAATGTATGCTAAGAGATTAATGCATCAACACATAAATAATGCTATTACACAGGGAAGATTAAATTAGAATAGCTCTTGATGCCTGTGAAAATAACAAAAACCTATCTTCTTTACAAAGCAGAGACCTAAACTTGAGTAAAATTCACCAGTTCGGGCAACTTATCCAGGAAATTCTTGTTGTTTCAGAAATATAGCAGCGAGCCATTTTGATGCCAAGTAATCACTGTTCTGTCTACAGCCAGCCAGCCATATTGTTGTTTACTGTTACCTTATCACTACTAAGCTAGCACATCACTCTCCAGCCAGCACTGTTCCCTTTATCTTCTAACCCAACCTGCTGCATTGTACATATTACAAATTACAAACTCAAGGCTGGTTTGGCATTCTCATTATTCTTGCATTGCAGAGTGAACCGTGGCCTTTCATATCGAGTTTTCAGTCTTATCTAATGTATTGAGTGCCACAAGGACAGCTACATGCATTTATTCGGAAGAATTTTCTTAAAATACTGCACATCTAAGCAAGTCTGTTGGATATGCAATATCTGGATCTGAAATAAAGGCAAACATAGCCAAAGGTGTAATTATGCATGTAAAGAAGAGACAGATGTTAAAGGACACCTATTATGCAAAATCCACTTTTTCATGTCTTTTCTACATCAACATGTGTCCCCTCTGTGTAAAGAGATTCTGAATGTTTCAGGAAGACATCAGATTCTCTCTCTTTTTGTCCTGATCCATTTATATAAAAACCTGTCTGAAAATGAGCTGATCAGATTTTGGCCACTTTATGATGTCATAACGATTTTTTGGCTTGTGTAACCATTAGCCAATCACCAACCAAGGTAACCGAGGGGCGTGGGGAGGGGCTCCTTATTTTCATCTAAAGTAACAGACAGAGAATCAGCACTTTTGAAACAGGGCTGAAACAGAGGGGATTATGGGATGCTGCAATGATCTGTTTGGTATTTCGAGCCAAACACTTCAGAGACATGTTTTGTATATATCTGAGACCTATTATATATTGATGAAAAACAGTATAATAGGGGACCTTTAAAACAACAACATCATCACAAGTCAGAAACACACATATTTGAAAACAACATATATGTACAGCAGGGTTTCCGTTAGCCGGTAATTACCGGTTTTTAGCTGGTAAAATGTATTAAAAACCGGTAAATTCAAAACCTACCGGTCAAAATGTCTGGTAATAATTAGGGATGCTCCGATAGATCGGCCGCCGGTCATTATCGGCCGATATTCACTCTTAATAGTTTGATCGGTGCTCTCTATAAAGGCCGATCAGGAGAGCTGGATCTGATCGATATGGACATAAACGCGAGTGAAGCAAGGGCGCCGGAAGCGGGGGGCCAGGGGGCCATTGGCCATTGGCCACTTTTCAGCCCTGCCCCACATTTTCACAGCAGCAGATTTTTTTTTTCTTTTTTTTTTTTCTTTTCAGTCTTTATTTCGAACAGATTCAAAAATAACAAATACAAAATAACAAATGTGAAAAACAGAATACCGTATTGTTATAATACAGTATTTATCCACATTCATGGTAATATTTGTATATTCAACAAAAAAAACAAAAAAAGTCTTCATATTAATAATAATAATAAATCATATGTGTCCGAAAGGGAGTAGGAGGAAGCAAATGCTTATTAATTCCCACCCCTTACTTGATCAATGATTGTCCTTTAAATCATTATGCAAGTTATTCCTACTTAGATTTACATTTATACATACATATACAATAATTTATCGTCTTCAATCACCTTTCTTCATTCTCATATTTTTCCAAAAAAGTGTTTCTGTACATCCTTTTAAACTGAATTATGCTTGTGCTTTGTTTGAACTCCTGCTCCAAACCATTCCATAAAATCACCCCACAGATTGTTAAACTCATACTTCTCACAGTTGTTCTGACCTTGAGTTGTTTAAAATGTAGATTTCCTCTCAAATTATACCCACCCTCTCTGTCTATGAACAATGTTTTTAATTTCCTAGGAAGTAGATTATGTCTGGCTCTGTACATGATTTGTGCCGTTTTAAATTTAACCAGATCAATGAACTTCAATATGTGTGACTTCAAAAAGAATACATTAGTGTGTTCAAGATATCCAACATTATTGATAACCCTTATAGCCCTTTTTTGTAATGTGCATAACGGCTGGAGGTTGGTTTTGTACGTGTTTCCCCAAATCTCCACACAGTAAATCAGATATGGCAATATTAGTGTGTTATATAGAGTATACAATGAGTTATAGTCCAGAATGTATCTGGCTTTTCCCAATATTGCGATAGTTTTAGCCAGTTTTGCTTTTACATGAGTGATATGAGGTTTCCAGCTGATTTTGTGGTCTAAAACCACACCAAGGAACTTAATTTCATATACTCTTTCTATGTGTATGTTATCTAGTATTAATTGTATCTGTGGATTTGTTTTATGTTTTCAACAAATTCAACAAATTGTTGTCTGTTGCTTAAATAATCTCTCACCCAGTTTAATCCCACCCCTCTGATGCCATACCGTTCCAGTTTTATCAGTAAAATATTGTGATCTATGGTGTCAAATGCTTTTTGTAAGTCTATAAATATTCCCACTGCTTGTTTTTTATTGTCCATGCAGTTAGCTATTTCCTCACTTAATTCCATTAGTGCCATCGATGTTGATCTATCTTTCCTGAATCCATATTGACTGTCGTCCAAAAGCTGATGTGTTTCCATGAAACTGTGCCGCGGAAAACTGTACAAATCCCGTTTCAATAATTCCCCTCTACTCTAAAGTCGCATCTAAAACGTGATCTGATCTAGCTGTGTATATTTTGTTATTTTTGATTGTTATATTAAATCTCACTAGCTACAGGCATGTTTGAAGCTTGTAAAGGGAAGATGACAGCTCTCGCCACTCTGCTGTTCCTCAGCGCCGCCCCCCCTCCCTCCCGATGAAATTATGAATGTAAGGTGTATAGTAATCATAGATAACACGGCAGGGTCCGTTACAGTTTGTTTTTATCTGATTTCAAATAAGCAAAGTCTTGGGTTTCAGAATATTAAACTTGTTTCAGCAAATTCAGATGATAAATAGGCCTACAACTTTGAAGCTTGTGACGGCATAATTACAAGCGGAGAACGGAGTAGTTTAACGTCACAGCAGGCATAACAACAGCCGGTGTTTCTCGTGAGTACAGTAATCCAAACGAAAATATCTTTCCTCCGTAGTATTTTGATCATTTGCTCCGCTAATAATCAATCATGATGATTGATGATGAGAAATGATGGATTCCAGAGAAGAGAAAACTTTAAAGGCCTTTTTCTCAAAATGATGACTCTGTAACAGTCATTATATAATGTGACATATTTTGCTTAATATTTGGAGTACAAAAACAATCCTCATATCATTAGAAAGCTAGGAATCAAAATATGTCTTCGGGTCAATGCGACTGATTTCGATGGAGCAGCAGGTAACTTTGCATTAGGTAAAATAAAGCAGGCAGACATAACAGGAAGAATATGTAAATTTTAACCCAATCAAATAGGACATTGTCACACCATTCAAATGTATCCATGTAAATTACAACCAATAAAAAAGCTTAGATTTGTTTATTTGTTACGTTGTTTACTTTATTTGTTACGTTGTTCTGTGTGTGTCAGCCGTTAACCTAGAAATAATATATACACTTGCAAACATGTCAGTAGAACCAGCGCAGAAGAAAAGTAAATGTGACCCGCTCTATCGAAATCAGTCGGAAGTCGCAACGGCTCATTTCAGAATAAACGTGGATTTACGTAAAAAACAATTTTTTCAGGGTTCGGGTGTTTTGTTTGATTTTAAACAAACAAAGTCTTGGCTTTCAGAATATGAAACTTTTATTTCCAAAATCACACGATAAATACATTTTTGAAGCTTGTAAAGAGACGAAGACAGGCACCTCTCACTCGCAATCTGCTCTTCCAGCAGCGCCGCCCCCCTCCCTCCGCTGAAATTATGAATGTAAGAGTATAGTAATCATAGATAACACGGCAGGGTCCGTTACAGTTTGTTTTCATCTGATTTTAATTAAACAAAGTCTTGGCTTTCAGAATATTAAACTTGTTTCGGCAAATTCAGATGATAAATACAACTTTGAAGCTTGTAACGGCATAATTACAAGCGGAGAACGGAGTAATTTAACGTCATAGCAGGCATAACAACAGCCGGTGTTTCTTGTGAGTGTTTTCCCCTGGAAACAAACACAATACACACAAACGCAAAATTACACAAACACACACACGTATACACACACACTCGCGAGCTTCCCCTCCAAACGGAAATATCTTCCCTCCGTAGTATTTGATCATTTGCTCCACTAATAATCAATCAGATCGATGGATTCCAGAGAAGAGGAAACTTTTAAGGCCTTTTTCTCAAAATGATGACTCGGTGACAGTCATTATATAATGTGACATATTTCGCTTAATATTTGGAGTAGAAAAACAATCCTGATATCATTAGAAAGCTAGGAATATCCTCTTTCCAACCGTGTATACAACTCAAAATGTGTCTTCGGGTCAATGCGACTGATTTCGATGGAGCAGGTCACAAATACAGTCAATCTAAACTTAAATGTAACAACTGGAAGGTCACATCCCTGACATCCACATCTCCGGAGCCTGGACCTTCATCAATCATAGAAACAGCGAAGCCAGATGAACCCAAAAGCAGCACCTCTGCGGCCGCAGAAACTGTCAAAACCACCGCCGCCGTCGTTGAACCGAAACAGGCTGGTTCCGACTGCATGGAGGTTTGTTGTTGGGACATTGAGGCGGGTAAAGCTGTACAGCTAACTATCGGAAAAAAGGAGACCGCTAGTAGATTATTTGAGCAAAGAGAAGGTACTTCAACGCAGAATGGTACAAAAACAGAGAGTGGTTCATTCTTTGCAAAACCACTAAACGATAGTGATAAATTGCGATGTTAACAACCTCATGATAACCTCATATTTTTTTAACTTAGGATCATACCTGTGTTTAGTCTAGAAAAAGGTAAATGTGTGCATTTTATTATAAAGTTGTGTATATTTACAGACTATTGCAAAAACTAAGAAGCTTATAAACATCAGGTTTAAAACTAAAAGAGCTTTACAAAAAAGTAACCAAAGATGTTTGGAGTTTTATTTGAGTTATTCATTTAAATGTTTTGTCTAAGAAATGCTGATTTGAAACCGTTGTTAGGCCTACATACAGTTACGCATTTCCTGTTTCTGCCAGAGAGAGGGGAGTTTGTCCCAAAGCTTGCTGCTGTATTTACTCCCTCCATCTGACAGACAGGAGGGAGCCTCATGTGTCACTCCACGGAGTTCACTCCGTCACGGAGGGTGTGTGTGTAGGTGTAGGGCGTGGTTTGGGATTGGGCCATACACACGCACTTTTTTTGGCCCCCCCACTTCTAAAATGAATCCGGCGCGCCTGGAGTGAAGTATAACCGGACGCGATAGAGAGAGATCAGATCAGCTGCTGAGTCAGACCGAGACACGCAGCTCTGCATAATCACCTGAAGCCCCGCCTGTTTAGCGAGCTGCAGGAGCTGCATGAGAAACTGACGGGCTGTCAGAGAGAGAGGGAGGGGGAGGGGAAAAGAGAGGATCCGTTTCTCCCGTGTTATTATTCAAAGTTGATGTAAACTTTTGAATAATGTACGTTATCTACTACAAGTAGTTTGTTTGAATGTAATAATTATGTTGTTTGTTGTTTGTGGAATAATTTATTGAAAAATGAATCTGAATTTTTCGATCTGTTACGATTATAAACTGAAGCAATATAAAAATGAGCCCTGTGAACTGAGTTTTAAACATCAGCATATCTGCTCATAGTCCGGTAATTACCTGCTAACGGAAACTCTTATTATTAGTGAAATATGACCGGTAAATTTCAAATTTGTCTGGTAAAATAAATTCTGCCCGGACATTTGACCGGCGAGAAAAAATCCTAGCGGAAACCCTGATGTACAGTATATAATACTATATTGATGTGCCTTAAGAATAGAGAGGGACAAAAGGTCATTCAGCTGCTGCAGCCAACACTACCAAGCTATCATTATGGTTCACATGTCTGTATGTAAAGTGAGCCCACCTGTAGCGCTGTGCAGGAGAGCGCGCAGCAGCTCCACCTCAGTCTGCAGCTCGGCCAACCTGAAGTGAACCGACTGGTGGTGGAGGACCGGCCGATTGAAGATCTTCCTCTGCCTCGTGTACTGGATGGTCTCCTGAATGACGTTCTCCATCATGGTCAAGACTGGAGGTATAAAGATAGAGAGATAGAGAATTAGTACTAATGCTGCTGCTGCCACTTGAACTGCATGCATGTCTGTGCTTGCTTCTCATTTGTGTCTCTGATTTATGATATAATGCACACATGTTTGACAGGCAAGACGCCTCAGATTTAATAGAAGCATATCAACTTTCCCTTCTCGGAAGTCGTTTCTTACAAGTTCTTCCCAAGAAAATAGTGATGCATGTTTGCAAACCAATAAGAAAAGCAAACATCTGCTTTACTACAGAAGATGAATGGCTTATATTAAGTGACTAAAACTCCCAAATTCTTGGAAACGGAAATGATCCAGTATTATAATCTGTCCAATCTACTGCTCGATCTGTGTGGGGTGGATGAGACTTAGTAAAAAAACAGGGGTGAGTGAAGGATGAAGTGAAAAAGTAGGACAAAATGAAGTCTGATTACTGGATATTGCTTGGGGTAGTGAGAGATTAGCTGTAAGAAGGGCTCACTCACTATTGGCCACTGCCCAGAGCCTCTCTTCCTGGAACTGAAGCATCTGATAGGTGAAGCCCATGCCTTCCTGGCCAATGATGTTCTTGCAGGGCACGTGAACGTCATCGAAGAACACTTCAGCCGTATCCGATGACCACATGCCGAGTTTCTCAATCTTGCGAGCGATTTGTACTCCTACAGAGGGGAGGACAGGAAACAGGCACACTTATAATAACAAATGCTAGTATCCATAGACCAGATAAGGACCTTCTGACGAGAGGGATTTTGTGGTAAAATGTGGGAATATAATGTGTTTTAGTAGGACGGACAAACACTTCAATTTGAGGGCTGTTTTTAAATCTACTTGAATCACAAAAGATGAATGTGAAAGGCCTTCTGCTTTGAATGGAAAACACACACATAGCAAACAGACCCCTACCTGGCAGGTTCATGGGCACACAGATGAGGGACTTGTTCCTGTGTGGGGGGCCGTCACTGGTGTTGACAAGCAGACATATCCAGTCAGCCTGGGTACCGTTGGTGGTCCACATCTTTCCCCCGTTGATCACATATTCATCGCCTTTTCTCACTGCCTTGGTCATGATACCTGAATCGATGTGTGGTGGAGCGTGTAAATGGAAGGAGAGAGGGAAATTGGGAAGATGAGTGGAAGGACATAAGGTTAAATGAAAAGTTTCAACGGATGAATAATCTAAGAAATAAAACCACATTTAGGAGCAGAAAAGACACACCAGTCTAAAGTTTAAAGCTGGTGTTAAGTCTAAGTGTGAATCATAATACATACTAATAAAAAAATGCACAAAGTTATGAAGTTTGGCCTATATACAGAATGTACAGCATGGGACCCTTGTCCCCTGAGAGAACATTAGTGCCAGATTGATTGTAAGACTGCTAATTTCTGGCTCCTCCATCATTTCCGCAGCCTGAGCTCATTTAAAATGGTCCTTCAGAAGCTAAAAAGGAAAGTATGCGATAGATGAAGGAGAAACGTACTTGAGACATCAGAGCCGGCTCCGACTTCACTGACTCCGAGGCACGCCACTTTGTCCCCCATGATGGAGGGAAGGAGAAACTCTTGCTTTAGCTCAGCTGAGCCAAACCTGCAAACACACATTAATAAATAACTATTTAATCAACTAACAATACAACACTCCCTAAGTTTTCTGACATTACAGTACTTTCTACAGACTTCATTGTCAGGCTACTGTCTAATGAAAGTTGTGTGAAACTTTTGTTGTACTGTAGAGCAGTAGATTGTGTGCAAACAGCACTGCCATGTTTGAGGCAATTACATTTCCAGTGGGACAGAGGAGGGAGTCTTATCCTGAAGCTCCAATGGTATTCTTTTTTTCTACAGCTCTCTTAGCACTTCAACCTCGTTGCAAGCTAGTGTGGATCCCCTAATTAAACTCCGGAGGCTCATACAGTCTGTTCAACTGAAGTCTGTCTTTTGTCACCAGCAGCTGTTTAGAAGCAGAACAATATCACAAGCCAAGGCCCTACATGCGTGAGACAAACAATTACCAAATATACAAATAACAATACCCTCAAGGGAGTTTAACTTTGATATAACCACTAACACATGATGCCCAGTTAAATAGGGCCTGGACAAAATACATTTGGTCATAATTATATTTACAATTGAGAAATCCTTGTAGAAATGTCCATATAACCAGTAAAAATAATATGGATGTGGATTTGGTTATAGCATTTGTAGCACTGTCTATAACATACATTCTTGCTTCATGACTTTAAGTGCCTTAAGTGCAATTCACTGCTTTTTAAAGAGTGCAGTCTTTAAATTAATTGTTGTCAATGATAGACCAATATAAATGCACCAAATAAACACAAGCTAAGAAAAGCTGAGGGGTATGAATGAGATAGATATGTCTGCAAAGCTGGAACAAATAATTAAAATGTCTGAAGTAGCGATGCTTCCTTTATTGCTAAGACATTGGTTTGATTTGAAAAACTCCAGCTTCAAACACAAGGTAATAACTGCAGGGTAATCCATGTCATACATTCTATGTGCTAATCAGTGAGGGATAGCAATTTATGCTAGCTTTTTATAGCCTCATTATAAAAGATGTCCATGTGTAGGGAGACTTTTTAAAGAATGTACTGTAGCCTGAGTCACTCATTAGTTGTCCTTCTGATAAGAAAAATGCAGAGGTGGAGGGAGATAAGTAAAGCTAAATATACAGTGACGTGTCTCTAACCCAAACTAATGGGAATTTTGCTCACCTACAGTAAGACCCATATCAGCAGATTCGTTAAAAAAAAACACATTTCCTTGTTTATAGGAAGGTACCTGGCCAGTGCAGGAGTTGTCATGTCAGTCTGCACCCCGATCGCCATGGGGATGCCTCCGCAGCGGATGTGGCCCAGCTCTTCTGCAACTGCCACACTGTAGCTGTAGTCCAGACCCAAGCCTCCATACTCTGCAAGGGGCAAAACACACACTCCTTCAAGGACAGATCGATGCTCTTGTGTGGAAAATTGTGTTCCATACTTATGTTCATTAGAAAAGAGAAGTGGACCTTTAGTGAATGTGAAGAACGGCTTAGAAATGTTTGTTTGGACATAAATAACCCATCACTTAATTGTCCTCTTAAACTAGCCTTGAAAAAACCATCTTACCCGTTATCTCTGTAATAACCTCGCTGCCTAACATGTTTATGTCAAACCCGTATTCTGAACCGTTGGCAACGAAGCATGCACTCAAATGAATTACAGGATGTTATCATTAATTGCGCTTTCTGTAATTACGTGTACAAAGCACTGCCGAGAGATCAGCAGCACTGTGACAGTCATCTCATCTCTTTGGCTTAGTATATCACACTTTTGTTCTCTTAAACAACCCATTTACTGAAAAGAATATCTAAATTGATGTCTATTTCTTTTATTCTGGCAGTAGAGGCATTTGCAAAGACCTTAGGGCCTTAATGGAGTTAAACAGTGCACTATATGTTTAAAACCAGGTCCTTATTCAGAATTCTTATCTGAATTCTCTGAGTTTTTATCAACTTTGGTACTTAAAACAGATAAAGTAATTATCGTAGGTGACTTTAATATTCATGTTGACGATGATAAAAAATAGCCTTACTGTTGCATTTAACTCTACATTAGATTCTGTTGGTTTTTGTCAGAGTGTAAATAAACCAACCCACTGCTATAATCACACTCTCGACCTTGTTCTGACTTATGGTATTGAAATTGAGCAACTATTAGTCGAACCGCATAATCCTGCTTTATCCGACCATTTCTTAGTAACTTTTGAAGTACTGTTACGAGACTACAAAGCATTAGTCAAAAGCTCCTGCAGCAGAAACCTATCTGTTAGTGCTATAGCCAAATTTAAGGAAGAGATTCCACCAATACTTAACTCGATAGCATGTCTGCATGTAAGGGAGGAAACTTATACAAAATGTACACCACCCCAAATTGATCATGTTGTTGATAGTGCTACAGATGCGCTGCGAATAAAATTAGACTCTGTTGCTCCTTTGAAAAAGAAGAAAATAAAACAACATAGATTAGCTCCATGGCATAATGCCGAAACCCGCAAAATAAAGCAAAAGTCGAGACAACTTGAAAGGATATGGCGTTCCACTAAACTTGAAGAATCTCGTTTAATTTGGCATATTACTCTCAATGAATATAAGAAAGCACTGCGTAAAGCGAGAGCAGCCTAGTACTCTTCATTAATAGATGAGAATAAGAATAATGCAAGATTTCTTTTCAGCACTGTAGCCAGGCTGACAGAAAGCCACAGCTCAATTGAGCCTTCTATTCCCATAGCACTCAGTAGTAATGATTTTATGTGCTTTTTTAATGATAAAATTGTTACTCTTAGAAACAAAATTAATGACCTCTTGCCTTTGACCAGTATAGTGTTATCAACGGCTCCCGGAAGCGTGAGTTCTAATATTACACTAGATAGTAAACTAGAATGCTTTTCAGCCATAAACCTTGAACAATTAAATTCAATGATTCTCTCTTCTAAACCATCAACGTGTATGTTAGACCCAATTCCAACTAAGCTGTTGAAGGAAGTTTTTCCATTAATTAGCACTTCTTTATTAAATATTATGAATATGTCTTTATTATCAGGCTATGTTCCACAATCATTCAAAGTAGCAGTGATAAAACCGCTTCTTAAAAAGCACAACCTCGATCCAGAGGTTTTAGCCAACTATAGACCTATTTCTAATCTTCCGTTCCTCTCAAAAATTCTTGAGAAAGCGGTCGCAAGACAGTTGTGTGATTACTTAAAAAAACAATGATTTATTTGAAGATTTTCAGTCTGGCTTTAGAACACATCATAGCACAGACACAGCTCTGGTTAAAGTCACAAATGACATTCTAATAGCCTCTGACAAGGGACGTGTCTCTATTCTTGTTTTGCTCGATCTCAGTGCTGCATTTGATACTATCGACCATGATATCCTATTGCAAAGACTAGAGCACTTAGTTGGCATACAGGGAACTGATTTAGGCTGGTTTAGGTCCTATCTATCTGAACGCTCTCAGTTTGTACGTGTCAATGATGAATCTTCCACGCAAACCAAAGTTAGCCATGGAGTGCCACAGGGCTCAGTGCTCGGACCTATTTTGTTCACATTATATATGCTTCCGTTAGGCAATATTATAAGGAATCATTCTGTACATTTTCATTGTTATGCGGATGATACTCAACTATATTTATCAATCAAGCCTGATGAAATTAATCATCTAAATAAAATTCAAGACTGCCTTAAGGACTTAAAAACGTGGATGACCTTAAACTTTTTGATGTTAAACACGACCAAAACTGAAGTTATTGTACTTGGCCCGAAGAATCTACGAAACAAATTATCTAAGGATATATTAACTATGGATGGCATTAATTTGGCCTCCAGTGAGACTGTAAGGAATCTTGGTGTTATATTTGATCAGGATTTATCCTTTAATGCCCACATAAAATCAATTTCAAGGACCGCCTACTTCCATCTACGTAACATTGCAAAAATCAGGCATATCTTGCCTCAAAACGATGCAGAGAAACTAGTCCATGCATTTGTTACTTCAAGGCTGGATTATTGTAACTCTTTATTATCAGGGTGTACCAAGAAGTCAGTCAAGTCGCTTCAGCTGATTCAAAATGCTGCAGCTCGTGTACTAACCAGAGTTAGGAAAAGGGACCACATTACTCCTATTCTGGCTGCCTTACACTGGATCAACTATATACAATTACATTACATTACATTGCATTTAGCTGACGCTTTTAGCCAAAGCGACTTACAATAAGTACATTCGACCAGGAAGATATAACCTTGAAGAAAACAGAATCATATAAGTACATCAGGTTTCATAGAGCCAAACATTTCAAGTGCTTTCAAGAGGTATTAATCCTCTCTTTTACTCTTTTCGAGAAAAAGTGTATTTTTGATTATGATATCGATGACATAACAAGTATTGTCTCTGAGAAACTTTTGCCAAATTATAAGTCTGATAAACTGATATATAGCTTAACTTTCTTTACATTTGTACTCATTGCAAAAATCGTAACATTGCAAAAATCAGGCATATCTTGCCTCAAAACGATGCAGAGAAACTAGTCCATGCATTTGTTACTTCAAGGCTGGATTATTGTAACTCCTTATTATCAGGGTGTACCAAGAAGTCAGTCAAGTCGCTTCAGCTGATTCAAAATGCTGCAGCTCGTGTACTAACCAGAGTTAGGAAAAGGGACCACATTACTCCTGTTCTGGCTGCCTTACACTGGATCAACTATATACAATTACATTACATTACATTGCATTTAGCTGACGCTTTTAGCCAAAGCGACTTACAATAAGTACATTCGACCAGGAAGATATAACCTTGAAGAAAACAGAATCATATAAGTACATCAGGTTTCATAGAGCCAAACATTTCAAGTGCTTTCAAGAGGTATTAATCCTCTCTTTTACTCTTTTCGAGAAAAAGTGTATTTTTGATTATGATATCGATGACATAACAAGTATTGTCTCTGAGAAACTTTTGCCAAATTATAAGTCTGATAAACTGATATATAGCTTAACTTTCTTTACATTTGTACTCATTGCAAAAATCGTAACATTGCAAAAATCAGGCATATCTTGCCTCAAAACGATGCAGAGAAACTAGTCCATGCATTTGTTACTTCAAGGCTGGATTATTGTAACTCCTTATTATCAGGGTGTACCAAGAAGTCAGTCAAGTCGCTTCAGCTGATTCAAAATGCTGCAGCTCGTGTACTAACCAGAGTTAGGAAAAGGGACCACATTACTCCTGTTCTGGCTGCCTTACACTGGCTCCCTATAGAACACAGGATATAATTTAAAATTATTCTTCTCGCCTACAAAGCCCTTAATGGGCAGGCGCCATCTTACCTTAAAGAACTCATTATACCCTACTGTCCTATTAGGGCATTGCGTTCCAAGAATGCAGGGTTGTTGGTTGTTCCGAGAGTCTCTAAAAGTACAATGGGAGCCAGAGCCTTTTCTTATCAAGCTCCACATTTGTGGAATCAGCTTCCAGTTTGTGTTCGGGCAGCAGACACCCTATCCGTTTTTAAGAGTGCGCTTAAGACCTTCCTTTTTGATAAAGCTTATAGTTAGGGCTGATTAGATTCAGCCCCTAGTTTTGCTGATATAGGCTTAGTTTGTCGGGGGACATCTTACTTCTTCCTTCTCTCTGTCTATACTTGTGTACTCTCATGTTCCGATTAACCCAGCTTCCCCAAATGTCTTTCTTTTTGGTGTCTGTATACGCCGGGATCCGGAGTCATGGATGATCCTGCGCTCCTCTGTCCTGGATCTTGAGTCGTGGCTGTGGTCCTGGATCATAGGTCCTGGATGGATATCCTCGTGGATTCATCTTCCTATTATACACACATGCATTTCCAAACATTTGGACTACCTATGTTGCAAATGTATTATCTTTTCAATTTACACACGGCATCTATTGCACGTCTGTCCGTCCTGGGAGAGGGATCCCTCCTCTGTTGCTCTCCCTGAGGTTTCTCCCATTTTTCCCTTTAAACTGTGGGTTTTCTTTGGAAGTTTTTCCTTGTACGATGTGAGGGTCTAAGGACAGAGGGTGTCGTATTGTCATACTGATATTTTGTACAAACTGTAAAGTCCACTGAGACAAATGTAACATTTGTGAGCTTGGGCTATATTGGGCTATATAAATAAACATTGATTGATTGATTGATTGATTGAAAACACCACTTTCTGTCAGTTATCCTCATTGAGCCATCTATTTTCCTTTCCTCTGCCTTTCATCATCAGTCGGAGCATCTATTGTGAAATGAAGAGGGTGTTTTTTTAATACTAATATACTTAGTGCTAAAAGCCAATTTTCTGTCTGCTACCAGTGGAACTTAGCTAGCTAATGTGCTCGCTTTTATTCTGCGTTTCTCTTTAAATCATTAGTGTCGAACACACACACATTCAGACCCTTTCAAAACAAAAACAATACGAAATTGAAGTCTGTTTGTAATGAATTTGTGTTGACATTATCATCCAATGCTAGCAAATGTAATCTGACAGTTATTCATCTAGGACAAATCTCTTGATGATAACGCCAAGTCAGCCGAAAGTAACAAGACATTTGTGAAGGGGTCGTCAATGTCCTGGTTTTTCCTTGACTAAATACAGTATGCCAGGTACTGGATGATGGATACTAAAACTGACTGACAATGAATAACTATCAGCGAGTTTACCACATGGAGGCCTGCACTCCAGCATAGTGGTTTAATATCACCTGTCAGGCTAGTTATCGAATAACGGAAAGCCGTCTGGCAGACTGTCAGAGAGACACAGGGAGGGGAAGAAAGAGAGCACAATAAATGGGGACAGGGAGAGAGGGACATTTATTAGTGGGACCAGCAAAAACAAGGGAGTAGGGGAGTCTAAAATAAGAGGAAGTAGGTGCAGCTGTGCAGCGATAAGTCTCTGAGCGCTGGAAACCCTGCGGTGGATAATGTGGACTAAGGGAAGCACCAAAGTGTATCCCACTTTAAGCAAAACAGCAGGCTGTCTGATTGAACAAGCAAGCAGGAGAAAAACAAACATGATTCTGTCACAAATGTCAATCCTTTACACATGTGTTTCTACTGAACACCAGATGTTCCTCAGCTAGGTTCTCATCGGGTGGAGCTCCATATGAAGCTCATATTGAAGGATCGAGATGAGAACATTTCAAGATGCAGACACTGCATATGTCGAGTAAACACTGTTTTCCATCCTATTTGCTCAGGGACACAAGTGATGGTAAATCGGGGATGACAACATGGGAGAGATTGCCGATGAATCACTGCCGTTAGCTTAGATCCATGATCATTCGGTATATTTACTACAATAGACACAGGTGTAATTGCACTATTAGTCAACCCATGAATGCATGCATCACTAACACAGTGTGATATACTATAACATCTGAAAAGTAACTATCATGCATAGAAGTAGTTATCGTGAGAAAGGGCAACAGCCTTGACACACAACTCTCCAACAGGTTATTTTTCAAAATATTAGTAGCAAAAATATGTTAAAGGAAAACATATGCAGGCTGCCAGGGTCTATCTGTCAGGCAGGAGACAAGAGGCCATTGCCATGGTGTGAGCAGCGGATACTTATCTCAGAGCAGAGGAAAACAGGCAGGGAGCCAGGGGTCATCTCTGTCTTCTCCCTCAACGTGGCTGCCTTAGGAAAACTTCCTGTTCTCTGGTTTTTATGTTAGTAGTGCCTTTCCTTGTACATGGAAAAAGTGAAAACTATGTGTTGAGTGTTCATGTCAGGGGATTAAATAAAGGGACGTGCTGGATAACTGTAAACAGGAGTGTTAACTTTGGTGCTTGGCCTGATCCATTAAGTCCACTGATAGTGCTGTTTTCCCAGTATTTTAAGTCATCCATGCCCACAGAGGATCACTGAGAATGTACTGGGATAACCGGGTTGTATTCTTCTGCCAACCAGTCTGTCCAAAAGGTCATGCCTTTATCATTGTTTTTGCCCTACAAAATGTGGTCTTGGAAACACCTTCTGTAGCAGAGACCACCACAAAAGTTGCTTATATATCTGTCTGTGAACAGATTTGTCACAGCGATAGCAAAGGTGTGAACATTTGCACTGTTTTGAGAATAAAAATAAAGGACAAGTAAGAAGAAGGTTTTGGTCCGATTAAGGGTGCCATATGTCTTCTCCAAAAACCTTTTTATATATTGTAAGTACATAATGAAAGTTCACCACATGTTGCATGCTTTATTTAAAAAATAAACTTTGTTTGTAGGAGATTGTTTTGATTGTATTTGGTGTTGAGTTATTCTCACATTCCACCTGATTAATCATTTCTCCATTGGCCAGACTCCTAAATCCCCATTCCTGTAAATCGAGCCTCTAAATGAATTAACTCAAAGCAGAATTATTTAAGAGTCTGCTCCATTAGTCAGGGGAGGGGACGTCTAGTTGTACACTACACACTTTCCCAAAGACATATAATACCATGGCAACTTAACTCCTAAAATTATTTCAGATATCAAGCCAAATGTGGCAGGATGATCAATAGATGCCAGATTCCACAGGATTGTAGCTGACATCCTCGTGGATTCATCTTCTTATTACAGACACATGCATTTCCTAACATTCGGTCTATATGCTGTAAAATGTATTATCTCTTCGATTTACACACGGCATCTATTGCACGTCTGTCCGTCCTGGGAGAGGGATCCCTCCTCTGTTGCTCTCCCTGAGGTTTCTCCCATTTTTTCCCCTTAAACTGTGGGTTTTCTCTGGAAGTTTTTCCTTGTACGATGTGAGGGTCTAAGGATAGAGGGTGTCGTTTTTCTCATTCTGATATTCTGAACAATCTGTGCTGTTGTATTTGCTGTAAAGTGTCTCTACTGTAGGCTATTTTTATTATATGTACAGCACTTTGGCTCTACCAAAAATCGTTTATAAATGTGCTATATAAATAAAACTTGATTTGATTTGATTCAATAGTGTGGTAACTGAGCTCAGTCTTTATGAATACTGTAATATTTAGCCTTTATTGTCATTATTTGGAAGGCTTTTCCATTTTTCGTTGTAAAGAGGAGAATCAGTGGCTATTCACTGTAGTGCAAGTGTGAGAGGTAAATGCATACTGAAATATTGCAACCCAGACATTTGTTTTTACACATTTACCTCAGGTAATCCACCTGATAATGCAGAGTGTCTTTCTCTGAGCTGCATCTCATCTCTAATCCTGCCAACTAATGCTTATCTCTCGTCTACTCAGCACATTTTAATTCCTTTTCTTTGACCTACAGGCCTGTGGCGCAATCCTCTTCACCGAGCTCAGTGCTCAACATTATTGTTCACACATTTTGTTTTTCTCAGCATCCAATGGAAGAACAGCTATAATACTGTAGCACAACAAAACACAAGACAAAGATTAGAAGTGGAAAAGTTAGCGAGATAAATAAATCTATTACAGCGGGAAATAATAAGGGAATATGAAATTACTTTAAACTATAAATCTCTGCAGTTGATTGTCAAACATTTGCCATACAAATCCCTTTATGTATTCAGAATGATTTCACACACAACTATTTTGTGGTCCTTAACTTTTCAGAGCTTATTCCGCTCCATCTCTTACCCAGCAGGGACACAGCTGGGTACACATCTGGAAACGGGATATATAATATAGCAGACAGCTGTTGTGGGATGTTGCTGTGACATCCGCACCCATCAACACAGTGGGAACATTTCTAAAGTCGAGCGACTGTAATGTATGGCTGAGAAACAAAGGGAAAATGAATGGGAAGCGACTACAGCTGTGAGAAAGTAATGCCACATGCTCCTTGAAGCGGAGATGGTCACTCTTTGATTCACCTATCCCCACAGAACTATTCTAACCACAACTGAAATTATGTTTCTGAGTGACTTGTATTCATGTGTTTTTGGATTAAAAAATGAAATCCTTAAAGGCAAGGTCTTAAGATATGTTACTGATTTATCATGGGAGTTTTTGCAGTGGCAACAGAAACAGTATGGCCCAACAACATATATCATGTGGACTGAGGCACAGGATATTAATCTGTTGTCATATTTGAATGGATTACAAACTAAAATGGATTACAAACTAAAATGCCCTAGAGTACAAATAGACTCAAGGTAGAAGAAAATGCCCCTTAAACACTTCCAGAGCCATGGATACATGTTGCAAACACATGCCAAACATCTCTGTTTTTTAACAGTTTTATTATCTTGACTTCTCAATAAAAGGGTTAGCATAAAAAAGCTAATCGTTTCCCCGCAGGATTATTATCTTCTTCACTGACATAAAAAGGCTTCTGGGTCTCTTTATAATAATGGATTACATTAGAGCGCTTTTACAGGTGCACAAAGCGCTTTACAATTACATTTTACACATGTAAATGTTAATACTGTGGACATTACCCACAGGAGCAGATGCGGGTAGAGTGTCTAGCCCAAGGACACAACGGCCTGACGCAGTGGCGGCCGAGGCGCGTTTCGAATTGGAGTTCACCGACGCCCCTTGATCTGATGATCAACGCTCTAACCACTGCGCCAAAACCTCCCTTTATCAAACCGACCTTTTCCCTAACCAGTCTGCTACAGATAATGCCACCCGGAAACACTCACTAAATTAATGAAACCGTTATAATTGTTCAGAAATCTTTCTTAATGTTTATTACAAAAAACACTCGCATTTAGCTAATCCTGAATTCCTTATTTATGATTCAAGTGGAGTAGTTGGATCTTATCCCATGAGGCACAGTAAGTCAATTACAGCCCTGAAGAAGACACAGGAATCCAAACATACTAACTCAACGTCATGCAAAAATCCCCAAGAACAGAAATGGTGAACTTTATCTTGGAGTCTAATCAACAAGCAACTGCGTCACCCAAACGTTCTGTGTATGAAAATGAATGTTTAATAAAATACACTCTTACCAACTGGTTTGTTGACCCCGAGAAAGCCAGCACTTCCTAAGATCTTAAAGACTTTATGGGCTGGAAATATGCCTTCTGCTTCCCACTGCTCCACGTGGGGGTTGATCTCCTGGTCAATGATCTAGAACACAAACACAATAAGGTACAGATATGTTACTGTATGTTTCTGATAGTGTGTGCATGCTCTTTGTTTGTTTATCATGGTGAATTTGAAGCATAACCACGCATATTTGTGCATTTTTACTGTGCCACAAATCCTTGACTTCTTTCTTTTTTTTACCTTCTTTGTACGACAAGGAATGACAGCCCGGCTATTTTATCTCCTGTCACATAAATACCACCAAGCAGATTATGAGTGAACACACACACGAGTTTCCTGCTGTGCAGTGCACATCTCTACTTAAATCTACTTAAATCTATCTTCAGCAGACAGCGTTGAAAGGTTTTATATATCAATGAATAGAGAGCAGGCTGGAGAATTGTAATACATGGGAAATCTGTTATAATGACAAGCAAGGCATGCTATTTTCTTCATATGCATGTTATCAGTCCCCTACTGATAACCAAGGCTTGGCTTGTGACACACAATATGACAGCTGCAGGCTGAGAAAACAATGGCATGGGTTTGGCCTTAATCCCAATCTATGCATTTGGGAGCGGAAAAATAGCACTAAAAACTAAAGCACAATAGAATCCAGTAAAAAATGTTGTCCAAAGCAACTTGCATTGCAAATTACACTGAGGGTTTTGGGGATGATTGGTTTTTAAGAGCTGACACTGATGGAGATGACTGAAGTTGTTGGTATTGTGCTGACAGCTTTGCATTCAGCCATTCAAAAGCCAATTTTTTAATGATCCGTTTCCTCCGGCATTTTTATTCTTGGCAGGAGAGAAAAACCTCTAAAGTAATATTTAGACCATAATGCAAAAATAAAGTGCAGTACTGAAACAACACGAATGACATTCCTTCTGGGTTGGCACTGGCAGTCACTTTATCTATTCAGCCACTGGCATAGACAGCCGCCTGGAAATGAAAGGCGACTTCATTATATACGTTAAGAGGGGAACAAAGAAAATATGTGTGCAGTTGTGGTTAATGAATGATTTTCTCTCTATAGGAGGTGAATGTCATTAACCGGCTGATACAGTATCTGAATTTGATAAGTTATATATCTCTAAATGAACCAGCTTTTCGCTAATTTGATTCAGTACTAATTAAAAACATAATGACTTCATATGTGAAGGACAAATAGATTCTGGTAATCTCGTCACAGAATTTTACATAATAATCTTGAACAGTGAGAGCCTCTTTTGTCTCTACGCCAAATTGAATTGCTTTGTGCTTTATCAGTGTTTATCACTAGTGACTGGTTAGGTGAGTCATGCTCAAAAGATCCACAGGGAGTGAATTGCAGGTTTGCAGCCTGACATTGGACTGAGTGTCGTGACTCATTTCGAGCACCTGGATGTGGCCCACAGCTGGAGAAGCACTTATGAATCTAATGAGACACTCATACGGTGCTATTTCTACTGGAACTCACACAGGATAGGCAGTGGATCTATAGTGTGGATTAAAGTTCATGTTGTATTTTCTTGCCAATTCTTATAACAATTCAACCTTAAACAGATTTATACAGATACGGGACGTCAACAACCGTTTCTGCAAAATAATGTTGGTATTTTGTGCTTTTCCTGCTAATATGATAACCAAATAAATTAGAAAATGAAATATATGAGCTGTGACCTGCCTTGTCTGCTTCTCCAACTAAAATTAAAATGTCCTCCAACAAATGGATTTGCACTTGTGTGCCAGAATTATATAAACAACAGCTTTTTATTGGTTTTATTTACTTCAATGCATCAACTATTTTAATGGACCCTGGTTTCCCATTATAATCTGCTCCACAATGTGTTTCTCTGCTCAGTACAATATGCTCTAAATGGAGGGTAAAGCCAATGAAAAGTAGTGATTAAATCAAAATAGGTAGCTAATGGAAATAGGAAACATCAGCTCCAAGCGTTGGCCAATGAAAAGAGTTTAATGAGCCATTTGAAATATAGTGGATTGTGAAATATAAAAGCTATTTGATCATTCTTTCATGCAGTTTAGATTCAATTTCTGCCTGAGAGTGAAAGCACAACCAGCAATGAGGATAAGACCTGTGTTTTGCCATTCAAAAAAAAAAAAAACAGTACTGAAGAAGAATTAACAGGTTTTTTCCAGGATTGCAAAAGTGATGCACACTCATTTTGTCTTTCCAAAACACACAACCAGTCGGACAGCCAAAAAAAACACAGTGGCTGAGGACATCTGAATACGAGGCGGACAGAAAACATGGACATCATGTTTTCACTGCTCAAAACAGAAGACGGGAACTACTTTCAAAAGATATATGGGGTAAATAACTAGCTTTTTAAAATCTGTATAAATCAGCTAAATGAACGTCCAACACAAGATACAGCATTTTTTTTAAATTGGTCCCCTTTAACCTGCAATAAACTCATCCGGTTTCAAAGGTTGAATCATGTGAGGAAAAGGGAGGAATGAGAAGCTGCTGGAAAGGGAAACCAAAAGGTCATGAGGGAGTATGTCCACATCTCTATTGTGGACTATTTGTGCTGCATACCAGAACAATCATCACACTGTCAAGGACAGGGTCAAGATCATCAGGTCTTACAAAATGTCCAGACTGGCACAATACATAAAGACTGGGCTTCTCTCAACCAACCCTAACCATTGCGTTAAAATTGGTTTTCTTTTATACAAATATATAGATTTTAGTACTTAACACACTATGTGTTAGAGCTAGGACCATATGATATTATCAAGACATTTTGTCAATTTCTGTAGGTTCGGAAAATGTGACATTCTACACTGTAGTGATATAAATCAGCTCTCAGAGATTTCTCTGGTTGTATTATATTTTTTTTTTTTTGACATATGAGGCAATGTTGCAAATGGTTAACAGGGCTGCCGAGTTCTAGATCTACTGAATGATTTATTAAATGTGAAGTACATGTTCTTACATTTCTTTTCAAGTAAATCATTCAATTGATCAGCAAAAGACAGATTCAGACGCCAAGTCAGTCAGTCTGTAGGATGGATCACAATACGTGTGAATGTAGAAGAAACTATGCTCATAAAGCAGGAATCAAACTTATAATGTATCAAATCAGTTCATTAAAGAGTGTGTCCAGTTAGTGGGTTTATAGCATAGATGAAATACTGGTAATGAAGTCACTCGCAAGCAAGATGAATATAAACTACCAAAGCCATAATCTATCGAAAGGTTAAACCACCAGAAAGCAGTGAACAGCTAGGCCTCAACATCACTATATCCTGATATATTTTAACCAAGAGTAAACTATTTAAAATCAACATATGAATGAATAAGGCTGCATGATTTAAGTCATATATTGGTATTTTTTGCAGGAAAGTCAAAAGTATTCAGGCAAGAAGAAAGTTATATTATTCACAAGCCAATCAAGGTAATTTGTTGCTAGTAGCACAACACATAAACAAAGTAAAGAAATACAGCCCACCTGCCAACAGTGTTCAGTCTAGAATAGCTTTTAGTGTGTGTTGGGGAAGTCTGAAACCATGGGAGGCCGCATGTGAGGATGCTCTTCCTAGAAGTGTTCAGGAAAACTCTATTGACTCCATGTCCTCATTAATGTCAGAAGCTGACCCCACACACTCTCTCACACACACACACATCAATTGTTTGGCTGGTTTATATATATGGGAGACTGGAAGCCTGACTCATTTCTTACTATAGGAAGTTGTTAGTCTAATCTATAAATGAGCATCATGCCACACACACACAAACACACACACAGCCAATTTAACAACATTGTATGTGGCCCTACGCCCTCCCCACCCATTAACAGAAGATTGGTAGTGGAAACATTGGCATGATGAACATCTGACCTTGGACAGTCACTAAAGGATTTCCTATAACCCTATTTGTATAGCATCTATAAACACACACTATTCTACAGTGAATTCTTTTAATAAACCTCAAGTTCCCTTTCCTGCACTGCCAACATATTGTTCTGCATTTCCTTTTCACATTTTCATGCTTCCCATTATTCCCAGTGCTCGTTTATTTTCAACCTCCAAGCATCCTTTTGAAGGTTTAGTCACACAACAAGCTTCCCCCCATTTACCGCAACATCTTCGCTCCCTGCCTTAAATTAGACACTTGTTATTTCTGCAGTCTATGTCTCCAAAGTCTGTCTAGTAATATGTATCCCAAATGAGTCATGCTGATTACTAATCCTTGCTTTGATATTTTACAACTGTAATTTGCAGCTTCTGATATTTAGCTTTTGAAAAATAAAAGCTCTGCATGTCACAAATCAGTAACTAATATAGCAGAAAAAGGAGAGGCACACTGAGTTTAAGTGGAAGAAGCTGGGAAACAGAAAACATGAGTAAGACCTTCGCCTAGCTAGTGTTTTAAATGTTTTTGAAACCACATTTTTCTCAAGCAAATAGAGAATAGACTGCTGCTTGAGTCACTAACAAAAGCATTACATACTACTGGAGACATCAGAGTAAACACTAAAGAAATAATCCATATGCCTTCTATTCTAGGATTTTGAGACAAAAGTAGCAAATACGTTTTTAACACATTTAAATTAAACAGCCATTTTACACTTTTAATGACCAGAGCATTTCAGGGTTTCATCAAGCATGGGGAAATAAAAATTATTATATCATTGCAGTGTGTGCTGTAAAACATTAAGTGGGACTCACTTTCCATTTTCCCCAAATTACACAATCTGTTTTTAAACTGAATATTTTCTAATCAGACAAAGTCAATGGCCGGAAGAAGAATAACAAATGTGCTTTTTCTATTTAAGGGAGATGCAACATACTATTCAGTGTCCAAAAAGTCCAAACATCAGATCAGCTTTGGTGAAATCCCATTGACCAGCCCTACTGGCTTGATAGGAGATTCAATCTGAATGTCATGGCCTACTCAGTTGTCAAACCACGTCAAAATGTATTTACTATTTAGGTCTACAAATAGTCCCCAAATCCTCTGGTATCAGAACATTTCCCACACGTTATCAGCACTTTACTGTCATACTAATATAAATATCGTTTTATAGGAAGAACACATCTAATTTTGACCTCCAAATCAACCTAATCTAATATTGTTCAGCCAACATCAGTCTCTGAGACACATTTTAAAGCAACAAAACATATCTAGAAAAACTTGTTGCAGTATTCATTTTTAAATTGTTCCGGGAAACTCCTACGTGGTAAGGCTTGACCACAACTACTTAATCTTCATTGAACATAGTTTGTGCATCCAGCCCTATCACACAATGACTTGAACTGACTAAAGTAACCAAAGTTTAAAATAATCTCAGTGCCAGAGCAGAGATGACATTACCCAGGTAGGATATGTGGGAGTGTAGTATGGGTCATAAAAACACTGAGTCTGTGCAACAACAAAAAACATGTATGTTTGTGCAGTCATTTGAGGATGAAGACAGCTTTCCAACATTGTTAGCAACGTACAAACGTATGTTTAACTTGTTATTAGTGAAGCCATAACACAATCAGCTTCTGCAGACACCACCACAGTTCAATGAAGGGTACCTATATAACAAGCTAACAAAGTGACCTCTCACCCACTTCCATTATAATGCCCTTTTCTGCGTCATACAGCTACTTTAAGCATAATAACACTCGTGCTTTCTAACAACACACTTGGTTACTACAATATATCCACCTGTCACCTTGTTACCAAAGATAAACCTAGCCTTGTTTTCATGGTAACGCCGAAGGATGCTATGTTGTTAGCAGTCATGTGTTACCTTTCTGAGGGACTCCTTTAATGCAAAGTGCTCTTGTGTGTAGATTATATGGTCACCCACGATCTCTGGAGCACTGGATGTTACAGGTTTAGATAACACATTGTCCGACAACGACCGGACACCAACAGAGGAGTTGAATTTGTAGAAAGTACGGCTGTTGAGTAGCAGGTTTAAACGGAGAGCTCCTTCACGCAGCGCCATGTCTGTTTGTGTGCGCATGCGCAGTCTGTGAATGTAACTTTCACCTACTTTGAATTTTGGGTTTCTCCCGAGATAAAACATTAATCCCAATGGGAAATTTGAATGTTGGTAATGTTTGATTTCCCGTCGGCTTCAGTCATGTAGGGAAATACCCCTACTAGATAAATATATAATGTGTAACCCAGTAGTTGAAAAAAGCTTACCACTTGCAGTTTATAATCTATTAAAGTAGTGGTTCCCAACATAGGGCTCCCAGTATGAAGGAAGTTGGGGGAATCATACTTCTTCTGCACTATTACACATGTGTTTTATTTTCTGTAGTCATTGCTAATCTCTTGGTAAATCCTAGAGAGTTTTTCCTCTTCAATATTCATCAGAGATTGAATCACAGAACAAAGCTTTGTTAAATATAATAATCTGTGGAAGGAAATATCCTGTTTGATGAAAGTCCTGCAATGTATGACTAAGAGTCACAAATAGACATGCTTGTTTTAAATAGATCAAAAGACAAAACAACTGTCTTAAAGGATTGGTAGATGTGCATGTTTTACCCATGAAACATGTTGTGCTTTTTTATTCCAGGCAAAAATATGAAAAACGATATGCAACATATAGAAAATTAGAGTTCAAACTTTCACGTAATCTGATTTATGCAACTATATATTGTCTGAAACCTTTCACAGTTATGATGGAGACAAGCTGATTTATAAACAAGCTTGTTTAATGACAGTTGCTTCTGTATATGACACAACACATGGGCCCATTCTCCCAGACTATGCATCACATGAGAGAGAAGGATTACATAACCATGCCAAATACTACTTTTTTTATTGCATCTTTTCAAAGAATACTTTTATAAGGCTATACATCTGGCTAGAAGAGGGGGAATAGTTTACATGGGAACTTTTGTAATATCTTTCTTTTTATTATATCCATCTTCTCAGACTGCAAATCCATTTTATGAGGGGGAAGGAGAATATTGTTTGGTGCTAATCTGAGATATGAAAAGCTCCTCAGGTTCAGTTTAGAAGATGACACAGCCACCTTTTTCCTTGAAGGGGTTCTTATCCTCTGCAATGCCTTTGAAAAGGACGTCCTCTTCCTCTGCAGCCTGAATGTATGCCTTGATTTCCTCACAGCACTTAGATGTCTAAAGTGAGCAGACAAAGGGGTTGAGACAGTGTTAGACATGTAGTAAATCCTGGTAGAATGAGTTGCAGTTTGTATAATTGCATTTAAACAGGTTGACAATTATACGTTTTTGCTTGTCAAGGATTAAAGTCTGACAACTAAATGTCTTTACTGAGGTCTTTAAAAAACATGAAGACAGTAACATAACATCAAGGGGGAAACACTTACCAACCACCTTTCCAGTTTTATTTCAGTTTTAAGTTGGTTTACTTCCATTAGAGCCTTGTCCTTGTCTGTCAGGTCGTCCATGTTTATGACTGGCATTTTCTGAAAAAAAAGAAACCATTTTCTGCCAAATCCTCACTGCCATTTATAAACACATTTATGGAATAGAAATTCACTTACGGATGTTTACAAAGAGCAGTCCTTCTCCCTTGAAATCCAGTTGAAGAATCCCTCTCCTCTCCCTCAATCTGGGTTATAAAGTAATCTGCAGAAACAATCCTAATCCTCTAATCTGATTAAAACAAGGCCCCTCTGATGATCAAGACAGTGTCTGATGCTTTTAAACAGGACAATTAATTACAGGTGTCTGTTTTGAGTAAAACAAGAAGCTGTATATTGCAGATTACATTTAGATGTAGCTGTTTTTTATTCTGTTTTCTCTCATATAAAATGGGTTACTGGTTTTCTTCATGTATGAGGTCCCTTTGATAAGAAGGATAATCTGTATTAGCCTTCACCTGTCAAGGTGGATGCACATCTTCATTTTATTCATGACTGCACGCCAGTTCGTAACATCCTGCAACAAACAAGTGGGTAGATGCACATTATTTGAAACCAAACAGCTATATTTTATCATACATTTTTACCTAAATTGACAGATAATGCTGCTTTCAAGTCTAAAGAATGGGTACTTTGAACATTTTAAAGGTGCAAGACATTACTGTTTCCTTTAAATAATGTAAAAGGCGGCAGCAATTATTAGGCAAAAGAAAATAACATATAAAGCACAAGGCTGGAAACGGAGGCGACTGTGAAACCATCAGAGTGTGTGTGTGTGTGTGTGTGTGTGTGTGTGTGTGTGTGTGTGTGTGTGTGTGTGTGTGTGTGTGTGTGTGTGTGTGTGTGTGTGTGTGTGTGTGTGCGTGTGTGTGCGTGTGTGTGCGTGCGTGCGTGCGTGCGTGCCTGCCTGCCTGCCTCTGATCCAGTCAGACGGGTACTAGTGGGAACTTGGCAGGATTAATCAGACAAGTGAAATGTTAATGTTTCACAAGAGTGTCTGTCCTTTAAAACAACGCAATAAAGTCTGTTTAACAATTACAAAGATTATTTGGGGTTACCGTGTACATCATCATGATCATCATCATCATCATCATAATCATCATAGCCTACTCAGGGACCAGTGAAGACCGAGGGGAATTAAACTTCTCTCCATGTGTTGGTTTTAGTTGTGAGGAATACGCTGTTAGTCACAACATATACGCACTATTACAACGTAAAAACGAGTCTCTGATGTCAATAAGTGAATTCATCACCAATAATCGGGTTAACATGAAGTATTCAATGAGTCATTGAATCTCCGCCCCTCAAGTCCATGACTGGAAACACTTCACAAAGCTATAAAAAGGGATGTGGCTGGGATGGTCGTCAAAGCGGAAAAGTCTGGAGTTAGAGCAAAAGTTGCACAATGGAGTTTTGCACATTAGCGCTGTTTACACTGTTCTCCTCGTTTTACAACGTGTTAGCGTTGTCACCAAAAGGTAAGCTCACATCATGTTTTATCGTTTCTTCTGTAGTTTGCGAAACTCTTTTTAACACTTTAAAGTCCTGTTGTCCATAATATAACTTCCTGGCTGCGTAAGACCTACGGATCGCCAGTTTGGCGGCCGTTACGCACAGCTTCTTTACTTCGTATTTAAACAACAATGTATTTGCTGCTTTCAGCTGTGAAGTGTCTCCTTCAAGTGGACGAAGGACCTTGCAGAGCGGACATTGAGCGTTACTACTACAACACTATCACCCAAAAGTGCGAGATTTTCTACTATGGAGGGTGCCAGGGGAATGGCAATAATTTCAGGAGCTATCAGGAGTGCCAGAAATCATGTTTCAGAATCCCAAGTAGGTTCTCACTGTAATGATGGTGCTCACTTCTGTAACTTATTAAATATGTGCTAAAGGGTGTGGTTTACTCTTTGTATTGTATATGATAGTGTACGACTGCTATGACAGTTATATTATAGTATAATGTATTCAATACTTTGAGTTTTTCTCAGGATGCTCTGATCCTAACCTAAAATGTGGCTCTTCTTCTTCTTCTTCTTCTTCTTCACAGAGGTTCCACAAATCTGCAGGTTCCCTAAGGAGGAGGGAACATGCCGGGCCCTCTTTAGCCGCTACTTTTTCAACATGACCACCATGCAGTGTGAGCCCTTTTATTACGGTGGATGCCAGGGCAATTCCAATCGCTTCCGAGACCTCACATCCTGCAAGGAGTACTGCAGTCCAAAAAAAAGTTAGTATACACTTTGTTTACTTGTTCTGCCACTGAGTAATCCTGGAGTGAAACTCACTTTATCCATCTCTTCATGCGTGAAAACCAAGATACAAGACATGATTACATTCTTACAACAGTTTGATCTATATTGTTTAGAAAGAAAGAATATTCAAGGTGAACTTAATGCATTCACTGTGTGTGAAAAAAGGGCTTCTCCATGCCTTTGTGATGCACCATGTCTTATGTCTTGTGTCTTATTTTTCAGGTGTTCCTGTGCTCTGCCTGGACCCTCTGGACAAAGGCAGCTGCTCTGCTTCAATTCCTCGGTTTTATTACAACACCGCCACCAAGATGTGTGATGAGTTCATCTACTCAGGCTGCGGAGGGAGCAGCAACAACTTTGTCACTAGGCAGAGCTGCATGGACGTGTGTGCTAGAAGTGAGTAACCGGTGAATGCATGCAGTGAACTGAAGACGATAATACAAGGAAAGTTTGCAGAATTAATTAAGTAGTAATGACTTGGATTGCCAACTATATTGCTAAGTCTATGTCTTCATCAGAGGAAACCAAGGAAGATCTGACTCTTGAATTTGATGAATTATGAGAAAAGAATGAAAGGAATTGTAATTATAGGTGATCACACTAATCAGTTTTTTTGTTTCCAGGAGGCAAGAAACTCACAAGCCAAGTCAAAGGTCGCCGCAAGAGACGGAACAGAAATAATCGCATCACCTTCTTGCAGGCGTAGATATCTGACGCTCGAGGACTCTGACTCGGACAAGCCCTTAAAGGAAACTAACATTTATTAAACTGACTTTTTTTAACCAGCTCTTCTTTGTTGTGACTAGAAGAGTTGTAGGGGCACATTTCCACTGTATTTGTATGTAATATGAGCAATTTCAAATGTGATTTATATGAAGGTTGTTACTGCACTAATGTTCCTGATGGTGTTTTTTGATACTGTATGTATGTTATGTATGTTTTGTAATGTAATACATTATGACGATGAACATTTACTGTTTTATAAGCACATTTTTTGATAAAGATATACAGATTTTTATGAAGTATTGTGGGGTTTTTTGTACTTGAATTCTGCTGATTGTGTTATTTTAAAAATGAACTCAAAATGTGTTGCTTATTACTTCTTCAAAGGGAGCACTTTTAGCATAAAACCTCCAGGGGGTATATCTTTATGAGTTTAAACAAAGCATAACAACATTGCAACCAAAAAGAAAACAGGCTTCTCTGGTTCCTTCCTTTTCTCACAGTCACGCTCAGTGTATCTCCAGGCCTCTTCCATTCCTTACTAATGCTGCTGTCTTCTTATCTGGTTATACTTCGCCAGGCACTCAGGCGTATCTCGTCGCTTCAGCATAGCCTTGAATCAGGAAGAAAGAAAACGTGACCGTGGCAGGTTCATTAGAATATTTTCGCATGTTTAGAGAGGAAACTGCAGGTTTTCCTAATAATGTTTTCACAAATGACAGTGAAAATATATTGAATTAAACACCATTATAAGTGTGAACGGGATGCACGCATGCACAAAGCATAGTTAGCTAATGAATGCACCGATTTTCTGCTATGCTCACTTATTAAATGTGTCTTTCCTTTGATCAATATTACCAGTTTTCAGGATAAATCAAATTGCTACAGAACCCTATTAAGGTCACGATGCTATTAAATCAAAGTATTCTGTTTCCAGAACTGGCCTAAATCTCTGCTCTGTTTCATCCTATAATAGAATAGATGGTGCACTGTGTGATTTTTCAGACAATAAATATTTATGGAAGATATAAAAGGAAATTGCTAGCCCATCTATCTTGGATATAAATATCAATAAAAGCTAATACATCTGGTCAGGACCTTTGCTATTACAGTAAGAACCAAAGCTAAATCATATAGGCTCATAGAGATATAAGAGAGGATATCATCCTACTCAACTTCTCTGTCTTTTTGGGGATAGAGGTTAAGCTTTTGTGACATACTGCTCTTTTAGGTAAAGTTTTCTTAACTCCAGCAACTTTTCAATCATTAAATATACAATTGATATATATTTAAAGGGTTAGAAAAAGCTAATCCCTGATACAGGTCAGCGATAGGTTATTCAATTAAACATGATGATCTACTACGAATATTATTGTAACAAATATTTTGTTAGGTATAAATAAACCTTGCAGTAACATATTCTCACTGTGTATTTTAATCACCAATGACATGACGAATGTTTGAGATGGTACAGAAGGACACAGCTGGTTAACTTTTAATTATAACAAAGTTCTTTCTAGGGCCATTAATGGATGGCGATACTGACCGCAAAAGATCTGTTGTAGTGCAGACTCAGAGAGCTCGAGATGAATTGTTCCTGCTCTGGTTATTTTATTAGATACAGGGCATTAGGCAGCATAATTCTGTCCCTCGATGCAGATTAATGCACGTTTACATTGAAACATGCTTCTCATTAACAACATTAGATTAATTGATGTAGGATGTTTGACCATTTATCAGACGGAAATATTGTTTTGTTTAAGTATACTCATTTTAAAAGAGGGTATGTGTATATGTCTATTAACTACTAAACACTTTCTGGACATAAACTTTGCTAATGTATCATTTGTATGAACATATATTGCTCTTAAGAGACATTAACATACTGTAGGACGCCCCCTGGTGGCAGATGTACATCTCTAACAAGACCTAAAAACAGCACATCTGATACTTCTATTTTGGGGTTTAGGTACATAGGTATTTGTAAATAAGCAACTCTTCAAGTAAATCGTTTTCTGAATGCTTTCATCAAACTAGTAAACTTCAGAAACAACAGATGTTGCAGCCTGTACACAGAGAATTTGAGTATATTGGAGCAGCCCACTCCATGCAGCTCAGGTGTTGACTCAGCACAATATATTATACTATATATACTACAATCAGTGTCTGTGGGTGGATCTGTTTTCTGAAGTGAGTGCTGCCTTCAGAGTAATCTCACGCTCTGGCAGTGTGAGAATATAAAAACCATCGGGTGGAGATCCAGCTTCACTATTTACAACGTCCCTCTCCTTTATGGCACGTGGCCAACTCATCTTGTGTTTCTCATTTAAGGAAACTGACATTGGAAGATGGTCAAGCATTAATTGAATATTTTAGATGAAAAAAATCAAATGGTATTTCCTAAAAACCAACAGTACCAAAAGCTGATTGTTTTTGCTTTCAATCAACCTTTCAAATAATGTGCCTGTGTCCCCAATGCCAGAAACAGGAAATCAATGTTTCCATTTCAGTTATGACATTATAAGAAAAAACAGCCTGGTCAATATATTGATGGGTAACTTTGTTTTTGCTCATAACAGGATTGGATCAGTTTATAGAAGTTGGTGCTAAATGAAAATAAAGGTGAGATATATATGTTCCTTTATATATTCTGTGTGTCCACTAAATAATGGGTTCTCTACCAGTTCAACCGAAAACTAAATATATTGAAATAACCCTTTTTATTCTTTACATTTAAAATATTATGTGTAGCCCTTTCTAATAGTGTTTTATTTAGTTTGTCTCTATCTTCACTTTTGCTGTAACAATGTAAATGTCCCCTCTGTAGGACAAATCAATTCTGACTCTGAAAAACACATAAGGTCGGCAAAAAAGCTTGTCTAGTCTTGTATAAATATGTTTTTTCTTCTGCTTTCCTATCCTGTATTTGATCTCTTGTCCCTTCAGATTCACAATTAACTTCTTGCTGCATTTAATTGGCAGTACAACTGTGTTTAAAGACACAATCTGCTGATAGAAGCTGGTCACCAGGGTAATAAACTGCATGCAAATGTAAGCGACTTCATATTTTTTAAAATGCTATGTTATGCTACGAAATTCGTTATTATTCCGCCGGGTTATTTTGCACATCTTCTTCTCCCACATTCCACATCGCAGAAACTCCGTTCAAACATCAAAACGTTCAGCTCGGTCGGGAATCGATGGCTATTACTTTTCTTATTCTAACTTTCATAATTCCAGAGATACATCCCATAATACATCACATTTTGAACATGGAAGTCAATGGAGAAACTCTTCAGACTTCAACAATCTTCATGCAACTTCAACTGCTCCTTCATACTTTCACTCAGAAACCTCATTCCAACTTTAAAATGTTACACATCTTTCTGACATTATTCGTGTAACACAACTTTTAAATCTGATTCTTACTTTTACAGATATTAAACATTGTTCAGACCTTGGTAAAGAGGCCTTCTTCAGATTTAGAGTGCATGATGTCACAGCTAGAGTGGAGGACAGATTTAATTTTGCCTTCATATTTTCTTTTAAATCTGCCATAATTCCCAAACCCTACATTCCTGAGACATAATGTTTCATGAAAAACGTAGGAAAATACCTCATAGCTTGAAAAGTAAATCAAAATTAAGTAAAAAAATTAAACAAAATGCCTCTTGAGGTCATGAAGTGACAATCAATCAATCAATGTTTATTTATATAGCCCAATATCACAAATGTTACATTTGTCTCAGTGGTCTTCACAGTGTGTACAGAATATTAGTATGACAATACGACACCCTCTATCCTTAGACCCTCACATCGTACAAGGAAAAACTTCTGGAGAAAACCCACAGTTTAAAGGGAAAAATGGGAGAAACCTCAGGGAGAGCAACAGAGGAGGGATCCCTCTCCCAGGACGGACAGACGTGCAATAGATGCCGTGTGTAAATTGAAAAGATAATACATTTGCAACATAGGTAGTCCAAATGTTTGGAAATGCATGTATGTATAATAGGAAGATGAATCCACAAGGATATCCATCCAGGACCTATGATCCAGGACCACAGCCACGACTCAAGATCCAGGGCTCGCGATCCAGGACACAGGACCGCAGGATCATCCATGTCTCCGGATCCCGGCGTATATAGACACCAAAAAGAAAGAAATTTGGGGAAGCTGGGTTAATCGGAACATGAGAGTACACAGGTATAGACAGAGAGAAGGAAGAAGTAAGATGTCCCCCGACAAACTAAGCCTATATCAGCAAAACTAGGGGCTGAATCTAATCAGCCCTAACTATAAGCTTTATCAAAAAGGAAGGTCTTAAGCGCACTCTTAAAAACGGATAGGGTGTCTGCCGCCCATACACAAACTGGAAGCTGATTCCACAAATGTGGAGCTTGATAAGAAAAGGCTCTGGCTCCCATTGTACTTTTAGAGACTCTCGGAACAACCAACAACCCTGCATTCTTGGAACGCAATGCCCTAATAGGACAGTAGGGTATAATGAGTTCTTTAAGGTAAGATGGCGCCTGCCCATTAAGGGCTTTGTAGACGAGAAGAAGAATTTTAAATTCTATCCTGTATTCTATAGGGAGCCAGTGTAAGGCAGCCAGAACAGGAGTAATGTGGTCCCTTTTCCTAACTCTGATTAGTACACGAGCTCCAGCATTTTGAATCAGCTGAAGCGACTTGACTGACTTCTTGGTACACCCTGATAATAAGGAGTTACAATAATCCAGCCTTGAAGTAACAAATGCATGGACTAGTTTCTCTGCATCGTTTTGAGGCAAGATATGCCTGATTTTTGCAATGTTACGTAGATGGAAGTAGGCGGTCCTTGAAATTGATTTTATGTGGGCGTTAAAGGATAAATCCTGATCAAACATAACACCAAGATTCCTTACAGTCTCACTGAAGGCCAAATTAATGCCATCCATAGTTAGTATATCTTTAGATAATTTGTTTCGTAGATTCTTCGGGCTAAGTACAATAACTTCAGTTTTGGTCGTGTTTAACATCAAAAAATGTAAGGTCATCCACGTTTTTAAGTCCTTAATGATGATTAATTTCATCAGGCTTGATTGATAAATATAGTTGAGTATCATCCGCATAACAATGAAAGTTTACAGAATGATTCCTTATAATATTGCCTAACGGAAGCATATATAATGTGAACAAAATAGGTCCGAGCACTGAGCCCTGTGGCACTCCATGGCTAACTTTGGTTTGCGTGGAAGATTCATTGTTAACACGTACAAACTGAGAGGGTTCAGATAGATAGAACCTAAACCAGCCTAAAGCAGTTCCCTGTATGCCAGAGATGGAGTACTCGAGTCCTGGACTCGGACTCGAGTGCCGATTTTTGGGACTCGTGACTTGACTCGGAGTCGCGCACTGATTGACGCGACTCGGACTCGGACTCGTGAATTCTCACGCACGATGACTTGGACTTGGACTCGGACTCGAACACAGGTAATGATGACTCGTACTCGGACTCGGCTCGGACACTCCTTGGATGACTCGGACTTGGACTCGGACTCGAGCAAGTTTTCTCTGGAGTCTGATGTCCTCTGTGTCCTGGCGTGTGCACCTGCGAGGCGAGTTCACGTACTGGGGGCGCCCCCGCTGCTATACCAGTCTAAAGATGTCCAGAGACACACCCCGCATCATGCTGTATGCTTTTAAAGATTTCGTTTCCATATTGGGAAAGAGCAGCGCAAAATGCACATTATGTGGACAGAAGATAGAAGAGAAGACTGGGACAACGTCGAATTTCAATCGACACCTTTCACGGCGGCACCCAGAAAAGTAAGTAGAAATTCTATTGTTAGCTTGCTAACCCACGTTAACGTTAGCCACTAAATTGACTCGACAAAGGTTTTAAGATGTCGGGTTAGATGGAGGTAGGGGTTGATATCACATTCTAGGGACCAAGTGCAGTTTTATTGTCTAGATAGATACTGTTAAAAAGCTATACATGTCCTTGGTGATACTGCAGATGATGAGTAGCCTAGCCCTAGCCTACAATGAACGTGAAAATTAGAGACTGAAAATGATCTCCGTCACGGAGGCTCCATAACACATTACTCTAAGGATGGAGTTCATCAGCGACGTGCAGTCAGGGGAGGCAGAGCCTCACCTGTCATACTCATAGACTGGCCATACTACAATGTAACGGAAAAACAACTAAAGAAAAACTAAATAGTAATAATAATAAAATGTCTCCACTGATCTGTGTTGTAAGTGTGATTTCTGTATGATTCCAATCGCTTTTTATAGTCAAAATCAGCAAATTTGCCGAGCTCCGCTACAACTACATGGGAGCGATGAGAAGTGAGGCAGGGACGAGCTCTGCCTCTCGTAAGCCCACAGTAACTTGCTGGAGCGCGGGCACTAATTTAGCACGGGCATTTATTTTGTGAGCGCGCTCAAGCCAGTTACTGTGGGGTGAGGTGAGGCACAGATGAGCTCTGCCTCACCTCAAAATGCGTCACCCCACAGAAACTGGCTGGAAAGCGGGCACTAAGCGCATGCCTGTTACCATCTCACTGTAGGTCACCAATGTAATGTTTGTAGATCCCTTTATTACATTTATCCTCGCCATCCATAGTCTCTAAATAACTTATTTCACGTATATATGATATTTAGGCTCGCCGTACAACGGCAATGAAAAAAGCACCAGGGGAGGCAGCCATAACCTCTGCCGCACTGAAGGGGGCGCACGTGAGCCCACAGGTCCTTGTTGCTACTGTTATTCTACGCAGAGACGGTATAGACGCGAACAACAAGCTAGACTTTTGAAACTAGAGGAAGATAAGGAGGACTTTTACAAAAAAGTAATAGAGATTGTTGTCCAGAAGGATAGCATGGACTTCATCCTCAAGTCAAGGTAAGACCACAATTGTAATGAACATGGGATCTTACTAAGAAAGAACAATCCAATATTTAGATTTTGGGTATCCTTTTGTTGAACGGTCTGTTTAAAATGAATCGAAACATCAGACCAAAAAAAGCTTTTGAAAATAACGATATTCGATTAAGGTCAGAATATAATATTTGTAAATCTGACTCTGAAAGAGTCAGTGCCTCACCAGCCATGAACCTCACCGCACGTCACTGGAGTTCATATATATTTATATAGGTAGGCTGTATTGAACACTATCATCAGAGTAATGTGATCAAATCAATAAGTAAAGATTCAGCCGATAACATGAAAGCACATGGCTACTTAACATGCAGAATTGTGCATGCTAAGTAGCAATGTGTTTTCTGGGGCTTAATCTTGTAGAGGAGCAACAGCTACATTTCAACACATATATCCACTAAGATTAATACATGAAGACTTGTGACTCGGACTTGACTTGGACTCTTCTTGGGTGACTCGGACTTGGACTCGGACTCGAACACAGGTAATGGTGACTCGGACTCGACTCGGAGACTCCTTGGGTGACTCGGACTTGGACTCGGACTCGACTACGACTCTCCCTAGGTGACTCGGACTTGGACTCGGACTCGAAGAGTGGGGACTCGAGAGTGACTTGGACTCGTGAATTGGTGACTTGACTACAACACTGCTGTATGCCAACTAAGTGCTCTAGTCTTTGCAATAGGATATCATGGTCGATAGTATATCAAATGCAGCACTGAGATCGAGCAAGACAAGAATAGAGACAAGTCCCTTGTCTGAGGCTATTAGAATGTCATTTGTGACTTTAACCAGAGCTGTCTCTGTGCTATGATGTGTTCTAAAGCCAGACTGAAAATCTTCAAATAAATCATTGTTTTTTAAGTAATCACACAGCTGTTTTGCGACCGCTTTCTCAAGAATTTTTGAGAGGAACGGAAAATTAGAAATAGGTCTATAGTTGGCTAAAACCTCTGGATCGAGGTTGTGCTTTTTAAGAAGTGGTTTTATCACTGCTACTTTGAATGATTGTGGAACATAGCCTGATAATAAAGACATATTCATAATATTTAATAAAGAAGTGCTAATTAATGGAAAAACTTCCTTCAACAGCTTAGTTGGAATTGGGTATAACATGCACGTTGATGGTTTAGAAGAGAGAATCATTGAATTTAATTGTTCAAGGTTAATGGCTGAAAAGCATTCTAGTTTACTATCTAGTGTAATATTACAACTTACGTTTCCGGGAGCTGTTGATAACACTATACTGGTCAAAGGCAAGAGGTCATTAATTTTGTTTCTAAGAGTAACAATTTTATCGTTAAAAAAGCACATAAAATCATTACTACTGAGTGCTATGGGAATAGAAGGCTCAATTGAGCTGTGGCTCTCTGTCAGCCTGGCTACAGTGCTGAAAAGAAATCTTGCATTATTCTTATTCTCATCTATTAATGAAGAGTAGTAGGCTGCTCTCGCTTTACGCAGTGCTTTCTTATATTCATTGAGAGTAATATGCCACATTAAACGAGATTCTTTAAGTTTAGTGGCACGCCATATCCTTTCAAGTTGTCTCGACTTTTGCTTTATTTTGCGGGTTTCGGCATTATGCCATGGAGCTAATCTATGTTGTTTTATTTTCTTCTTTTTCAAAGGAGCAACAGAGTCAAAAAAAATTCGCAGCGCATCTGTAGCACTATCAACAACATGATCAATTTGGGGTGGTGTACATTTTGTATAAGTTTCTTCCCTTGCATGCAGACATGCCATCGAGTTAAGTATTGGTGGACAACAACTTTCAACATGTCTCCATTAAACCCCATTGTAAGTTCAGCCTCATCTTTCCCCACCACAGCAGCCGCACACCTTTAGTTAATCTGCCAAAAAGGTCACATTATTAACCAGAAAGTACACCAAAAGTACACTTCAGATGCTCAAGTTCCTTGACATGCTTCACACTTTGAAATTTCACAAATATCTGTTACGGTTCTTCAACAAAACGTTCACATGTAAGAGGTTTATCTCTCATTCAGAACAATGATTACTGATTACTGCACATCACCATGGAAACCTTTGATCTCTGGATGTCGTTAGCTCAAATATAAACACCTGTGTCATGGAACACGATGATGTCATAACTCAAACTGACATGCTCAGAGCAACAGACTTCAGATAATGGTTAATGGTCCTGCCCTCAACAGCTCTACGTGTCAATTATGGGGTGTCATCATATGCCGTTTCCATGGAAACGCATCGCTCGCCATAAAACACGATGTCGCTGTAACTCCAATGGACACGGTCAGATCGTCCCCCAAACTTCGCTTGTATATCACCGGTCCATGCCTCAACAGCTTTACGCCAAATCTGAGATCTCACCATAGGCTGTTGCCATGGAAACGCATCCCTTGCCATTAAACACGATGTTGCTGTAGCTCCAATGGACACGGTCCCGTCGTCCCACAATCTTCACCTGTATATCACCTCTCCATGCCTCAACAGCTCTACGTCAAATCTGACATCTCGCCATATGCCGTTTCCATGGAAACGCATCCCTCGCCATAAAACACGATGTTGTCGTAACGCCTATATGAAAAGGGTCAAAACAGCACCACACTTCAGATAATGGTTAACGGTCCAGCCCTCAACAGCTCTACGTCAATTTTGGGGTTTCATCATATGCCGTTTCCATGGAAACGCATCCCTCGCCATTAGTGCTGCGTACCGGTACGCCAAACCGGTACTGGACTTGTAAAAAGTTTCGGTTCAAGTCCGGTTAAAACCGGAACGTCGGGAACCGGTACTTGGACTCGCAAAAATACTAGCACTTACGTATATTCTCATTTTTGTTCTAAACCATCTAAAACCTTCCTGTAAGGATTTGCAGTACTCCCTCCTTCTGCTTCCCTTTTTCTTTGTTGTCTGTCTGTCTGTCTGTGTTTGTCTCCCGGGCTGGGCGTGGCTGACCTACTTCTGGTTCCCGCCAATTCATCTCCGCAGCTGCTTCTCATTCATCCTGATCATCTACTCATCCACACCTGCTTATTAACCCGGTCTCCTCATCCAGTCTTCACCAGTTCGTCGTCAAGATTACACTGAACCCATCATCACCTCCTCCGCTAGCCACGTCCAGCCACTTCCTCGTCAGATTCATCCGCTCTCCAAGCAACCAGCTCCAGCCTGCTCGCTCCCCTCAGCTCTTAAACCCCTGCTCGCCACACTCCTGTCCGGTAGGACAAACTCCTGCTCCAACCTACTCGCTCTCGGGAGTGTAAAGACACAGGCTCAACCCTCCTTTCATCTGCCTGGCGATAATCCTCAGCTCACTCCGGAGCCTCGGCTGAGGATCCCCATTCCCTCGCTTTTTTATCCCCTTTCCTGGACTATATTAACAACAGTTAGTATCCCCTGTCACGATTTGTAATTAAAACCTTTTGCTGCTAACTCCTGTTTTTCTGTCCGTGTTTGTATTGTGGGTTCAGTCCTGAAAAGCGATCACGGAGCTTAACAGAACGAACTGGTCTTAAAATGAACCCCACAAACACCGGACCGGATTCCTCCACTGTCCAGCACGCCCTGTCTCATCAAGGCAATCTTTTGGGTCAACATGAACAGTTAATCTGTGCGTTGGTGGACAGTAACCAATCCATGGCTCAGCACATCTCTAACCTGGCTGCTCAGATCTCCGACCTGACGGCAGCAGCTATAACTCCTGCCACCTCTAATCCGCCTCCAGTACCCACTCCATGTCGGGATTTCCCCATCACCGACCCTGAGCCGTTTCATGGTGAGGTGGAGAAATGCAGAAAAGGTGTTTCGCCAGCGCCCCCAGTCTTTTTCTTCTGATGTTACCAAGATAAACCATGTGTTGAATTTGCTTCGTGGTAAAGCCTTAACCTGGGCTAAGGCACTGAGTTCATCAGTGGATTATGACTCCCTTTCTTTTGGAGTTTTTTCTGAACAACTGTCTTTAGTTTTTGATCACCCTGACTATTCTGGCTCGGCTGCCAATCGTCTGCTAAAGATACAGCAGGGGAATCGGACCGTGGCAGATTACTCCATTGAGTTTCGTACACTGGCGGCAGAAGCCCGATGGGACGAGGCGGCTCTAAGGGCAGTGTTCGTTAAAGGATTAAAGGAGCAACTGAAGGACGAGCTGGCTGCTCGAGATGAGCCAGCAGACCTTCAATCCCTGATTTCTTTGGTTTCTCGTCTCGACAGTCGGCTAAGGGAACGTCGTGCGGAGCGAGGACAGCGTCCACCAAATGCCTTTTCCAGTAAGCCGAGCTATCCTCCCAGAAGTGCTCCCTTTGATTCCACACCATCTGCGTTTTCCTCGCCATCTCACGTGGCCACCTTGGATAAGGAGGAAGCGATGCAGGTGGGAGGTGTAGGATTATCACCTGAGGAACGCCTTCGCCGCTTGAGGTTAGGAGAGTGCCTGTATTGTGGCAAACTGGGGCATCTCCTTGCCGGTTGCCCTGTCCGCCCAAACGCAGGCGCTCGTCGGTGAATTTGGGGGTCCTGACGAGTACACTTCCTACCTCAATTATTGCCCCTACTTTGCGCCGTTTCATCATACCTGCCAGACTCTGTTCCAACTCTCAGACCTTGCCCCTTTCCGCCCTCATAGACTCTGGTGCTGAGGACAGTTTTGTGGACCTGGAGCTTGCCAACCAGCTGGGAATTACATTGGAATCCTTATCGGACCCCATGACTGCTTATGCCTTAAATGGCCAACGCATCTCTAGGGTGACCCAGCAGACCTTACCTGTAACTCTGTTTATTTCGGGTAATCACAGAGAACAAATCCAACTCAAGGTCATTTCCGCTCCATCTACCCCGTTGGTTCTTCTTTACCCTCGGCTTCGCGCTCACAACCCTCAAATTGATTGGGCGGGAGGAAGGATAATTGCTTGGAATCAGAAGTGTCACCTTAACTGTTTGCAATCAGCTGTACCTCCATTTCCTGCTAAACCAGTGTCTGCTCCTTGTGATTCTTCTGAGGTGGATTTATCTGGCGTACCTGAGGTTTACCACAATCTGGGGGAAGTTTTCTGCAAGGATAAGGCTCTTTCTCTCCCTCCTCACCGTCCATATGACTGCCCCGTCGAATTTGCTTCCTGGAGCGCCGTTACCAACAAGCAAACTCTATAATCTGTCCCGGCCTGAGAGAGAGGCCATGGAGAAATATATCGGTGATTCTCTGGCTTCTGGAATAATCCGTCCTTCTTCCTCCCCTCTGGGTGCAGGGTTTTTCTTCGTGGACAAGAAGGATAAATCACTATGTCCCTGTATTGACTTCCGTGGATTGAATAACATCACTGTGAAGAACAAGTACCCACTTCCCCTGATTAACTCTGCTTTTGAGCCTCTCCAAGGTGCCACCATCTTCTCAAAGCTGGATCTCAGAAACGCTTACCACTTGGTTCGGATCCGCCAAGGTGATGAGTGGAAGACCGCCTTTAACACTCCCCTTGGCCACTTTGAGTACCTCGTCATGCCCTTCGGACTCTCAAATGCCCCAGCAGTTTTTCAGTCCCTGGTGAATGATGTTTTGCGGGATTTCCTCAACCGGTTTGTTTTTGTTTACATCGACGATATCTTGATCTTTTCCAAGAGCCTGGAGGAACACCAGAATCACGTTAGCCAGGTTCTACAGAGACTGCTAGAGAACAAGCTGTACGTCAAGGCTGAGAAGTGTGAGTTTAACCAGGAACGTGTCAGCTTCCTTGGATTTATCATCAGACAAGGCAGGCTGGAGGCGGATCCTGGAAAGATTCTCGCTGTCTCTGAGTGGCCAGTCCCCACGACGCGGAAGGAATTGCAGAGGTTCCTGGGGTTCGCCAACTTTTATCGCCGGTTCATTAAAAACTTCAGCAGGATCGCAGCTCCACTCTCCAGTCTCACTTCCATCAAGGTCAAGTTCTCCTGGACCTCTGAGGCTAACGAGGCCTTTCTCAGACTCAAGTCTCTGTTCACTTCTGCTCCCATCCTCATCCAGCCGGACTCCAGCAAACAATTTGTTGTTGAGGTTGACGCATCAGACATCGGAGTGGGCGCTGTACTGTCTCAGACAGCAGGGCCAAACAACAAGCTTCACAGTGTGCTTTTTTCTCTCGCCGTCTCTCCCCTGCGGAGAGAAACTATGATGTGGGCAACAAGGAACTGCTGGCAGTGAAGATGGCTTTGGAGGAGTGGCGACACTGGCTCGAGGGCAGCGAGCAGCCATTTCTGGTTTGGACGGACCATAAAAATGTGGAGTACATCCAGTCAGCCAAGCGGCTGAACTCCCGACAAGCTAGGTGGGCTCTCTTCTTCGGCCGCTTCAACTTCTCCCTCACCTATCGCCCTGGTTCCAAAAATATCAAGCCCGATGCTCTGTCCAGATCGTTCTCGTCTGGGAGTCCAGTAACCTCTGAGTTGTGTTGTGGGAGCCATCACCTGGGAGATTAGTAATTCCATTCAAGAGGCCCTTTTGGAACAACCCGACCCAGGAAGCGGTCCGCCTAACCGTCAGTTTGTTCCCGACTCTGTTCGTTCCCAAGTCCTGCAGTGGGTCCACAGTTCCCGTTTCTCGAATCATCCCGGTGCCAATCGAACACTTTCTCTCCTCCGAAGACACTTCTGGTGGCCTACAGTCGACAGGGACACTAGGGAGTTTGTGTCAGCTTGCACAACCTGTGCTAGGAACAAGGCCTCCCATCAGAAACCCGCTGGGCTGCTACAACCCCTTCCGATCCCTAGTTGACCCTGGTCACATATAGCTTTGTCTCCGGTCTGCCTCCCTCTCAAGGGAACACAACCATTCTAACAGTCGTCGATCGTTTCTCTAAGTGTGCACACTTTGTTTCTCTACCCAAGCTCCCTTCAGCCCTGGAGACCGCCAAACATCTTACCCAGCATGTTTTCCGTCTACACGGTATCCCAGCTGACATTGTCTCCGACCGTGGTCCACAATTCACATCTCAGGTTTGGAAGGCTTTTTGTCAGTATCTTGGAGCTTCAGTTAGTTTAACATCTGGCTTTCATCCCCAGTCCAACGGCCAAACTGAGAGGGCAAATCAGGACCTGGAGTCTGCTCTCCGCTGTGTGGCCAACAGTAATCAGAGGACCTGGAGCTCCCATCTACCGTGGGTGGAATACTGACATAATTCCCTCACCTCATCTGCCACAGGACTCTCACCCTTTGAAGCCTCTCTGGGATACCAGCCACCCCTGTTCCCCGAAGAGGAGAGTGAGTTAGCTGTTCCTTCTGTCCAGCAACATGTCCAACGTTGCCGTAAGATCTGGAAGGACACCCGCTTGGCTCTCCTCCAAACTTCCGCCAGGAGTCAACAGTCGGCCAACTGCCGTCGACATGTTGCTCCCCCTTACGCCCTTGGACAATCGGTGTGGTTGTCCTCCAAGAACATCCCCCTCCTCACCGAGTCCAAGAAACTGTCCCCTCGGTTTATTGGTCCCTTCCCCATTGTGCGACTCATCAAACCCTCTGCTGTCCAATTAAGGCTCCCCAGAAATATGAGAATCCATCCCACTTTCCATGTCTCTCAAATCAAGCCAGCTCTCACCAGCGACCTGTGTCCTCCGGCCGTTCCCCCTCCTCCCCCCCGTGTCATTGATAACCATCCAGCCTACTCCGTGTGGCGTCTCCTGGATGTTAGACGCCGGGGTAGGGGTCTACAATACTTGGTGGACTGGGAGGGCTACAACTTGGAGGAACGTTGTTGGGTTCCTCGTTCTCGAATCATGGACCCAGTCATGGTCAGGGAATTCCACAGGGCCCATCCTGACAGGCCTGGTGGTCGCCAGGAGGCTCCCGTTGAGGGGGGGGGGGGGGGGGTACTGTAAGGATTTGCAGTACTCCCTCCTTCTGCTTCCCTTTTTGTTTGTTGTCTGTCTGTCTGTCTGTGTTTGTCTCCCGGGCTGGGCGTGGCTGACCTACTTCTGGTTCCCGCCAATTCATCTCCGCAGATGCTTCTCATTCATCCTGATAATCTACTCATCCACACCTGCTTATTAACCCGGTCTCCTCATCCAGTCTTCACCAGTTGGTCGTCAAGATTACACTGAACCCATCATCACCTCCTCCGCTAGCCACGTCCAGCCACTTCCTCGTCGGATTCATCCGCTCTCCACGCAACCAGCTCCAGCCTGCTCGCTCCCCTCAGCTCTAAAACCCCTGCTCGCCACACTCCTGTCCGGTAGGACAAACCCTAACTCCTGCTCCAACCTACTCGCTCTCGGGAGTGTAAAGACACAGGCTCAACCCTCCTTTAAATCTGCCTGGCGATAATTCCCAGCTCACTCCGGAGCCTCGGCTGAGGATCCCCATTCCCTCGCTTTTTTATCCCCTTTCCTGGACTATATTAACAACAGTTAGTATCCCCTGTCACGATTTGTAATTAAAACCTTTTGCTGCCAACTCCTGTTTTTCTGTCCGTGTTTGTATTATGGGTTCAGTCCTGAAAAGCGATCACGGAGCTTAACACTTCCATAGAATCGAGAAATTTGCGCTGAGAAAAGACGAAAAACATCGTGTCGGCTTCTGATATGGCGGCCATTATTGAACTCACGAAGTCTCGCAACTGCTCGCGAGATCTGTGTGACGTCAAGGGAAGCTAGCGATGTGATTGGCTTAGACATAGTGTCTTGAATCTTGACAGTCCACAATCTCCTCACTGTCCGAGTCACATAGATGATAGAACTATGTATGACATTTGTATCAAAATTGTATGTATGTACACTGAACAAAAATATAAATAAAACACTTTTGTTTTTGCTCCCATTTTTCATGAGATGAACTCAAAGATCTAAAACATTGTCTATATACACAAAATAACCATTTCTCTCAAATCTTGCTCACAAATCTGAAAAAATCTGTGATAGTGAGCACTTCTCCTTTGCCGAGATAATCCATCTCACCTCACAGGTGTGGCATATCAAGATGCTGATTAGACAGCATGATTATTGCACAGGTGTGCCTTAGGCTGGCCACAATAAAAGGCCACTCTAAAATGTTCAGTTTTATCACACAGCACAATGCCACAGATGTCGCAAGTTTTGAGGGAGCGTGCAATTGGCATGCTGACAGCAGGAATGTCCACCAGAGCTGTTGCCCGTGAATTGAATGTTCATTTATCTACCATAAGCCGTCTCCAAAGGCGTTTCAGAGAATTTGGCAGTACATCCAACCGGCCTCACAACCGCAGACCACGTGTAACCACACCAGCCCAGGACCTCCACATCCAGCAAAGTTTTAGGGATTTAGACTCAGTCAGCTCAGGGACTGTTTGGTTACTTTAGTTTGGTAAATGAAATAAATGTTTGAAACAGTGTTTGAGTTGATTATGAGTTTATTTTCAATTGATAATTAGCTCACAATAAGTTCACTTTAGTTACTCACACAACTTGACACAAGCCATGGGTTCAGGTCCAGACTTATAAGTCCAGACCTGAACCTGAACCTCTGGACTTGAGTCCGGACCTGAACCTGAATATGAGTCCAGGTACGCAGCACTACTCGCCATAAAAGACGATGTCGCTATAACAGACGATGTCGCTATAACTCCTATGAAAATGTTCAAAAAGTGCTCAAACTTCACATGTGTGCTAACAGTCCAGCCGTGAAGACATCTACGGGACAGTTTTGAGATTTCTTCAAATGCCGTTGCCATGGCAACACAATGCTCGCCATGGAACACGGTTTTCTCATAACTTCAGTGAAAATGCTCCAAACGGCCCAAAACTTCATAGGTTTGGTAACGATGCAGCCATCCACGCATCTAAGCGTATTATGGGATGTCATCAAATGCCGTTGGCATGGCGACAGATCATTCGCCATCAAGTTAGTTCAAAAGTTTGCAGTTCAAATATTCTGCTGCTTTTCCAAGCTTTTTTACTTTCTTTTCTTCTCTCATCACACATTCAAGCCCCCAGTGTTCATGTATCATTTCAATCTAAATTCTTCACTTTCTTCTTACACATTACATTTCAGCATAGCAGTTTAGCGTCAGCTTTTCAGCATAAAGCATTCCCACTAGCAATTTCTTCAGGAATTGCAGCATTCTCTAGTTTAAGATACATTTCTTATCTGTAGTTTGGTCTTTTTAAACTGTAAAGCCAACAGGTCACCCCCTCTTTCAGGTAACATTGAACATCTCCATCTCCCCCCCCTTTCCTTTCCTCTGATTGATGTGTCTGGTAATGTGAATCTTGGCTTTTCTCCACTGACCATCAGGCTGACATTTTGTTGTCACTATTGTCCAAATCGTACGCTCTCTTCACTGGTCTTTACTACAAAAACCATCCTGTGCTTCTGTTGTTTCACAATCCCAAATAGCTGGCAGCAGATGACTCATTTTGCCCTCACCTTCCCGCATATCTGCCAGAATCTTTTTCCATCAAGGTTGGGAAGATTAAAAGCGATTTGAGCAGAACGAACAAATACAGTTGCCTATTTTCCATAAAGCCATGATTTTTCTCCTCCTTCCGGCACAGTTGAAAAGCTCTGAAATAAGATAAATAAAAATAAAGATTTAAATCTGAGCGGGAGGTTCTTCCTCTCTGCCTGTGCGCTTCAATTACCAGCTTCCAAGAGGTCAAAGACTTCATACAAAGCTCCCTTTCAGCACTTCTCTCACAGTGGCACATTGGCACATTTGAATTTGAAGCTTAATAATGGGTTTTTAATATATATTCAATTTAGGAAAGCTGACTGTGATGCCCCTGTGGGTTCATCAGTGGAGAGGGTGTGGCTGTCCTGTCTTGGCTGCATTGATTGCAGTGATTGCATTAACTCAGGGCACCTGGGTCTGGTGCTCTGCAGCTATTTTAAAGCCTCTCTGCTCCTGTCTGCTCTCGCTCTGTTTTCCTGCAGGCACCCGGCTCTGATGAGTATAACCAATGTGTTGAATTGACCAGTGATGTGCAAATAAACACCTTTACCTACCCGTTGACATGTTGTGTCTCCTTTTTGTTGTGGCCTTTTGAAGCCAGGTCGCAACACTGACCCACCATATGCTGCCCACAAGAGTGTTTAACAGGAGAGGTGAACATTGCCTGAGTGAGCATGTTGTATGCAAAATCTGAGAGAGGGACAAATCTGTCCTTTAGGATACCTGCTGAAAACTTTATTATTATGATTATATTATTAAAATTCAATATAGATTGGTGAGTGAATAAGGATATGAGCAGACTCTTATTTCAATAGAGATGAGAATTATAATAACCAACTGATCACACTGCCTAGACGAGTTTCACTAACTTAAATGTGGTGCCTGAAACACCTCCATTGGACTCCTTTGTTTACTTCCGTAACATAGTGACATCACTATGTAACTCTCACGATTCTATTGGAGCTCCAACTCATTATACATGATAAGCTAAGGGGCGGGACATATCTAAGCGGTTGACCAATCAGAACAGAGCCGGGCAGCTAACCTATCAGAGCAGACTGGGCTCTTGCTTCAGACAGAGGGTGAAAAGAGGTGCTGCAACACAGGCAGTATGAGAAAAATAAAGAGCTTTTTGAACATTAAAGCATGGAAACATGTCACAGTATTGGAACAAAATACAAATATGAAACTGAAAGGAGTGCATTTCATGTACTTCTTAAAGAAAAGGATATTCGATAATATAATCCACACAGTAGACACAAGCTGCCAACACATTATCAGTTATCAACCCAGCACTCTTAAACCAATGCTACCTGAGTACAGCAGAAACATGCTGACATGACATTTTCTATTATAAAGTTGAATGTGTTAGCAGTTGCACAGTACACATCCAGCAGATACTTGGCAACATCATCACTCAGTTGGAGTTGAGTTGTTGGACATATGCTGAATGTCATTGCAGTGTTCGAACTTCTCTTGAGTTTCTGTTTTGGTATTCATCAACTCCTAAGGGAATTACATGGTTACATGCTCCACTATGTTAACAGTCACTACCTTTTCTGTCAGCTGTTTGGTGCTTGGCAGGTTGAGGTAAAAGTAGTGAAAGTTAACCAAATGATGGTCTTACAATAGAGACATATGAATATAGCTAATTCAATTTTCAAATAATCTACACTGTATTAGAATTCATAAATGTTCTTTCCATAATATTGTTTCATCTTTCATGAAGCTGAGCAGCAGAGTCATTATGTCATTTAGAGACGAATAGCAAGGCAGCCATGGGATCTTCCTGGAAAATAGGCATAATTCCTGACTCACTCCTCGAAATCTACATAAAAAGCAGACAATTAGGAATGTAATGTTACAGACAGTAGACAGTCTGTTATGAACGGAGTCGGACAAGAATAAGGTTAGAGAGATGTTTGTATTTTTTTTATTGGCTGTTTAGAGACTTGTATCCAGGTGTAGATAAGTGGAAATAAAGAAACAAATCTGTAACTAAAAAAGAAAATGTATTGGCTTTCCTTCTCCAGAAATCAGTGCTACCAGGAGATTCACATTATTTGCTCTATTGCAGGGTTAATCCAATCAATTTATGTGTGCAGATATGCCTGTCAGATATAGATGACGATACTTATGTTGTTGTCATCTTTATTTGTCCACTCCTGTCCCCCTCTCATCTTTTCTGCTGGTTTGTTTGCAGATCTCCTGGCTTTAGAGATGACAGCCTCATCAAGTCTTTCACTGTTATAATGTGTTATAAGTATGCAGAAACATGTACAGATTTTTCTGTGCGCTTGATTGTGTATTTTTTGATAAGGGCAAATAAGTGTTCAATTTGTGATGACAGGAACTGCAGACAAACAGCTGATGGTGTTGTTAGTAAGTGTATATACAATTTTGTGCAACAAAAATACAAAAATTAGGAACACTTCCTGTTTTCAAGATACTCCAAAGCTGTTCTGTTTTGTACATCACCAGCTATCTAAATGGTAAGCCTGACTACCAGGCCTCAAATTACCAATCGACCTGCTAGGTGAGTGCTTTCTGCTCTTAGTGGTCTTGTTATAAACATAATGTATGGGTGCTGCCTTTATCAAAACCAGCGGTAATGAGATAACTTGATGAGTTTGAGCATCTGTTTTTTGTCAATTATTGTCACAACATTTAATAAAGACTTCTGTTAAAATGTCCTTTGTACGGTGGCCCTGAAGTGCAAGACACCACAGCATTTCACAAAACACTACAGCATTTCACAAAACACTACAACATTTCACAAAACACTACAGCATTTCACAAGACACAACAGCATTTCACAAAACACTACAGCATTTCACAAAACACTACAGCATTTCACAAAACACTACAGCATTTCACAAAACACTACAGCATTTCAGAAGACACCACAGCATTTCACAAAACACTACAGCATTTCACAAAACACAACAGCATTTCACAAAACACTACAGCATTTCACAAAACACTACAGCATTTCAGAAAACACCATAGCATTTCAGAAAACGCAACAGCATTTCAGAAAACACCACAGCATTTCAGTAAAAACCACAGCATTTCACATTGGACGGAAAGGGTATTCCTTTAGGGAGAACACTTCTTGTTTGTGATTGGACCGAGCCAGCCAGAGAAGCACTGCTGTGATTGGTTGTTTTTGCTGTCAGCATCCGACAGCGCAACATGTCCACTCCCAACACATCAGCCGTTAGCTGTTAGCACACAGAGCTCACAGCTCCTCATATCTGTTCAGAAACTGGACAAAATGTTGACCAAGGACCAGGAGTGGCTGGATCAAGTTAGCTACCTAGCTAGTAGCTAGCACGTTAGTTAGCATTACAGCCTTGTCATTTGTATTAGCCTTAATATGAAGTAACATTAAGTAACCCAAATTGTTAAACAGTAAGAGTCATATTTCGTGAACCCTTTGAAGAGTACTGTCACCGGTGTGATCATTCTATAATACACAATTTAAGCCCGGGGGAGAAATGCTAACGCTAGCATCGGCGATCGCCGATCTTTTCTACTCCATGCTATCTGCACAAATGGTTGACATTAAACATTAAAAAGACCAGGCAGTTCAGAGAGAATCAAAGGAAGGCAGGCAGGCAGCTTTGCATGACATTCTTCTGGACATGTTTCATTGTGGTGATAGTGAGGGTAGTCAATCGTTTTGTTGACAAGACAGTAGTGACGGCCATCTTGGTGACGTGTGTTGTTCTGCGAGACCAGAGATGTAGTTCATTGAGCGTTTCACACAAACAAATGTGTTACTTCACAGTTTTACGACACATTTATTTATTTTTGACTGGCAAAATTATCTTTTAAATTGACAAACATCATATGTGTAATTCGTGGCACAATTCAAACGGGATCGAAAGATAATCTTTCTCTCTCCATTGACTTAAATACATATTTTTTTCCAAATAAGGTCCCATGGAGGTCCACCGGAAGGGGAGGGACTTCGCCACTCTATAGAGAGGCGAAGTCCCGCCCATCTACTTCCGGTCCATGGGACCTTATTTCGGAAAAATGATGTATTGAAGTCAATGGAGAGAGAAAACGTATCTTTCGATCCCGTTTGAATTGTGCCATGAATTACACATATGTTTGTCAATCTTAAAAAATAATTTCTGAAGAGTTTATCGCCGGCCACTAGAGGGCAGCGTCTCACTGCTGTCACTGACCGGATATGCCGTGCTCTGACCCGGTACAGAGCCATATAATAGAATGGCTATGGCTATGGCTATCTATTATATGGCTCTGACCCGGTAGTGCCGAGCGGCCATTTTAGTTCGAACATTGTTCCTTCACTCCACCTCGAGTTGAGACGTTCATCCACTCATTCATGTAGGATTGTTTCCACTATTGTTTGGTGTGTCTATACTTTGTGTCGTTGTATATTTGTGTTGTGTTGGTGATGACATACATGGATGTAGTACTTTGTCAGCTTATCTTGCTGCATTGCTCTGTTTCAGGGTGTCGTCATCCCTGTCAATAAACTACCGAAACTGACATTGAGGAGTGTGTTTCTTCAATTTCCATGTCAAAAAAGTCCCAGTTTGTCTTAAAACTGTTGAAATATAAGACTATGAAAAATACGCAACTAGAAAGACTACAAATCCCAGAATCCCGGTCCCACATGCTGGCTCTTACGGAACCGACTAACTCCCCTTGTGTGTATGTACAGCTCTCAACATGCCCAGAGTAGTGATTTTCACCTCTTTTAATACTTTTCGCCTCATTCTGAAAGAAAGAAGTGAAATGTGCCAACGTGATGGCCGTCTTGGTGTGTGGTGCGAGACGGGATATGTAGTTCATTGAGCGGTTTCACACAAAAAAAGTGTTACTTCACAGTTTTACGACACATTTGAATTTTTTTGACTTGCAAAATTATCTTTTAAATTGACAAACATCATATGTGTAATTCGTGGCACAATTCAAACGGGATCGAAAGATAATCTTTCTCTCTCCATTGACTTCAATACTTTTTCCGAAATAAGGTCCCATGGAGCTCCCCCGGAAAGGGAGGGACTTCACCTCTCTATTCAAACAAGGCGGGGGGGCGGGGCGTATCTCCATGTAAATCGAAATCGGATCGATCAGGCTAAACTAACCTGTAGCTGCTCCGTCCACATTCACAACAACGTCATACAGACATAAATAAAGCAGCGACTGTATTCGCCATGACATAGACAGTCTGTGTTTTGTATATGTTTAACTTTTGTCCAGTTTCTGAACAGATATGAGGAGCTGTGAGGTCTGAGTGTGTGCTAACAGAGCGGCTGAGGTGTTGGGACATGTTGCGCTGTCGGGTGCTGACCAATCACGAAGCGTCATTTCTTGACTGGCAGCAAAAACAACCAATCACAGCAGTGCTTCTCTGGCTGGCTCTGTCCAATCACAAACAATAAGTGTTCTCCTAAAGGAATACCCTTTCCGTCCAATGTGAAATGCTGCAGCGTTTTGTGAAATGCTGTTGTGTTTCTGAAATGCTGTAGTGTTTTGTGAAATGCTGTGGTGTTTTCTGAAATGCTGTAGTGTTTTGTGAAATGCTGTGGTGTTTTCTGAAATGCTGTGGTGTTTAGTGAAATGTTGTTGTGTTTAGAGAAATGCTGTAGTGTTTTATGAAATGCTGTGGTGTTTTCTGAAATGTCGTGGCGTTTTCTGAGATGCTGCAGCGTTTTGTGAAATGCTGTGGTGTTTAGTGAAATGTTGTTGTGTTTAGTGAAATGCTGTAGTGTTTTATGAAATGCTGTGGTGTTTTATGAAATGTCGTGGCGTTTTCTGAGATGCTGCAGCGTTTTGTGAAATGCTGCGTCGTTTTGTGAAATGCTGTAGTATTTTTAAAAATGCTGTTGTGCTTTCTGAAATGCTGTTGTGTTTTCTGAAATGCTGTGGTGTCTTGCACTTCAGGGCCACCATAACTTTGTTTTCATCTTACCTACATTCACTTTAGAGGTCCCACTGCTGACAACCATGCCACTTTAAAGTCTACAGAGCTATTTACAAAAGTCGATCCTAAATATCCAGCATGTCTTCAGATAAATCCAGTTCTCCTACACTAAAAAACATTAAAAAAGGCTGTTTCCAGCTTGATAAACAGAAGAGGGAAAGTGTGTCTGCACTCACCTTACAGGTGCCCCTGGAGTTGTCTTTGAAAACAAAAAAGTTGTACTCACCAAAATACATTGTATGTATCCTTGATGTCAAACAAACGTGATGAGAGCATTCTTTTCCCATGAAATATATTAGCAGTTGAGTTTTTCTAAGTATTTAAATTCAGCGTTGTTTACATCCATGTTTGTTAGTATTCTTCTTCTCTCCTTTCTTTGCTGTTGCAGGACATTTTGGCGTGTTACTGCCACCTAGTGATCAGTGGAAAAGAGTCACACCTGTATTGAGGCACGTGTTAAACAAAATGGGGAACAACTCGTTGAAAACAGCCCCATAAAGCTAGTGATGGTCTGAAAAATCCTCTTATAACCATTACTTATGGATTTAAGATTATGAACAAGTAGTGATGTGTGATATCACAACTAAAAACCAATCATGGTTCTCAAGGAACATATATAAAAAAGTTATAATAAATTTAAAGTAGGACAAACTAACCCTGAAACTGTCAAGTTATTATTCCAAGCATATCATGTCACGTTTTACAGGACCCTTTTCAAAAGGTAAGAGCAAGAATGAACTGACGCAATCTATGTTTATCACCGGATACTGTGCCTGTAATTTTGAAAGATAGATTTAATTACAGATGGTGATGATCAGATAATCACTTCAATAACCAAACAATGTTATGATGTGATTTCTCACAATTTATCATTTGACCATTAGTTATAGGCTGCTATATTATTGATAACAAAATATATGCTATGACAAGATGATACACATGTAGAAATAGGTTGTTTAACAATCACTGTTGACTTTCACTGACATATTGAGTTGTATCAAACCACTACCCTATTGTTTATCTTTGTGATGTTTGCTGGAACAAATGTTAAAACAAGGTCATTTAACAATCAAAGAGTAGGCCTAGACTACAAACATGTACAAAGAGGTAATTTAACAACCACACACGACACATGCATAATTCACCCACATAATGAGTTTAATCAAATTACTAGCTCGTGATTTCCTCCCATTATGGTGTTTTGTTATCTTTTAACGGTGTCCAGAAGTGTCCAAACCGAGTGCACACACGCTGAGAAGAGGCTGCCTCCCCCCGTTGTGCTCGGCACACAGACCGAGATAAGGCGAGGAGGAGCTCCACCACACACACGCTCATTCGCATAACCGGGAGGCAGTTAGACGCTCTTGGATTACCGGGCAGCGAAGTGTCACCGCTCATACCGGCTCCAGATCGGCACTCCTCCACCGCACCGCCGATCATTAATCCCTCTCATAAAAAGGCAGACACCTGGGCAAAGCCGCGTTTGATTTTGATTTATTTTTTTATTATGGTTTTTATCTCTGTGGATGCAGAGAAAAAAGTTTTGTATTGACGCTGCGTTGAAAAGGAGAGTCAAGTCTCCAGGAGGGACAGCACCGGGCTTCTCCTCAGCATCTGTCTCTTTCTCTGGGGCTGCTGTTTCCAAAATCTGTTCAAGTGAGGTAAGTCAGTGAGGATTTTCTTCTTATTAACTTATTTTAGTTACTGCTGCTGCTGTTACGATTAGTCTGCTAAATTGGGGATTGCATTTTCAGTTTGCCTGTCAATCCATTTTAATCCAAATTATCTTTTTTCGTGACACATCTACTAGCACTGATGAAGGAGAAATGTGCTCCTCTTTGCACAGGGTTATGGTGACTGTGTGCAATGTGAATTGGATTTTCATTTCCCTGTGTTTATGTTATATGGATTATATTAATTATTATTTAAGGATTAATATTATTGCAGCCTGTATTTGGTGCTTAAATCCGAACACCAGTAGTATTTTAAGCAAGGGAAAAAAATGCAAGATGTGACTCATACTCATGTGCTCATGTCAGTTGTCTATGGTTCTCTTTTTATATGGCATTCTGGTAAATACAGTAATCCACATGGTATTTCAAATAAACCAATGCTAATCTGCTAATTTCTGTGCAGATCGGATACCACTTGGTGAGTCAATGCAAATGTATTGAGCTATTTTCCATACAAACTGTGCACATATTGCAGCTCGGTTTCTTCTAAACGTGTCCTCTTTGCAACCAAAAATATGTGAATCCTGTACGGCACACACACATTCACTCTCTCACGACCTACACAGCCACACACAGAAATGATTGCTTTGTATTCACACGGGCTCCTGCTTTTCTTCAAGAAAAAATAAACCAGAACACAACTGGAGAGTCATCTGCTGGCATTAAATATAATTTTAAAAGGTAATAAATACACATTAAGACTCCCCCACACACACACAAAACAGCAGTCACACAGCATGCAATTCACAAAGGTTGACATGCATACACAGATTAAAGGTCAATGCATGCAACCTTTCTGCACTTGCTGTATTAATCATAATGCCACACTCGAAGGACACGGTGTGAGTGTCGAGGTGAGGCTTAGACTGCTTTTTGCTTTGCTCCAAGAAAGAGCTGTTGACTTTTCACGAGTTATATTTTCATCCAAATCCACCCAGGACTCTGTCTTCCTTCTCAACGCTTGAAACCATCTTCATGCATTCACCCTCATATTGATTATATTAGCAAAACCGTGGAAAGGGAAAATAAGCATTCCTTCATGGACCCATCGGCCCGCAAGCCGGAAACAAATTAATCCAAAATCGCCGAATGCTGCGTGCCTCTGTTCAGTCTCCAGTTGTGGAGGAAACAGAGCAGAAAGCTGAAGTGACTGCCTTGAAGATGTCTGTGGCTAAATTGGGATTCTTCTTTTGGGGATTCCTTGGTGTTTACGTAACCGTGTTTAGAGTAATGGCATGTGTCATCTGGGGGTTTGTTAGAGGCGATGGTGAGTGGAGCTGATATGAATGCGAGGAATGAGAGCTTCTCAGTATACTGATCTACCAGTATTGTGCACTACAGACAAGGACAAGAATAGCAACAAACACACAGAGAGGATGTCAGAGAAAGGGAGGGAAACAGAAACAGCAGGCTATGAGAAAGACGGCGATGAAGGGATACGTGCAGACAGCAGGCTGAGATATGTTCAGAGCCCCGCAGTGAGTTGGGCTGCGCTGGCATCGTGTTTGGCTGCTTTCTGAGTGTCAGAGATAAGTTCGTCATTCATCATACCGCATGCTGTCTGTCGGTCTGGTCTGAGACGGGTGAGCGGGCAAGCCAGCAAGCAGAACATTCACTCCCCGTTTCAAGGAGCAGCAGCGAGAGGTCTGCTTGGAAATATGAAAAAGGAGGGACAGTGTGCATCAAATTCAAGAACTGCGTATGTGAGATATCAGTGGCTTCCAAGGGTTTGGAAAATGCTTTAAGCCCAACTGAAAGGGAAATGGATAAACAGGGGGGATACACACTTGTGCAGCATCTCTGTGCGTTTGTATCGGAATGGGATGAGGGCGACTGCCATGGGAAAAAACTGCATAAATGCAAATACACAGCTTTACCTAATGGCACACACAGCTTCAGCTTCAGTTTCACACACACACACAGTGACACACAGTCATGCAATTAGGTCCCATCACTCAGGGAAGGTCAGCGACTATCTTCTGCTTGTTCTTATTCCTCAATATTAATCAAGCTAATGCACCATGTTTAATTCATAGATACATGCGATGACCCACAATGTCACCCTCTCTCTGTCTTGGCATCCTAATCGTGTTCATGAACAAGGCGCTCAATTAACTCCTCAGGAATTACAGTGAAACTGCTCCTGCGTGTCTCTTGGAAAATCAGAGGAATCTTGAATCATGTGAACTAACATGATTGTGGTACAGAGTTGCCAACGTAGAAAAGCCCTCTCCTTTGACTCCTAGCTGTATTAAGCTTGTCGGTTAATGCAGACAATGTTGCTGTCATGAAGGGCCGGACTGGGACAATAAGTCAGGCCGGGAATTATACACCCAACCAGGCCACTACCAGTTTTATTTTGTGCAATTTTCCTGGATTTATTTGTCAATATTTACAGCGTTGCTGCCCATAGTGATAGCCCTAAACTTTAAAACTACCCCAGAATAAACATATGGACATGGGTTACTATTTTTTTTTAAAAGTGCAAATCTATTTAGGAACCTATCCATGTGAACATATTTTAAGTGGAGGTGGACCTCAAATCCTCTAGGGGGGTTGGGGGCATGCTTCCCGCGGAAGATTTTTTTTTTTTAATGTTGGACTTAAATGCATCAATCTGGTGCACTTTGAGGGGGAAATAAAGAGACTACACCCATATGAAACAGAACTGTATACATTTAAATAATCATAAAATCATAAGAACATGGCCATAACCAATAACATACCATATCCAATATGAAAAAACATTGAAACTTGTTTATTTATTTGTTTTTGGTTCATTTATAGTTAACATGGCATAGTGTGTCTGGGCTCCTGAACCAGCCTGACCTGTCTCCCCCCTGCTCCTCTTTGAGGCAGCAGCAAAGACTAGTTTTAGCTCTCAACAAGTTTTTTAAGTTTATCCTACCTTTTTTCACCTAGTTAACTTTTTTTTTTGTATTATTCATGCATATTTTACTAATCACTCCCCCTTCAAATGGAAATATGTGTTTACATAAATGGTGACCAAACCGTTTGAGACCCACAGTGAACTTAGACTAAGTTAACTATCTAAGCACTCAGAGAGTCCTTTACCTCACCTGAGCTGTAGTTATCAGTCTCTCAGTCTGACAGGAGAGGACTCTCCTCCACCTTGTTGACAGCTCATTCCGTTAGCGCCGCTAGCTAGCACCGGATGCTAACAACAACAATACACGTAACCAGTGCACGCGCTTTCTCTCTCGCTTGCTCGCGCCACACATACACACCCTCCCGAGCTTGAATGACACGAGACCAATCGAGGGCATTAGTGTATGATCTGTATGAAAGTGGCCATGTCGACAGGCCACATCATGTAGACAGCCAGTCACCCTCTGTGAGGCAGAGTCAGACCCACATTTGCGCAGCGTTGCGTTCACAATACATTAAAAAAATTCCTCAAGCCAGCAGGCCACTTAACAGGCCAGGCCATCGGGAAACCTCCCGGTCCTCCCGATGGCCAGTCCGGGCCTGCTGTCATGGCATTGACTACTTACATTGGCTGTATTTCAAACCTCGAAAGACGAGCTGTTTGGAAATGTTCGGAGAAACTGCATAATTTGGACTGGTGCTGAAATGTCACACTTTCCCATGCTAGCAAACCATCTACCATGCTCAGACAGATCCAAGGGTGTGGTGTAACCTTTTCCATTAGCACTGTGTTGTCAGAGCCAGAGGTCAGGCTTTACTTTTTCATGTCCTGCTATAGAGCCGTGCACAGCTGTGTAAAAGGATAAAGACATTAAAAAGTAGCATGAGACTCTCAAGTTGACTTAGCTGAAACCATTGAGTGAGCTGGACTGGTTATGGGGTGCGATTAAAGTTAAGTGTTACAATATGTGCAGCACAGCTGGAGCAGTTTCGCGCTCTGTCCATCCTTCATGTTCACCTCTCAGCGTGAGTCAGATATGAACTTTTTCCTGTCAAATGCGATTGTTTGATCGTGATTTTCCACGAAGACAAAAGGGATCTGCTGTTGTAAAATTCAATTTCACAGTCATCTGTTGCAGTTGTCTCTGCCCCGTTAAGCTGATTACCAAGCACAGGCTGCATGAGCAGTTTCAGAGTAATAGCAGCTCGCATCATTTCATTTGTGCTCACTGAAAACTCCAGGAAAAAGACGCACATGAAATAAATGGATCACAATTGTCTTCATGTATTTTATGCACTGATACATCTCCTGTAAATGGTCAACGGCAGCACTTCATATGGTTGTATCAATAGGTGGTGCTAGAACAGAGTAAATGGTTGAGTGATGGCTCAGTAAACAGACACAACGGAGACGGCATAGTAGTGTGTGTGTGTGTGTGTGTGTGTGTGTGTGTGTGTGTGTGTGTGTGTGTGTGTGTGTGTGTGTGTGTGTGTGTGTGTGTGTGTGTGTGTGTGTGTGTGTGTGTGTGTGTGTGTGTGTGTGTGTGTGTACATAGTTACACATTCAATTCTGATGGATCAACATTGTCAGATATTTTTTCTTTGTGTTTCCACTGACATGTGATATCCTTCCTCCCTCTAATACCTGAATTAAATTTGCAGCGTGGCTACAGCTGCTCAGCTAATGGCATAACGTGCTCCCTTACTTCCTTGATCGATCGGATGTTCCCTATCTTAAATCATGGGCATTTGTTAGCAGAGCAGAAGAACGTGCAGTCCCACATGACACTTTTATTATTCCCCCTGCATTCATCTTACAGGTTTTCCTTATGGTAAAAATTGCCTTATAGGCTTTAAAATGTTTCTTACAAAAGGATATTGTAAATGTTGCTGGGGTTATTATATTATTATTATTATATTATATATGCTGTTTTTAATGGTAAGGGACTCCAATAGGTGTCTGTATGTGGGGCAGACTGATGAAAGCCTCTTTACAGCTTTTTAATTGGTCTTTAAACGTACAATTAATTCTCCAGAATGGTTTGTTAATTTCCTCCAAGCTAATAAAGCTTTTAATGTTTTAAGGTTTACGTTTAGGTACTCCTTGCAGACAACAGTGAACAATTACTCTTTGCTAATATTGCCATTTGTCATAGACATTTCTATTAAAAAGCCTCAATTGAGTGTGAAAGCAGGGGGAGACATGTCAATGCACGTGCCTTTGGGTAAAATCATTCATATATTATGCAATGTATTTCTCTCACACAGTCTTTAATCCCATCTTTATCCCTCTGGATGACATTGACAGAACATTTGACAATCACATCTGTATAAAATAGCCAATTAGCATGCTAATTTCCGAACACTTCTATTTCCCTGCTGTTTTTGTTTTTGTTTTGATCTCACTGGTGTTTTCTACTCATTGCAAGTCGTTTTTATTTAGCCTGTTAGTCCAATAAATACTTTGCTCAAATGGGCTTCTACTTTGGTTCACTTGTAGATCCGAGGTATCTGGTGATTTAAAACCTTGAGAAATCTCATAGTGACATCAGGGAGGTGTGTGGTGCAGTGGGTAGTGCGTTGCAGTTCGGATCAGGGGGTCACAGGTTCAAACCCCACTGCAGTCAACATGTAGTCGTCTCCCTGGGCAAGACACTTCACTCTAAAGTGCTCCTGTGGGGATTGTCCACAGTATTGAGTATGTAAGTCGCTTTGGATAAAAGCATCTAACAAGTGTCATGTATCTTATTTCTTCTTCATAGTTTCCCCAGTCTTATGTCTTAGTTATTTCTTTACTTTTACTTTTCTTGAACGATACACCGACCTGCTTTCTCCCATTTCATTGAATGTTTCCCTGTCTCTGTCTATCTCCTCGTCTCTTCATCTGTGTCCTCTGTTGTCCTTTAACGCTTCGTCCTTCACAGTTAATTGCATTCTCCGTCACTCCTGTTTCTTTTGCTCATTTTTCTCTTCCTTCCATCCTCCCATTGTTCCTACAAATCTTTTCACCCCCCCCACCCTTGAGGGTTTTTTGTTTCTTTCCAAAGTGTCAATCCCTTATCGCTTTCTGTCGCTCGGGGAGATGCAAAGTCACAGTGCACATCATTTGGAGTCACTGAAATGTTGTTAGACAAGTAAAAAAATAAAATATTTTTGTTGATAATGTTTCGAGTTGGTCTGGTTGAAAATGCATGTTACTTAGGTTTCGATAAACATCCAAAAAGATGATTCAACCTCTCATAATGTCCCTAATCTCCACTCAGATAAGACACAGCTTCCCTGCCTTTCTGCCTGTGTTCACCTCAGATCTTCCTTGCTGTTATGCCAGCCAGGTGTCCAGATTATCACTCCAGATAGGCCTGTGTTTTTTTTCATAAATACTGACATTTAAAGTGGCGCACTGGAATATTTTTAGGCTCTTGTTTTGCATATTTGGCATCCTCACTCAGCACTGATGCATCTGCAAACGTACCTGCAGACTGTCAAAAAGATCACTATCAAAGGCATCTTTTATTAATGAGAACTTGAGTGCCTGACGACATACAGAAGAAGAAACAAACATGTTAAAACACACATGAAAAGGTCATTGCCATCGCGTTTTTTTGCTATTTATAAAGATTATTATCACAAGGGTAAAATGTGTCTTTATGGTAACAACATGTATTTCTTTAAAGCTATCATTTTGCTCTCAGTTAATAAATGGCTCTTCAGTTGTATTGTCAGATTAAATAAACAAAATATAACATGTTAATTATAGTGAGCCTTAGATGTGCTGGTATGCAGATTTTGACTCAATGATTAAAAAATCCTTGAGGCCCAGGGAAATATCTAGCGAGAGCATTAAAGGCGCGCCAAACACCTCAAGAAGATCCCTGCTGTTCAACATTGAAGCCTACCTCTCATGGGGGCTGAGAGCAAAGCCCAGCGTGCTTGGCAGTAATTAATGTAGCTTTCTTTTCCCTCCAAGGGCAGTTCTGTGTGTGTGCTGTGAGACATGGGTAATTCTGACTTATTGCAATATCCCCTAGACTACCAGAACACTCATTGATTTCCTTTGCCGTTCGGCTCTTTTTCATCCTTATTTTTGGCTCTAACTTCCAGCCTCTTTATGACTCACAGGGTCGAATGTAGTACCAGGTGCATTCACCGCCCATTAAGGTTCCCCTGATTGATTGGCGGCACCCAGGGAAAGCCGATACGCTGTTTGGATGTTGATTTCCTTTCCCTTTCAAACACTTCCTTTTGGTTGGTCTCTGCATTTTTTTTGGAAATCTGGCAGTGCATTTTCAAGTTGGATGTGACCTTGGGGCTGTGAAAAAGCACTGAAATGTGACTATTTATTTCCATGTCATTGTGATCACGAGAACATATATTTGTCTGCTTCTTTTACAGCCTTAGCAATGATGTCTGTTAGTTATCATTTCACACAGGTGCATCTATCCTGAATTGTTTCTAAATGTTACTAAAGAAACGGTACAGATCTGACGTCCACAAACTCCAGAGCGAGGTATTGGAATAAAACTCTTGCTGTTTACCATTAAGCACTGTGCTCACGTGGCAGACGTGCTCTTCAGTGAAATGGTAACACTGAGTCAGAGCAGTAGAGAGCTCCGGGCGGTCTCTTTTCTGAGGGTCTGAGAGGGATTCAGGGGCTTCAGAATGAGGCTTTATGGGCTTGTTGTGCAAAGAGAGAGTGATTTGCAGCATAACCACCATGTTCCTAAAAAGCTCTCTCCGTCCACTCGCTGCTTCACTATTTTTCTTCTTTTGTACCTGGCTACTTTTTTTCTTTATTTATTAATGTCACAAAATTAAGTGTTGAGTTTTCCTGCTGTACTTTTAATAACAGCACCCCCCCCCCCCCCCCTCCCCCCTCTCTCTTGGTCTGTTTACAGCAGGGGTCTCAAACTCAAGGCCCGGGGGCCAAATCCGGCCCGCGACTTCATTTTATGTGGCCTTGCAAGAGCTTGCAAAGAATATAATACGTTTATTATACGGTTACATGCCACTTTACAGAAGCAGGTTGCCCATAAACTACATGTCCCACAATGCATCTCGTTTTGTGACATGTGCACTGAAGAGACTTGCAATTATTTGGCATGGACTTCTGCTTTCAGACGTAGTTAATGATTAAGTTATTATCCTATCCGGTAATAATCCAATTCAGAGGCAATAATTTAAGATAATACAATATTTTATATATATTGTATATTTATATAGGTAGGCTACAACCGGCCCTTTGAGTGCAACCTTTATGCGAATGTGGCCCGCGATGAAATTGAGTTTGACACCCCTGGTTTACAGCATCTAGACACAGCCCACTCCCTGACCCAACAGAGCGTACGAGGAACACTGTGCCCAGAAGGGAATTGTAGTTAATACCTTTCGGCTTGAGTCCAGCGACAAAATACTTCTTTAATTGCTTCCCATAGCCCTTAGCTGCAGTGTGCTTCCTCTCCAATTGTCTATTGATGCAAGTGCGAGTTAGCACTGCAAAACAAAAGGCAGTATCCTAATGGGATCCGTATTGCAGGAAGTTTGTTGTAATCTTTGGTTCCACTTTATCAAACTTGGTCTATTTTATTATTCTATTCTGATCAGTTCATATTATCCCTTATACTTAATCGATATGTTTTGCTTTACTTTTAAGCAGATGTTATGTATATAAAAATGGCTTGTGTGCATTCACGTTTGTGGATACCTTGGCTGCCTTCATTATTCATTTATCTTTTTTTTCCCCACCCGATCGCCTCAGTGACTGACAGAAGATTTAAATTATATTAAAAATCATATTTAATGTGGAAAGAAGAGCAGTGGTTTGGAGTGGGAGGACTTCGGGGAAAGGATTCTTCCTCACTGTAATAATTGAGAGCATACTGTGGAAGAATGCAGTTTTTTATTTATTTTCTAGAGTTGGAAAAGCAAGGCTATCTTTAAGATGTGAATTATGATGTGCAGATGTGTGGAGAGGAGGAGAGTGCCGAAAAGTAAGTCACCTAGAAGACAGCGCAGGCCTCGGCTCAGCCCATCTGTCACTGTCATCTCTTCACTCACTTCAGAGGGAGGCTTCCCGTTCATGCAAAAACTGAAATGTTTGAAATTCGATTTTAAAAAGACACATGAAAGGTACCTTATAGAAACAAGAGGTGCAACATCCTACATGTAAACATGGAGAAGGTTATGTTTGACTTACCATATGATTTGGAAAATGATAATAATAATAAAGGTTAGGACATAATGAATAAAGTCACAATAAAATAGATGGTTTACTACTTTATTATTATTGAATTTGTTCAATCTTCCATCCATCTTCTCCCGCTTATCCGTGGTCGGGTCGCGGGGGTAGCAGTTCCAGCAGAGAGCCCCAAACTTTCTTTTCCCTGGCCACACATCAACCAGCTCTGACTGGGGGATCCCAAGGCGCTCCCAGGCCAGCGAAGAGATATAATCCCTCCACCTGGTCCTAGGTCTACCCCTTGGTCTCTTCCCAGCTGGACGTGCCTGGAACACCTCCCTAGGGAGGCGCCCAGGTGGCATCCTAACTAGGTGCCCGAACCACCTCAACTGGCTCCTTTCGACGCGAAGGAGGAGCGGCTCAACTCCGAGTCCCTCCCTGATGACCGAACTTCTCACCTTATCCCTAAGGGAGACACCAGCCACCCTGCGGAGAAAACCCATCTCGGCCGCTTGTATCCGCGATTTCGTTCTTTCGGTCATGACCCATCCTTCATGACCATAGGTGAGGGTAGGAACGAAAATGGCCCGGTAGACAGAGAGCTTTGCCTTCTGGCTCAGCTCCCTTTTCGTCACAACGGTGCGGTAAAGCGACTGCAGTACCGCTCCCGCTGCTCCGATTCTCCGGCCCATCTCACGCTCCATTGTTCCCTCACTCGAGAACAAGACCCCGAGATACTTGAACTCCTTCACTTGGGGTAAGGACTCATTCCCTACTTGGAGTGGACAGTCCATCGGTTTCCTGCTGAGAACCATGGCCTCAGATTTGGAGGTGCTGATCCTCATCCCAGCCGCTTCACACTCGGTTTCGAACCGATCCAGTGAGTGCTGAAGGTCGCAGACCGATGAAGCCATTAGAACCACATCATCTGCAAAAAGCAGTGGTGCAATCCTTAGTCCACCGAACTGCAGACCCCCTCCCCCATGACTACGCCTCGAAATCCGATCCATGTATATTACAAACAGGATTGGTGACATGTCTGTACACAAAGCAGCGTGATGGGGAAAACACTCTATAGGAGCATGTCCTCCTGCTAAAACTTCATCCTGATGGTTGTAATGGGTTATTATGAGGCTCCCTGTGGTAGTAACGGTGCAGAGCATCAGTGCTCAGTCCACATCTCTCCATTGATTAGTTCATAGTGGGGCAATTTGCAGCACAGCCTCTAAACGGTGGCCATGAGCATGGCACATCTAATGGTATTAGACAGAGGAAATGGGGGACTCTCTTCACCTGTCTGTGTGTGTGTGTGTATGTGTGTGTGTGTGTGTGTGTGTGTGTGTGTATGTGTGTGGGTGTGTGGGTGTGTGTGTATGTGTGTGTGTGTGTGTGTGTGTGTGTGTGTGTGTGGGTGTGTGTGTATGTATGTGTGTGTGTGTGTGTGTGTGTGTGTGTGTGTGTGTGTGTGTGTGTGTGTGTGTGTGTGTGTGTGTGCGTGTGTGTGTGTGTGTGTGTGTGTGTGTGCTGACGATAAGGACTTGTGTTGTGATTGAAACTACTTTCAACTCACCACCAAAATGAATGCTCATGTCCGCTGAAAGCTATTAAACAGAACTTTCTATTATTTATTTCACTCAAAGACAGAATATTGAAACTGAAAGAGTGATCATCTCATTCAGAGTTATTTTTAGAGCACTGACTTCAAGCTTTCGCAGACGTTTAATAAATTAATATTGCAAGATATTGCATGACAATGACTTTTGATAAAGTATCGTTGGTGCCGTTTTCAAGGTTGTTACATTCATCAAAATAGCTCAAAGGATTTTTAAATGTTCTGCCAATACTGCGTGTACCTGCCAAGTTATTCTTAAAGTATATGATTGATAGATGCGGACTGCACACGCACACGCACACGCACGCACGCACGCACGCACGCACGCACGCACACACACAGTACACACACAGACACTGGAAAAACAGAGGAAAAAACAAGGTTACTCTTCAACAAAAACAGCAAGATAAAATCACACTAAGCTAGGATACTACGACGTTCAGCTCTACCGAGTGAGACGGAATTATCTGGCACTGGAGTGTGAACATGACCAGGGTTTTATGGAGGAGTTGATTAGATGAATACAGGTGCTCCTCATTGTGAACCAGCTGAGCCTTCTAACGATCACCACACTGCACAGGAGAGAGAGAGAAGACAGAGGGGAGGAGGAGAAAGCAAAACACCTAAACCATAACAGTTTTACTGTAGGTGCCAGGGCCAATCACAGGGTGCGTAGGAATTCACCCCCTCCCTGCCACTAGTCGATAAGGATTGCAAATGCAGCGAGAACATATTGCATTAGGGGAAATGTAAGCATAATTTAGAAAATGGTGACAAATCATACTTGTTTAGTCAATGTTAAAGAGCCAATACATAGAAGAGTCCACAGTTAGCAGAGCAGCTTTTCTCAGAGAAGAAATGTATGCCCTTGCTTTGGGGAGATCCAACCTCTCCATCCTCTACAAAGTAATTAGAGGGACAACAAGAATCGTCTCGCCCATGTCTGTTAATGATTTGGGAACCCTATCGCTGGGCTTGGTTTCATTCCAGGCAATCTTGCTCAGAGAGCTGCACTCAGGCCTGCCATTATCTGCATGCCACCTATCAGAGAAGCCTTCCAGCCTCGTTCTCTCTCACCTACACTCGCCAGACCATGACATCCGGACAAATGTATAAAGTTAGAAATATCTCACTGTTATTATGGGGGACATTCATATTCAGTTGAAGAGTTGGCTTGGTTTAGGGCTGCTCTGTCTCAATCTTATGCAAAGGAACAAAAGTCTTCAACAGATTATTGTTCTTTGGCTAGAAATAACTTGTGTTCTACTGTGAGAGGAAGTTAGAATGTGTGTTTTCTTCTGTATGTGTGTGTGTGTGTGTGTGTGTGTGTGTGTGTGTGTGTGTGTGTGTGTGTGTGTGTGTGTGTGTGTGTGTGTGTGTGTGTGTGTGTGTGTGTGTGTGTGTGTGTGTGTGTGTGTGTGTGTGTGTGTGTGTGTGTGTGTGTGTGTGTGTGTGTGACATTACAGCCTTATTTTGACGTACATTTGAAATCACCTTGTTTTGCATTTTTTAAGATTCTTTGCATCAAGAAGGAAATAATAATTTGGGTTTTTCTGGCTTGAAATCTATTAATACTAATCAAATATGTATGTTTTTATTATAAAATATGTAAGACACCTATATGTCTTTTATTAGCATATTTTCTATGAGTTTCCTAAGGAGTTGTTCCCCCCCTGTGTAATAACAGGACACGACATTTCATAAGGACACTTTAACAAGTGTTGTTTTCTTTGCATCAATATGAGCAGGAATGAATTGGTAACTCATTAATTCAGCAAAGAATACAAGGCCGAGCCGAACAAAAGGAATGCTTCACTCAATGTAAAGCGGGGGAAAAGATGATGGTGTTTTTTGTAGCATTTTTTAAATTGCACACATGAAAAGAGATATCATAGAAAGGTTGAAGCATGTTTGATAGTCAGAAGAAGTACAGAAGTACTGATATGTTTTATTTTTGCTACCGGTCTTAATGAACCCTTAGTGAATAGGGGTTTTTACTCTAAAGCTACTTTGCTCTGCCTTGAGCTAGGAGAGAAATAGAGCTGTGTGTCGTCAGCATAGAAATTAAGAGATGTTTTATTTTCTCCTAAAACAGACCCCAATTATTTTCTTACAGTAAATACAGACTGTATAGAAGAAATACACTGCTATATATTCTAAAAAAGTAACAAAATGTCACCGTTTGGATTATTTACATCATTTTTCAGTACAGGATTTAGGATTTCAAAAATATAACAATGCATGTATTCAGATATTAATTTAAAAGAAAGCTGAAAGTGAGTTTCTTTTTATAAACTATGTGCAAATGACTGGAGATGAGAGGAAAGCAGCAGTAGAATAAGAGTAGGTGGGAGGAGGGGGATGTTGCATTATCAATTGTTCTTTAGGTTGTTTGAAAGGGAGGTTTTTTATGTTTTGATGTTGTTTTCGAACATGTTCATATCCATTACATTCAGAGTATGAATGCTTACTGAGAAGTGAGGCTAATAAGAGAACAGTTAAAGTACATTCTCTCTCTTTCTCTTTCTCTCTCTGTCTCTCTATCAATCTATCCTTGACACACACACACACACACACACACACACACACACACACACACACACACACACACACACACACACCTATCATTGACACACACACACACACACACACACACACACACACACACACACACACACACACTCTGGCAATGTGTTTATGAGTGTTAAGTGGGTTGTAGTACTTCGGAATTTAATCACACACAAATGCAGCCAGTTACACATTTAGAAGCGCATAATTATAGGTACACTCATGCCTGACTTTACACGCACACGCACACACACACACACACACACACACACACACACACACACACACACACACACACACACACACACACACACACACACACACACACACACACACACACACACACACACACACACACACACACACACACACACAGACTGTAACCCCCCATCATTCACACTCACTCTCACACAGCCTGAAGAAGAAGTGCTCGATAATGCAATGCACATCGGTCTTCCTCCCCTCTCCTCTTTTTCTGCTGTTCCTGTCATTTTTCATTTGCATATAGTTTACTTGAGAAAATACGCTTCTTTACAGCAGACATAAGAGATGCATAGCTTTTGGGTTTGATTGACTTGTCTTTTGCATTTCTGTGTTACCTCATTCAGCCCTTTTTAAATGCATGTCCTTGGCATCATGGCTTGTCTTCCTGCAGGCACAGAGGGTCAATACATCTGATATTTACAGTAGTGTAGATGTTTTGCCGCGAGGACAACTGTATTGGTTTAGGGAAATGCTTCCTGGATTACTTGGAAATGTGTTTCCATATCTGCTAAAGATTTCCCTATCCTGAAAACACGGTTGTAAAAAGGTTACAGAAAGCTACGGTATTTTCTATCCACTAAATGGGATTTATGCAGTGTGTTTCTGTGCATGTGTCTTTATTTGGCAGTCTTATTAGATCACGCAGCAATGATATGCCCTACAGGCCTCCAGTGAAATGACTGTGCTTTGTGTCTCTGATGTGCTTTTGCCGTGCCAGCTGGAACTGAGCTATTCCTGTCAACCCTTTTTGTAATTTCCTCCCACCGGATTTATCGTCAAGAAAGTGGCTCCATTCACATCCCAGAGCTATCAGTTGTTCCAATAGGTGGCCATCAATTTCCCTTCGAATAGCCCCGGCCACACGAGGACGAAAACGGCTAAACGCATAGGATTAACGCAAACGCAATCGCCAAAAAGCTTCCGTCCACACGCAATAGTCATCCGGATAGTATCTGTCCACACGAGACAGCTCCGTTTAGCTCCAACCGCTGGACAAGCTGCAGTACATATGCAGGAGCCTGTACGTGGCGCTGTAACTTCCTCCACAAAAGCAGCGAAGAAGCATGGTTGTCATGCGTTGCGTATGCCGTTCTATCCACCTTGGGACCCGTTATCGTTTCCGCAGTCGTTTAGTGCCGTATTCGGTCGTCCTCGTGTGGCGAACGGTCTATATGACACTAAACAGTAACGCAAACGACCGTTTTCGTCCTTGTGTGGCCGGGTTATTATGCCTCCTTCTTTGTGACGCTTCTTGAACAGTCCTTTTTGAGATTGAGATTGAGAAGCAGGATTGACTTGCATCTTGGGAACGCTGATCTCGTCCCCTACAGTAGGATCAATTGTCTGTCTGATTGTGACCCTTGATCCAGAGGGGCTTATCTTTTACACTTGATTTGTAGCACCTCTTCTCTGCTAATGGTTCTACAAGCTGCTCCCTGCAGCCATATTGACCTCTACATGCAGCTCTCTGCACGTACTGCTGCATTTTTATCCCCTTCAGCATTTAGTAATGCCTTCAATGTGAGGGTGTAATATTTTATCTTCTTTAAGCGAAGAAACCTCTTGAGGGCTCAACTTGAAAAGTCAAGCGTGGGCTTATGGGAAATGGGAAAAATGTGCATTCTCAGAAATCTCCAGACATCAAGAGGACTTCAGTCCATGGCTCTGTAAAGTTGACCAAATTCACATACCAGCACTTTTTAAGCTGAATAATTACCATATTAATTATGGTTAGTTTAGCTTAGTTTCCAAAACTAAGCTGACCTTAACATATTGTTTCAGAGTTTTGGGGTATTTTTAAACCTGGGAGGTAATAAGGCACACACCATATGTCCTCTACTTTTGGGAAATGAGACAAACAAACGTCATTGGTTATTTCACAGATGAGATGCACACTCAGTGGAATGTCAAGAGGAAATAAGGAGGTTGGGGAAAGGAAAGGTTGTCAGATGAAAGGACTTTGATCCCTGGAAAATACCCTCCGTTCAGTGGCAGATGTCATCAAGCACCTGGAGCTGTCCTCCCTGCCTCTGAGGCTGCGAGTATAAAGTGACACTTAATCGGTCCAGGAAATAAACACAAACTTTGTGGGAAGACGTCAGGGAGAGAGCTGCTTATTTGAAAGAACAAAGTCTGCACTCGTAAACAGACGCCTTTGTTTACCACTATCAGGAGGAGAAAATGTTATTCAGGGGATTATATAACGCAGCGGATATATTAAATTAATCTGACAACACAGCTGAGTGGTCTCTGTACTTATTGGAAATCCTGTCATGTTCAGTGACAGTCTGATCTGCAGCTACATTTGGTTGTAAATGAGCTTCATAAACCATGCTGCATGAAATATACTAATGTGCTTAAAATATGCAGTGTTATAGTGTAGATCATGTTTCTATTGTTCTCACCGCTACATATGGCAAGTATTACAGAAATAGATGTGTTGAAAAATAAAAGAAACAGCTGTTCTCAAGATTGCTTATTGTTAAATGCTCACATGAAATAAGAAAGTAATATTTCAAGATGCAATGTTGTGAAAAAGTTCTGCACATTTTGGCAAAATGCCGCTCTGCTTCACACAAAGCAAGTGAAATGTTGGCATGAAACTAGCTCTTTAACAAAACACCATTTCAGCAGCAACCCTCGGGAAGCGGTGACATTAGCATGAATTAATCACTTGTATGCAAATCAGCCTTTGAAAGCAGCAATCACACCAGTGTTTTTCTTTTGTTAGCCAGGCTGTGACATTGGCAGACGCTGTTGAACATCTAATTATTATATTGTGTGATGATGTTGATTGGCAGATTTGCTGCTCTTGGAAAAATAAAGGCAGGTGATTGTGTAGCAGTTTTGCTGTAGCCCAAAATAGAATAGTAACACCATTTTCAGAAGCAAAGCAGAATGAAGTATGTGTAAACCTGAAATAATCTCTGATAATAAATCGCTTTTTATTGGGGAATTTATAAACCAACTAAATAATTACTACATTATACAAATATATATTCAAGATATAGTGTTTTAAGTTTGTAGTATGGGATCCAACATTTCCTATAATGCAACCTCAGAGCATCTGCCTCAGCTCCTGTAAAGCAAACTTCTCTTAAAACCCACACCTTCTGTTGTCTTGTGTGTAGATAAACTATGGCCTTAAAATTAACTCTCCAAAGTAAAGATAGAAACTGCATATCTGCAACTCATCAGCAAAGAGAAGTGAAGAAGCTTGTGTGAATGAACCGAAGCTGGACTGCAGTCGGTTGATCTAGCTGTAAATTTGTCTGCGGCAGATCCTATTCTAGATCCTGGTGGTCCCTCCTAGGATTAATACTAAGACCACCGTGACTGTAACCTATGAGGCAAGCAGAGGAAGAGAAGTGGCTGGAGAGGAAGACGTTTGCAAAAAGCAAAGAATAATGGGTGCAGGTCCTGCCAGGATGCATATGGACCATGTCATTGAGCCCAGGGAGGGGTTTGCTTTTGGCGTCCAAAAGCGTATAATTCTTCCTCCTGACTTCAGTTATTATTTTAATTAAGCTAGGCTATATATATATGTATTTTAAACACACAACTACTCATAAGGGTAAGGGTGGGAAAACTCAACCAACTGCAGTTCCTTCCTGCTCTACAACTCCACAGAATGTATCTTTCAACTTATTATTTAGTTTTTACGGCTAGATTTGGTTGTGTCTCAACAGTCTCTTAGCACTGTTTTTTGGGTCATCAGGCAGCTGTTTTCTACGGAGCCCCCCTGGTGACATTGGTGAGAAAAATATTAATACGTGGCCACGTATTAATAATGCGTGGCCACGAATTAATAATGCGTGGCCACGAATTAGTTATTACGTTCCCACGCATTAGTAATTCGTGGGAACACAATCATTATTACGCAATAACTAAATCCAGATAGTCTATAGAAACTGATGACTGAGTGACAACCATAGACAACACTAGCTAAACTCTGTACCGTAGGCTACGGCTATTATCACGAAGCATGGATCATTTTGATTTGATTTGATTTGATTTTCATTTGGGTATGAATTATAATGATATTCTGCAATCCCTTGCAGTTAAGCACAGTGTCATCCTTAGCAAAAGGCACTAGTTGATTCGGCTGCTGAAAATGCACGGTTTGAAACGTAGCTGAGTAAAGTTAGAACGATATTGGCAGATTCGGATTTCACGGATCAATAACTCATGAACAAAACGTTATTCAGACACAAATGACGTCTCCTAAATACCGTGGTAAGGTTGACAACGAACTACAATCACATGTTGATCAAAAAAAGCCAATATACGCCGTCCTCGCTCCGAGCTGGACACATTACATCGGTCTGCAGCCGGAGAAGAAACGAGTGCTCAGGGACCGTCTGCAAAGTGCAACTCCGAAAAAAGAGAATATAATAATATTCAATCACTTCACTATTCTACAGTATATTACTACCAAACTCATTACACACATAAATAGTCTTCTGTTGCTCATACTACATCAGAGAGTTTGGAAGAATATGGTTTGGAATAATTTTGGTGAATATTTATACTGTATAATAGTAACGTTATTGAAGATGATGCCATATTTATTGAAGATTTTACACTATAAATATTCACCAAAATTATTCAAAAGCACATTCTTCCAAACTCTCTGCTGTAGTATGAGCAACACGAGACTATTGATGTGTGTAGTGAGTTTGGTAGAAATATACTGTATAATAGTGAAGTGATTGAATATTATTGTATTCTCTTTTTTCGGAGTTGCACTTTGCAGACGGTCCCTGAGCACACGTTTCTTCTCCGGCTGCAGATAGAGACCAATGTAATGTCTCCAGTTTGGAGGACAGCACGTATTGGCTTTTTTTGATCAAAATGTGATTGTAGTTCGTTGTCAACCTTACCACGGTACTTAGGAGACGTCATTTGTGTCTGAACAACGTTTTGTTCATGAGTTATTCCATCCATCCATCCATCTTCTCCCGCTTATCCGTGATCGGGTCGCGGGGGTAGCAGTTCCAGCAGAGAGCCCCAAACTTTCTTTTCCCTGGCGACATCAACCAGCTCTGACTGGGGGATCCCAAGGCGCTCCCAGGCCAGCGAAGAGATATAATCCCTCCACCTGGTTCATGAGTTATTGATCCGTGAAATCTGAATCTGCCAATATCGTTCCAACTTTACTCGACTTGTTGTCACTCAGTCATCAGTTTCTATAGACTATCTGGATTTAATTATTGCGTAATAATTATTGTGTTCCCACGAATTACTAATGCGTGGGAACGTAATAACTAATTCGTGGCCACGCATTATTAACTCGTGGCCACGCATTATTAATACGTGGCCACGTATTAATATTTTTCTCACCAATGTCACCAGGGGGGCTCCGTAGTTTTCATTTAAAACAAAAAACAAAACGAAAACACTGCACGCTACCTGCTCAGCATCAGACAGCTGACATTCAAAGTTACAGTAATCCAAAGAACATAATGGAGCAATTAGCTGGACATTTCCCTGAGGAGCTGGTGGAGACCAAAAATAGAGAAAGAAAAGTAAGTATTAGATTTACTTACATTCATCAGGTGACCTAAAAGACAACTAAATCTATGTTGCATTGCATCTGCTGGATGTGTAAATAGGCAACTGTTAGCTAAACATCTGACCAAATAACTTTAAAATGTTATATTTCAATGTTGTTTCACAACTCATTTCTGCTTCCACTGAAGCCCATACAAAGTTTTAGCAAGTTTAACCAGACTTTTTTCCAAAGCCAAACGGACCGCATTAATTGATTTAATGCAGCCAAATAATTGCTGTGCTGAGATGTTGATGAGCAAGTCTTTCATTGCTGCATTTTCTTGTTTCTATAACTCAAAATACTTGTTCAATTAAATAACGGTTTGTGCTTTAGAAGAACTATACAAAATGATGAGGGATGTACAGTAGATTACACAACAAAACGTTTCCAGAGTTGTTTCAGACAAATCGTTGGTAAGGGTTTAGTAAGTAGACCGCACTGAGATTGGTTCATTCCATCAATCTCTATTAATAAATAAAAAATTGAGCTGAATCAAAAACCCAGCATTTTGAAACTACTATGATGCCAACGTTAGGCTCATCAAGGGACATTACAGAAATGGAAAAACCCGGTTCACGATGAGATTTTACCTCACAGTAAAAAAAAACACATTATACCAAGATGCATGGGCACACCTAAGGTTGTTAACCACAATTAAATTATTAGCTGTAAGAGTTGAAAAGTGTCTGCGAGCGCTCCAACCTGTTCCATGCAGTCGTAAAGAGGGAAACAGTAGGACGGTTCCCATTAGTCTGCCTGGCAAACACTGAAAAACACCAATTTGCAAAAGATCTTCAAGACCTTGAATAGAGTCAATACCAGTAATACCAGAAACATTAGGCTAATTTATCTGGGTGAAGCCTAGACTATGACAACATTATATCAACCAGAGTCTTGTTTCACTGCTATTCATGTTTCCTATCCTAATTAATCCAACCAATCTCTGTCTCCCCTATGTGCCTCTTCAGTTTTTAGCATAGGCTGTCATGGTGTTAGAGATCAGGTATAAATCAGCTGTTTACACGTGGCCAGGAATAGTCTTTTTATTACAGGCGGCTTGTTTTGAACAGCGGGAACACTGGGGAACACAATGCTCTCCGTCGTCAGCGCCTCCAACCATATTCCTGCCACTTCACTGGTGAAGGATGTGCTTGAACTTGAATGCTGAAGGCAATATAGCTTCTTTAGGGTGAGCTGCAGCAAAACATCTATATTGTCCACTTTATAGGGGTTAATGATCGTTCACATTTTAGAGAATCGTACGGCTTAAAGGTCCCCTATTATACTGTTTTTCATCAATATATTATAGGTTTCAGATACAAAAGATGTCTCTGAAGTGTTTGGCTAAAAAAAAAAAACATATCATGCATTGAAGCATCCCATAATCCCCTCTGTTTCAGCCCTGTTTCAAAAGTGCTGATTCTCTGTCTGTTACTTTAGATGAAAATAAGGAGCCACTCCCCACGCCCAGAGATTTGGTTAAAAAGAACACAATGGTGCTCTAGGAGGAGATTCAGGTGATAAGGGGGGCGGGTGTTACCTTGGTTGGTTATTGGCCAATGGTTACACAACCTAAACAAACCATATGACATCACAAAGTGGCCAAAATCTGATCAGCTCATTTTCAGACTTTTTTCTGGTTTTTATATAAATGGATCAGGACAGCAAGAGAGAGGGTCTTTTTTCCTGAAACTTTCAGAATGTCTTTCCACAGAGGGGACACATGTTTATGTATAAAATACAGGAACAAGTGGATTTTGCACAATAGGTGACCTTTTAAGAATGCACAACATGTAGCTAGGAAGATTGTGTTTGCAATTAAATATGCTGAAGATGGACCACATTATGCTAGAGAAGATAACGGTCCAATCAATCCAGACGATGAAAGCTTTGTGCATTCAGATGCATCTTAATTTGTTTACTCATCATGCAGATTAATTTCCCTGTCATAATCTGTTTAGTCTTCCACCGGTCAACCATAAACATATCCTTGGGTTGTTGATGCCCAAGACAGTAAATCAGCCTTCTGCGATCCTTCACTCTAACAGGGAATAGGACACTGAGATGTTTGCTTATCACTAAATAAGCCGCTTTGTCTTGGGCTTTTACAAAGGAAATCAACATAGACTGCATGGATTTCAAATCAATTATTCAAGCATTAGTAAACAAAAACACTAACTGATGGACAATAAGTGTTATCGTTTTAAGTAAGGGCTGAGGCATTGCAAACTAATTGACTGAGAGGCTATTTGATGTGCACTTTAAATCAAGGCCTCATTTGGTTTGACAGAAAATCAAAAGCAATTAAACGGCTACTGAATTAAAAAGCAATAAATGCAGAAATGTGGCAAATGAGTTAAGACTATCCGAAGTTGACATGGCAAAATAAGGTGTTTATTTGTGTACATCTTGTCTAAAGGCATGCTATGCTTCAGCTGAGTTGGATCTTATGGATAAATATGATAGATACGAATATGCTCTAGAAATAAAACACTCTGAATATGAAAAACAGTAAATCACAAACTATTTTTTGGTCAGCATTATAGTGCTCCTTTTCGGGTATGGCGTGTTTACAGAGACATGTTTTGTAAATAATTGTTATACGTTGAGTTTGTGCATACCATGAACGGAACAAATCAAAATGAAATAGTGAGGCTCATCCCTTCACAGCAATGTTGCAAATGTTGTTCTTTTGAATACATTTGTATTATGTTATTTATCACTTTTTATTTGACAACATGTATTCTGGTACATCATCTTTTTTCATTTCGGAGTCATGAGTAACTATACTAGCAAGTTAGAACTTGTAAACTAATAATAGCTCATAGTTAATTGGTTAGGGACTGTACAATAATACTTTATTAAAAGGTTTTAAAACAAGGAGGATTATAAGTGTAGATGTTTGAGCAGGGCAGGGAGATTTTTGGTTAACAAATACCATTCTTTAATTATTCATCTTTAAAATATGAACATACTTTTAGATATTTGGGGAGGGGTATTGCAGTTGTTTTGTCTAAGTCAATGGGAGCACCCAAATAGAGTATTTTTTAACACTGTGAAGGGTATTCCATTTTAGAAATGTGATCATAATGTAAAACCCCCTACCCACATTAAAACTATCAGACAATCCCTTGATGTGACAGTAAATATATTAACAATCCCCCCACACCCATTTTGATTGTCATCAATCGTTTAATTAACCAAACACACATATGTTTCTTCTACCAAATCATTATTTCTATTTTCATCAAATTAGCCAATCTACTCCACAATCTTTAATCATTCCCATACTGTCGACTGTTCCAGGATCAAAGCTCTGACTTGAAAAAACATTTATCCTCTGTGAAATAAAAGAACCATTAGTCTCTAACTTTTACTTTAAACCACCATATGTGATGTTACATGAAGCTTAGCAATCATAAATCCTTCCATTTTCTGTTATTGTGCTTTTCTTAAAGTAACGTTTTATTAGTTCTGTGTCTCGTCTGGTTGGTTACATTTACAGTAAAACGTGGAGCAGGACTCAGACGGATTAGATGAAAATATGATGTGTCACCAAATGACCCTGTTTAATGTTTAAAGGATGTCCTAGCTGATGAATCTGTTGGATCTGTCCGGAGAGAAAGCCATCAAAATGTAGCCGGAAAGGAGGCAGCTGGAGAGAGAAAGAGGGGAGAGCGTTTAAAGAGGGATATTATAGAAGAAAAAGGAGGGGAGGGCGGGAGTCAGAGCACAGACGGGAGGGGGGGTGGATGTGAGAGATGAGACGAGGTGATAGGGGAAATAGATTACAGGAGCAGAAGCTATATGGAAGTGAAAAGACAAAAGAAGCCAGGAACAAAAAGGAAATGCAGAGAAAGTGGAATCGGGTGAGGAGGGGGAGGTCAATAATACATGTGAGGGTACAGCCGAGCTTGTTCTTTTGCAGACATTGGAGAGACTGATATTCTGTTTATTTTTAGGTGGATACAAATGCCAGCGAAGCAAAAATAAATTGAGCTGCAGAGCTTTCACCGATTGCACTGTTTACCCGGTTTCACCTCAGCATAAAATATGCTCTCCACATGAGCTTGGCACCTTAAAGTTCTTTGACTCTTTTTTTTAACAAAGATTTGCATGACGATTTTGAATGTGTGTGTTGAGGAAGACGTACGGTTTAAATCACTGCAGACATGTAATAACACTTTAGAGGTTGGCAATATAATGTTATATAGCATGAGATGATAAATGTGGAGTGTGTCAAATATTGCGCTCTGTTTATACCATGGTCGCTTTCCTTTTAATCAACCTGATTTTCTATAAGTCCATTGTGGGCAATGTTGCATACCATTGAGCACGGAAATTGATTTGTAAATGATTTTCCCATCAGTATGATTTAGTACTTTGATTTGTAAAGTACTAAATGAGTCTAAAACAGGCATTCCCATTGAATACTTGATAGTAGAGACAATTTATTTATATCACGTCCTTCCATAAACATAAAGGCCTATATATTATTTTTGAAATTATTTTTATCGTGTTAAAAAGTGTTTTTACATTTTTCCCGGATTTCCTTTAACAAATTCAATGAACAAAGATAACAATCGTCAGTATGCAATATTTTCACTTTTCCTCAAGTACAAACACTTTAATAGCCCTTATTTTAAATCATTGAATCAAATCATTATCCTAAAAATAAATAGAGTTTTTTACCCTCTTGAGCCAGAGAACAAGATGCCTGGAGCAACTTAAAGAAAATGCCAGTGCAATTTCTCTATGGATTCAGAAAATGTGGGTACTCAAAGTTGACGTTTTTTGGATTCATGGGCCACTAACTTTCATAAGAATGAATGGGTTTCGTCTCCAATGCCGTATCCAGTTCTCTTAATGCATCAATGGTATGCATGTCTGTACAATGAATATTCCTCCCAGAAGGCTCTATCCAGTGCAATGGATGCTTTCCCGGGTGTCAGCACTGAATGGGAGGTGTGATTATGGATGTGTTGCTGTAGAGTTGTTAAACCCTAACCCTGTCATAGTAGGGAGACTCCTTTAACATAAGTTGTAGATCATTGAGCATATTTTGCTCTTTATATGACAGCTTTCTGCATAAGGTCCACAGTTTTTCCATTTGTCAAACTAATCCACTTGAAATCCGGTGAATTTGTCGTTGCTCTGGGAGTGGGCCGCCAAATCACGTCTGCGTGGCTGCAGCCTTCAGCCTGAGTGATGGGCTCCGAAGTGGTGAGACGGTAAGGGGGGTGGAGGGGAAGGGGGTTATTTAGGTGCTGCATCCTCAATCATTGATGTGATGTCAGCACAAATCTGTGTTGGCACCGCGCTTGGACCGCTCACTGCGAGAAAGAGAAGAGACGGGTGGCTCCGTCTGCTGCTGTCAGAGTGATGTAACCACGTCTAGAGAAGAAGGAGAAAGGATGAGGGGTAAACTGAGGAGGAAAGTAAGAAAAAGAGCTGGGAGAGAAGAGACAGCATCACATGAATAATAACAATGATAAAATCAGGACAATGTAATCCAATTTTATAGACATTCTGGGAACAACAAAAGAAGCCCAAGGCGATATGTCTATTTGAATGAAATGTATAAGTCCTCCGCAAAAACATATTTCAAAGTTTTTTGCATTACTTAAAGTTCAAATGTACTTTGTGTTAAAATTATAGGTATTGCATTTGACAACCAAATAGAATAGAGAATATGGAGGCAGGTGAAAGGTGGATTGTACAAAGAAATCATTTCAATCATTTTGAATGACCATCACAAATCCATTGTGTACCTTTACAAAGTACTCCAGGAAAAAAAAGCTTTTCAAACTGAAAGAATGTCGGTTCAAGGGCACACTTTCACAAGCACATCTAAAACAGAAACCATTCTTTCACAGTCAGTGCTTATTTATAGTCAAAACTACACACTTATTAACATGTCTTTGTTTCCCAAGTGGTTTAGTATCCAAGCAGTAATTAATGTTGCAAAAGCAGTCTCTTTTTAAATCCCCCATTACAACAGATTTACTTTTTACTTGATCCTCAATAAACTTGATGCTGAGCAGCATTCCTGGAGAGTGCTTCATTCACATATACTATGCACTCATTCTGTTAAGTGCTTTTCCCTTGTCTTCTCCATATGGGGTAGCAAGCTACATATGCTTCAAGCCTTACTGATCGTATCGCATTGGACCTAATGGCCCACAAAAAGGCCGTCGGGACTTTGTCTGGAGAGGTATGAAGAACTAATGGGTTAGGCAGAAAGACTTACATCTTCTTGCTGAAAGTCAAATATAGCTTGTAGGTTGGGGTAAACTGTCTCATGTGCAGGGATATTCAAATGAGGAACTTTCTGTTGCCAAATATATTATTGATGGACTGAGAGTGTGTTATAATGTTCCAGGGATTAATGGTGGCTATAAAATAAAAATCCCAATTCCTTCCCCAATTCAACCAAAGAGACACAATTCCCATACCGTAGATTTTTTAATGTCACCTGTTTAACTTCACATATTAATGACGTGCCAGTGATTGCACTTTTCAAATGTGTTCCTATGAAGGTTTTCTGAAATGTGCAAGATTCCTGTCATCACCAGCAGATGTGTTTTTTTAGACAAAACCTGCATAGCTGTTTCCCCCATGCGTCCAGTCGTCATGCTAACCTTGTTAGAGTTTGGTGTGCAGGTAGCAGACGCAGATACAGATGCTGAGGCAGCGAGAACATGTAATGATTTCATTGAAATTGCAGGCATGGATTTGAGAAGACAGGCAAGACAAAAAGACAAGGTCATGGCAAACGGATCTAAATGAACAAAAGGACTGGGCTAATACATGTGATGGACTTATGTGGCGGTTAATTACATTACATGTTACTTAGACGCTTTTATCCAAAGCGATTTACATACTCAATACTGTGGATAATCCCCACAGGAGCCATTTTGGGGTGAAGTGTCTTGCCCAGGGACACATCGACATGCTGACTGCAGTGGGGTTTGAACCTGTGCTCCCCTGATCCGAACACCAACGCACTATTCCACTGCGCCACATGCCCCCCCACTAATCACAGTGGTGCAGAAAATAAGAAAATGGCGGAAAAGCACACAAATGCAGGAAGAATAGCCAGAAGAAGAAAATAAACCAAAAAATCCTTGAATGAACTAATGAATGAACAACAAAGGAGAATATGGATCAGGACATGATAAAATATGCAAGCCATCTGCTGACTTGATCTATTTAGTGTATAGACATCAGACAATCTTCTCATCTAACACTAAGCGTCCTTATTATCCCCCTAGTAATATAGAAAAACTTTTAACTGAAAGCTCAAATTGATGTCATTTGTGCCGAAACATGTCTCTTTCAGAATATCCCATTTTGAGACAAATCTACTCGCTCATGCACACCCAGAGGTCATAATTGACTTGTGTGATTTCAAAGCTCTGGCATGATGATAGTTTGTATAGATCTTCTCTTCCTAGACGGCATTTTGGGATCAATTTTTCCATCTTCTTCCTTCTGTTATCGCCTCGTCTCTGAATGGTGTTTTTATGTGTTTTTCTTTGTTTCTTCTCTACCTCTTTTCAAATAAGAGATGTGGCTGCGTCCTTGACTGAGCTTTCCAGCATGTCGGATCCATACATTATAGTCTTTTGATAAACAGGAAATACTTTTTGGGCTGAAAAGATGGAGTCTTCGATTCAGTCTGGAATGAGATTGAGGGGGAAATGCACTTAAATTGACAATAAAAAGATGTTGGTGAATTCTAGATCTCAAACAATTCAGCACAGCCGTCAGGAAATGACGGTTATCCAAGGTGATGTTTTCAGATTGTTTAGTTTTTTTCTTCAAGTCATATGTTACATTTACAGGGAAACAAAGAAAAGCCACACATCATAGCTTATGAGCTTGAACCAGGTATTGTTTGATATTCCTGTGAAAAATGACACAAAAAATGCAGCCAATTAATTTCCTGTCCATAACCTATAGATTAACACTTCAATCTAGACTTCACTTGAATGTATGCAAATGAGATAGTGGGTAGGTATATATTAGGATGTAGGACAGAGAATTAGAAGTGGTTTTCTACAGATGATATCTGGGTCTAGCATAAATGATAATAATAGTAATCTTTGTACTATCAATAACGAATAGGAAATATGTGGGGAATTCAAGGGTTCTCTGGTTAGCAGTCAGCACTCCTAGCCTAAATTCTTGGCAGATGCAGTTTCAATTTTATTTGTCATCCCAATTCTAAGTAGCCTACCATCAGTGTTTGTCTTAAAGCCAACACTAACAGGCCTACTATCCATCAACCTTTCACGGTGACTTATAGGATGTCTATCTGCTAAAAAGCCTGCCCCATGGTTCCTCTGTGGGGTGTGGAAAACAACTTCTAGGTCATCCTAACTGTTCAAACTGTGGAGTGATGGGCTTCCAACGGAGACTCTCTGAGCCAACGCAAAGAGAACCGATGTGAATTTGAATCTCACATGCACTCAGTTTCTAAACTGGCAGATCTGCTGCTGCCATCCTGCAAAAGTGGAGTCTCAGCTGGAGATAATTAATGACTATCAACTATTTTGGTCTCTCTGTCTTTCTTCTTCCTCTTTTGCTCACACAATATAACGTTACTCTTTTATGACGATTTACATATCAATGGGTACACTTTCTCCCCATCTCTCAAATACAAACACTCACATAATGGAGAAATGCAAAATGCCGTTAACTGCGATGCCTCTGCTGCAGTGTTTTGCATTTTTTAGATTAAGGATTGCTGATTCTGTTTTCTCCAGAGAACATAATCCCGATTTGAAACAGCCATCTGTTTGTTCAGTCAGTCACTTTCACGGTAGACAACTTGTTTTCTGTTAGTTGTAACTTGCTATTCTTTTCTTTCTCTCTAGGGACTCGCCTGTGAGAGGACGATATGAAGGTAGCGGGCTCCCTTTGGATCCTTTGGTTTGTCCTTGTGGTAAGCTCTTATTTTTGCATTCAAGGAGTGCTGTAAATCAAACATACTATTATTTTCCCGCCTATTATGTATGCTGCACACGTGTGTTTAAACATAGCATTCCATTTTCATTAAATGGACATGTAATATGTTGAGGTCTAGTGGTTTTCTTTCTCAGCAAAACATCTCATGATTAATTTTCACTTACCATTAATAATTGATAATTATAGTTAAAGCTCTGCTTGTTCATTACAAACTTGAATGACCCCAAAGAAAGAATATGTGATTTTTGACTGCACGTGTCTGCATGTTCTTATATCTGCATGTTCTTATATCTGCTCTATTGTATGCAGATAAAACACAGCTGATATTTGTATTTAAAGATGGTATGTTTATTTACATAATATTGAAATGTTTGTAATGCACTTATATCGAATTATAGTAGTGGGTTTATAATTTTGGATTGTGTTGTATTGTGCATCTGTGGTACTTCTGGGACTTTCTTCCAGATATGTATTGCAAGGTGTCAGAAATAGCATCGGCATAACCTCCATGCAAACAAAGAGGAAGCATTCATAGGCTTCATAAATGCTCCATGTGCCTATTAAAAAGTGTACAGTGTGGCATAATTCCCCGCACTATCAACATGGTCACAACAGTGCACTTTAGTCATGCAAGCCACATGACAACATTCAATAAAACATGCCTCAACAAATACATCTTCCGATTAACCTAACCATGTAAAAAATTAAGGCTACAATGACTTTAGACCTCTGGCAACTGATGTCAACGGCGGCCCTAAAATATACTTTTAAAAAGGAGAAGCGTTAACGGTTGTACAATGCATGTAACATTAAGATAAACTAAAATGTACCTTCTTGTTACAGCAAATTTGTTTATGTTTTAATAGGTTTGGATATTCTACATTCCGATATACAGTATCTGATCCAGTGAAAACATCTTGAAATAGTTAGAGAATTTAAAAACGTAACACCGAAAGTTTGATCTGTACCCTTCAAAATAAAAGTCTCTGCCAAATCCACATTTATAGTTTTTTGCTATGCCCCTTTCATACAAATATAACCAAATCAAAGAGAGTTGTTGACGTTCCTGCGATGATACACCTAGAACATTAAGCATTACCTAAATCCTGAATTTAATGTCAGGGTATTGAGGGTTGGAGTAGGAATTGATGTGTTGTGCCCACCAAATGTGCAGTATTCATCTGAGTTGCTTGCCAACGAAATGTAATGAGTTTTAAGGGTTGAGTCATATTAACACGGGGCATAGAGTGTTTGAGAAATTATATCAATGGGTTTAATAGGGGTGTTGCAATCATCAGTCAAATATGTTAACAGAAACGTAATATTTCACACTTTGGCACCATGTTATTTAATTAAAAAAAGATACTGATCTGCCTAATGAAGGGTTGCTGAAGGGTTGCTAATTAAATAAATCACACTTCCAAATGTGTTTTTAATGGACTTGCGGTTCTCTTTACAAATCACAGCACACCTATTTGCTTAATGAGGTTTCTGTAATAAATGGAAGTTTCAACACCATGTTGGAAAGCTCAGAGATTATATTTGACTTGTCTCTGACAGGCTGAAGCTTTTAGTGCTGAGGTATTTATCATGAATCAATGTCCCTTATGGAAAAAACGGTTGTTCCACTATCCCTCGGTGTCGGTGTGAAGTTTGAATTTCCTTTGCTGTTCAGCATCAAACTTGACATTGAGGTCCAGAATAGTATCCCTGCCAATGGTGTATGCCTGATATACCTGTGCTGTTCTGCTTTATGTTTCTGTACTTTCTCTTATGATCGCTCTTGTCATATGTTGATTTAAGAAGAAACGTGAAATGTAACAGGTGAGAAGAGTCCTCAGAGTACATCTTTATTTTCTCATCTGTTGATATTGGTGGTGGCCTGGTGGTCGTATGTATGACGTCATTTACTTCAGTGTTTGGAGTGACATCATATGTACGGCTGCTAAACTGCTACATGGGACATCGGCATTCTCACAAAAGTCACTGTATCGGTGTTTTGCCTTTTTACAAGCCTTTTTCAGACAGGTAAGAATTTTATTTTGGTTTTACGGGAATTCCATTTGCCTGCTAAAAGACACAAGGGGAACAAGGTTTGTATTTTAATGTGACAAAACATGTGGAGACAATCCGACATGCAAAGTCTGAAAATACCTTCAATAATTCAAAAAATGCAAGTGCATGAGCCTGGTTCTCTGAGAGGCTTACATTTAAAAGATTTACGAGATAAGTCAGACCAAAATGGGCTTTTTATCCTTCAGTGAGAAGCATTATCAAAATCAGCATTTCACACTCAAAGATTCTTCCTTTTTAATGCAACGTGCAAATATTAACAATAGAGCAGAGATACGTTTAATTTGAAGGAAATCAGATTCTTAACCGTTTTGTGATCTTCCAAACACACTTTAATTGGTTACATGTACCGTGTAGATAAATCCTTATCAGAACAGCTTTGAAGAAGCTTCAAACACTTTACATGCTTATTCTTTCATTTCATCTTATCTTTAGTAAGGGTGCATGTCTAAGCCTGATAAGACTGGGAATCTTTATAAATGTAGCCAACATCATCAAAAATAATATTTATGCTTACAGTCAATGCATTTATGATCAAATCAGCAAACACACAACAAACTCACTAACAAGTCCCTATCTACACAGCATACTGTTTTCCAAGTCAAACATGTTTCCCCCCCCTTTCTTCTCACCCCTCATGTTGTCTCCACAGCGCAGGGTGGCTGGAGTTGCTGAGTCAATCTCAGACCCATCACTCAGGCCTGGGCTTAGCTTGACAGATGGACAGGACCAGGCGGTGAGCCAGGATCAATATAAATGTCTTAAGCTGTCCAACCGAGACCAGCAAGAGAACAGAACCGGTGAGGCCAGAATCATTTAAGTCCTCTTGAGGCCAAATTGATTACCTGTTGGAGAACATCCCAGGTGTAATAATGTTGTAAGGCGGTGGATGAGAGCAGATTACTGTTGTTATTCTTGTTAAAGGTAATGGTAGTGTTGCTGTAGCTGTAGAGAACTTGTGTTACAACAAAAGACAGAAAATATGTGTTGGTAATAACCCACTCGGTGCATTTTCTCTTCTTTTTCTATTTCCTTTCAAGGTACGTTCTGTGGCCGTATGTGGGATGGCTCTTTATGCTGGGATGAGACTCCAGCTGGGACGTCAGTAACACAAAACTGTCCAGATCACCTTGACCTGGACCCGACTGGTAAGAAGAGATGTTCACTTCTGGCAACATTAGAAAACAAGACTCTTGAACTTTGGTTTTAATGTCAGCAGGAAACAGAGGAAACGATCAAATCTTCTGTGTGATGGAGGTCATGGGGCTGATTGTATGAACAGAGCTCCAATGGCCAGCATGGGGCTTGAAGACTCTTGGACGATTCGATTTTGTATTGTATGTGTGCCGGTCAACAGAACGTTTTTATGCTGAGCCCTGAATTTTAAGCTTTTGTTCGTCAGCTGTGAGCCTGCAAGCTGACTGGGAATGTCCAATGAATGCCCTCTTGAGGCAGAAGTTATACTTCTAAGAAACTTTAGATTATTTTGGCTTCCTTTCTACCAAATCTAACCGCATTATAATGTAAGTGTCCCTGACTAAAGTGCATAAAGTAATTGCATTTTCCGCATCATGTCCTCAGCAGATATGATTTATGTTAGACAGTATAGATTTTAAAAGGAAGATTTTTTAAATAAATCCTTATAAAAGTATTAACTATCCAAATTCATTGATTCACTCAGATAACACATGGCAATACAAACAACACTTTCAGTACATCTCTCAATAACTGATTCATTCAAATTTCTTGCCAACTGTTCGATTTTACAAGATTGCAATTGAACACAACATCATACCTTAAAATGTGCCCAATCCTAATTGTTTGAACTTGAACGCATCAATGTTCTTAGCTTTTAGCATAAACTAGCTCTCTTTCCGATTTTAACTGTGATTTGTTTTGAACAATTACAGACTGTATTCTCGTGAAATCCAGTTCAAGGTAATTCATTAGTCCATTGTGTTCTATCAATCAGAATAAATGGAAACATATGTATTCATATTGAAATTGACTGTGGGACTGCGGGATGAGCATTTGTTACATTGTGAGGAATGCATGGCCCAATAATGTCTAGTTTGAGAAATCCACAGTGCAGTCATGTCTGATTTAGGAGATGCAATATGATGGAGGGGAGGGGGGTGAGGAAAAGGACAAAGAGGACTGAAGGGTACATGAAGAGAAACTTTTAAAAAAAAGAAGGATTACAAAAAAAGAAAGAGTCCGAGAGATAGATGGGGAGAGATAATGTGAATGAGAAGTGTTTTTGTAGACTCATAAAGCATCTTCCCAAAATGCCTGTGACGTTAAGTGTCCCCTTGTGGCTGCTTATTTGAAAACTGATGGTGCTGATATGAGGCTTCTGGGAGAGACGTACAGTTGGAAGAGGATGCTGAACAGTTGATGAGCTGTCGGAGATGACTAGGCTGAGGCTGCTGTTGTCAGGACGATGTGATCTCATTCAGACCTACACTACATGTGGTTTCAAGCCGGAGCCGAGATTTGAGAATTTGCCAGAAAAAAAGGGATTTTTTTCTGTTTGACATAACGTTTGATGATGGGTGCCATGTTACATTAATCACATTCAGCATCCAATTTATGTGTTGGATTGATGCTGGAGAAAAAGGCAGAACAAAGAAAATAAGAGGTTCTCTGCTGGACATGAACATCAAACAGAAGCAATCATTTGCTTTTTAATAAGGTAAAGCTTTTAGGTGAATCATCAATGGAGTATTCAATTGTGAAGTCATTGCATGTTATTCTTTTTTTACAGAAAAAGTGACCAAATATTGTGCCGAATTTGGTAACTGGGTCGAGACTGGGTCCAATTGTCAACCAGCTTCAAAGAGCAAATTGGAGGTATTTTGCTTTCGCTTTAAGTAATATAAGAATGAGATGGTGCTAGCTTTAGCTGCTCTGTGCTCTCATTATCACACTGAACTATCTTCATATTTCTTAGACGGAAGTTCCCCATTTTTTATTGGATGCGCCTGGAGAGCCGACCACAAAGTCCATAGCGCTTAATGCAGAAAAAGGCAGTGTTATGGAAAAAATGATCCTTGAGAATGAAAAGAAATGCTCAGAGAAAATTAAGCAAGATCCGCCTTATAACAAATCAGGTAGCTATTAAGTGTAACTCTAATTTCACGCCGGACAAACTTATGAACAAACGGCCTGTAACGTTTTTTGCTGTTTTTTTAGGCCTGCACTGCAGTCGTAATTGGGATGGCTGGCTGTGCTGGGAGGACACCGCAGCAGGAACCCACGCTTCACAAAACTGCCCCAATTATTTTGGTGACTTTGACCCCACAGGTGGGCGGAGAGACTTTGCTGCTCTGTTGCTATCGTGTTACCCTGGCAAGACAAATTCACCTTTAATTATATGTTGACAGTAATTCAAGAAATTAGATTTAATCACGTAATTGTGTTTTCCAGAAAAGGTAACAAAGTTCTGTGCCGAGGACGGTCGGTGGTTCCACCGTCCTGAGTCCAGCATTATTCGGACCAACTATACACTCTGTACCACCAACCATGAGAAGAGACTGAGGGTAAAGTATTGTTGACAAAATACACTTTCTGTTGTGTATTTATTGTTCAGATTATGCATAAAACCTCAATGCTGCTTATTCTTTCTGCAAATTCAGGGCATGTAGTCTTTTCTGCAATTACAGAATAATGGAATATAACAATTTGGCACAACAATCGTATGAGTGGCCTCCAAAAATGTAGTAAACAGGATGAGCACAGTGTTCTTCTGTAACAAAGAGCCACAGTTTTGCAGTGTTATGACAACATAATGCTACTTGTGCCATTGCTCATCCTCAAAATAAATATAGGTAGCACTCCACTTCTGAAATGTTTTCTTATAAGTATACAACTGTCTTGTTTTGCTTTGCCTACTGAGATTTAATTTGATAGCAATAAAGATCTCTCTCTGCGTTCTTTGAAACATTATTGCAGTTTATTTTCAAGTTTGACCCTTTATATATACAGTCTATGGTTTGACCCAGACCTTAGACTAAAAAGGAGTATTGCTCATCAGGAATCAAATCTCCCTTTCTCAAATTGTCTAAACCAGTGGTTCTCAACTGGTGGGTCGCAACCCAAAAGTGGGTTACGGACCCGTTTCGAGTGTGTTAGTGAAAAAAAAAAATCCTTTTTTTTTTTTTTTTTGGGAGAAAAAGTCAAACTTTTATTTTGAAGGCCCGATTTTCTAACGCTGTGCGTCGGCGTTGGACTGAATGTACCGGAGACCATAAACGGTTTTGAAAACTTCTGTCACGTAGTGATCATCTTCTCAATAAAACATCTTTGCTGATGTTTTTTCGAGTCTTCTGGCCAATCAGAATCAAGATTGTTGCCGGAAGTCCCCACGGAGAATAACTTAGCGGTAGAACTATTCTTTATACATCCATGGGTACAACTTCAGATAAAAATGAACACATAATGAAATATGACCCCGGTTTGATGATTGACAGGTCACAGAACAATGGGAGCTATCTACCCTTACCCACAATTTAAACTATTTCACACAGACTATCTCCTCTTTACTCTTCTCTCTGTGTGGAGCAGCAAGTTCAGCTGTCAGAACAAAGTGAAAAACAAACAATGGCATAAAATATTATTAATTAATATTTTATTTTCTTCTCAGAGTGTACCAGAATGTGTAGTTTATATGTTAGTATTTCAAAAAATCTCCTGGGGGAGAATCCCCCCAGACCCCCCTTCTGGGGTATAGGTTTTCAGCACGTGTGCCTTTTTATGTTACACAGTTCAGCTTTGATTCCATCATCTCATTAAACCTTATTTAAAAGCATTATTTTGTTCTGTGAAGGGATATAAGGGATATATGCACTGTACTTCACTTTAATTAATATTGTATGCTGCAAAGCGTATATATTACTGCAGGATTTTTTGTTGAATAGATTTGAGTGGTTAAAAATGTCGGATCGCGATCTATTGACTAAGGAAAAAGTGGGTCCCGAGGCCTGACCAGTTGAGAACCACTGGTCTAAACCATGTTATCCAATGTTGTAACATATTTTGTTGTTATTGTTTACAGAAACTGAAGATGCTTGAGTACGAATACAAATGCCTCCGGAAAATAAATCGAGACCCACCTTATAACAAGTCAGGTACTAAAACTGTCCAATGAGTCTCACTGTTATTTTGTTGTAAATCCATGTGATATTACCACGATGAGGATTTTGGGAAATAGCAGCCAGGAAACATTTTTCATTATGATTTTGTGTTTTCTCTGTCGATGCTTCAGGGTTGCACTGCAGTCGTAACTGGGACGGCTGGCTGTGTTGGGACGACACTCCAGCGGGAACATACGCCTCGCAGAACTGCCCCGATTACATGTTTGACTTTGACCACACAGGTGAGCAGTATGTCTAAATAATTCATCCCTTTTTCTACCACATTGTCCTGTTTGCAAAGAAGATCGACTAAACCGTTCATTTGTCCACTGCAGTTCAAATAAAGGATTTCTGATTCTGAAATTGCTTTGATGATTATAAAGTAAATCTAATGGGACTAACGTTTATGGCTACTCAGATTCATAGAAAAGTGGAAATGTATAGAAATGTTTAACATTAGTATATTTATCACGTTATTTTTCTTCTTAGAAAAGGCTAATAAGTACTGTGGAGAAGACGGCCAGTGGTTTCACCATCCAGAGAGCAATAAGACTTGGACAAATGATACTCTCTGTGCTGTCAACACTAAGGATCGGTTGAAGGTAATGTATCCTGATTTACTGTAATAACTACTCAATGCTTCCAATATATACCGTACAGATTTTTCAAAGAGATTCTCAGTAATTCAGTTTATACTTCTGTGGTTTTTCTGCATTTCATAGCCTGAAAGGAAGATGACTGATAGTCGAAAAAATTATAATTCCAACTCAATATGATTTCACTTCATCAATAAATTAGAGATTGAAAAGAAACAAAATAGTAAATCATGTTTTGCTCGGCTATAAGGGTGTTAGAAAATATGAATGTAGTTTTGCGTTGGTTATGTGATTCTGCATTGATCGTCAGAGTTTGCGGTCATATTTCTTTCTTTCTTCTCAAAAGAGAAAAAGGATAAGCACATTTTTGCAATTAAATGCAACTTGTCAAGTTTTCTTTCCCATAGCCACTGTTTGGTCCTGATTGATATTGACTTTGTGTTTGTGTGTCTGTCTAAAAGGCAGCCGCACAACTCTCAGGGGAAACTGAGATACTGACTGCTGAAGAGGCCACAGTCGGCCCCATGGTTAACCCAGAGGAACAGGAAGTTGTGAGAAAGAAGATCCTCGACAGCCAGTACAACTGCATCGAGAGAATGCGTCGAGATACACCTTATAACAAATCAGGTAGAGATATGATCTAGCACTCATCATGCCATCTTTAACCTCTGTGGTCGTCTCACTTTCTTTGTTGCTGTGTCTGCGTCACAGCGCAGCACTGCAGTCGTAACTGGGACGGCTGGCTGTGCTGGGGCGACAGTCCAGCGGCAACATACGCCTCGCAGAACTGCCCCAATTATTTTGTGGACTTTGACCCGACAGGTGAGCCGCACGACTCCAGAGACGCTGATTTAAAGGTCCTCTGATGCAGGAGGGATTCACCTCTGACACTGTTGACTGTTTTTCAAGAACTACTAAATATGAATTGCTAAGACGATGAATTATTCACCAAGGCTGACAGAACCTGAATATATGGACACTGTGAAGAAACTTGGAGACTATGCATTAATTCCTTAATTGTTACTTACAGAAAAGGCCACTAAATACTGTGGGGAGGACGGGCAGTGGTTCCGCCACCCGGATACCAACAGGACTTGGTCCAACTACACACTCTGCAACGAAAACACCAACGCAAAGTTGAAGGTAATATATCTAAGATGCTTTCATAGATGGTGATGACAGTGTGATGGGTCAGCATACTCTTTCCTTTACTTTTGCATGGAGTCGTCTGGTATTTGGAGTGTGGGCAGATGATATATAGTCGGACGTAGTTGCCCATAAATATTGCTGCAGAGACCAATATTAACAGGCTTTCTATTTCCAAAAGACATTACTCTCCTGTACTAAGCTCCACAGAAATATTTAGAGATGACAAGTTACATGCAGGCCCTCCGTCCTTCAGGCTTTATAGTCATAAAACAGAGGATTCTAACTACAAATTAGCATTATTAACAACCCTCTTATCACCAGGCTGCTGTACTAAGCCACTAACAACGTTTCCCACATGGAAACCAGATCAGGAAACCACACAGCGTACACCAGTGTTGTGCTGGAAGAGACATCATCAACTTTACATGCCTTTTGATCAACACTGCAATTCATTTTACAGAACACTTGTACAATTTAGTCAGTATTGACCCTGCTATATCTTATGGTCAAACCATGCTGTTGTATGAGGTTAGTTTAATGTGTTTGTTAAAAGCTATTTTAATTGATAAAAAATATAAAACAATGATTATACTTTTACTGACTTTACAAACAATTAAAATACATGTATTAATGTTTAATGTGTATTATAAATGCTGTAATTCATGTTACATTTACAGTTAAGACACATTTCTATCAATTGTGCACAAATACCCACTATTCATAATATAAGATAGATCATTACAATTATTAATTAAAATCAGATTTAATAATCAGTGAGGGTGATTTGGTGTTACCATATGTTTTGATATTTTGATATAATGTAAAGTATTTCTCTACAAGTTTGAATGGAAAAAGCACACTGTGCCAAATTTCACTTTTGCAAGTTTACATTTTCAGATTTTCCTTTTTGGAAACGTTTCCATATTTTATTCTGTTGATTGGGCATCTTATTGACAACAAGTTTGCCAACTCCGCCAAAACTCTGCCCTGCTATCCCATCTGCAAAAGAGAAAACGATTGCAAATAACAACAACAAAAAACAAAAGAACTGCAGGAAACCGCGTCTCCATCCAGGCAGCGGACTTTGCAGCTGTCCTGGCAAACCTGGGAGAAAGACTCAAAGTCTGCTGATCGATCAGAAACACAGATCAGCTCCATCTGTTGCCACAGAAACCCGAGCTTTGCTGCCTCAGCCTCGCAGCTTTAGGAAACCTCTTAAACAAACAGCCTCAGCACTAAAACCCCAAAGAGAAACAAGGCAAAATAAACGGTGCACGATTTTCTGATAAGACTGAGTTGATGCCAACTTAAGCTCTTAATTCCTTTTTTCACGAGCAAGGACCACACCATGAACTGAGATGTGAGCACAGCATTATAGTTTAATTCCTTGCAGCAATCTGAACACTTTTCTCTGTATTTATCAACCCTGTTGTTGTGTCTCTATAAAAGCTACGCAAATCTTAAAATATAGAATAAAACAAAGATGTCACTTTATTAAAAAAAGTAGATTTTTGTGTAAAAATGCACATTATTTATGCTTTTTTATTTGATTTGGGTCTTCCATAGGCACAAAAGGAAACACCATGTGACACTTCAAAAACTTCATATTTCTTCTGCAAATCTTATTTTTCTCCAATAAAATGCTTCACAGTTTCTCTAACTTGTCTTTTCTCTTATTTTACAGTCAGCGTACATCCTGTTCTACATGGCAATTGTGGGTCACGCTCTCTCCATAGCCTCCCTGCTCATCTCTCTGTCCATCTTCTTCTACTTCAGGTAATCAGTTCAATTATTATTCAGCTGTCATTTCTGGTCTGATGATGCATATCGTGATGTGAATTAATATTCAGGATGGTTGTACTGAGATGAAAGCTGATTACATTACAGGTTACCTTTGTTTTCATCGTTGGCTGATTAATAGATGGTGGCTTTGCTCTTAAAGGTTGAATCATCACAGTCACTATAATCAAAGGATCAGACAGACACACAGATGGTGTTCAGCTTTTACGACCAGTCTCATCCAACCATTTCATTACTCACCATGGTCAGTCTCCTTTTATGCTTTTGTCCGCAACAGCAGTTTAAAAAAAAAAACTTGCCCAAGAGCCACACAGAAGATCTGTCAGTGTTAATGAGTTTTGATGTCATATTTTGTCATATAATCAAAAGGGCTGATTGTTTATTCCCTCGTTGAGATGCTCTGAGGCAAGTAACATCTAAAAGATTATAAGATCTAAAACTGTTAAAAATACATTAGCGCAGTGTTGAATTAAAACTGAAGACTAATTAGAAAAGTATTACTTTCTCAGCTGCTGCCAATGCAAACTATTGACCTGAAAAATACTCCTGCTGCTTCACTGAGTGTAATTTATACGCAATTTAACTGGTGCTAATTTCAAGCCAACTTGGTTTCCTTGTGCTGCACATTTATTTCAAGGATATTTAGGATTTAAAACTGGAGAGCTGTGAAGTCCGTTGAATGTGTCGGCGGTGTGATTTTATTACAAACATGTGCACCCGAGTGCATTGCTCATTAGGGTTGTTCATCCCGATTAACTGCTTAATCCCAGAGGGGAAAAAGTGCACAATTAAAGGAGATACTGCAGCTGAAATTCAATTAAGGAAGAGTTCAAAGCGCGTATAGCTAAGGAAGGTATTATATTTAGTTAATGTATGTGAATATTCATTTGGAGGTCATGAAGCCTGAGGAAAGAGTTAGCAGACATTGTTAAAACTTTATAATTTATCTTTAGGAAGGAATGAGCTTAATAAGCATGTGTAACGATGCAGAAAGGTTTATAGCTCTACGGATAACTGTGAAGAAACCTGAATACGCAGAAAATTAGTTTTATGTTCTGTAACAATATTTGGAAACGTTTCTTCGTTGGCCCTGTTGTTCATGAATTCTGCAATTGTAAAGGCAGCTGTTATCCAGAACCGATCTTGTAAGAGACCCTCAGTGTGCTGCAAAGTTTAATACACACTCGTAAATCTAGCGGCCATGTTTAGGGCAGGTGCATTGTTGCAAAACCGCATGACCCTCTAAGAGTCAAACTCTTAACTCAGCTACACAAAAACACGGCGGGACATTCACAACTCATCAAGATCTAAGTGCCGACCAATTAATAACTCAACGGAGTAACAGCGATGTTGGCTTTGAAATTACTTAATCTTTAACCAAGTCTCACACTATTTATAGCCAAAACACTTAAAATATTGGAGGCTTAATGTTGTATTAGACCCAGATGTGAAGCTTATAGTGGTATGCGATGGTGTACAGCTGCACTACGCTGTTATTTACAACTTTACATCAACCCTGTCAGGATTCCCAGATAAAAATATTCAAGCTTGCTGGGGAAAAACCTACGTGGTTAAACAGCCATCCCCGAAGATGTTGATCTGTGACGGTCCAAAAGCGCTGCCATTAGAATTCAGTCTGTGTTTTGACATCCCTTTCTAGATAAAAACCACTTGTATATAAGCATTCAACAGCTTCTGCATTTCTTTTTACGCCTGGAGGCTCCAGGCGTACACAAAAAAACTGTCTAGCTGTGGCTCCAGCCTGGAGCCACAGCTAGACTGTTTTTTTGTGTCGGAGATAGCAGCTGCCTCTGCAGAGTGAGACGGTGAAAATGTGCTTTTTGTGTATTCGGTTTGGTCCTGGCTTGAGAGAATGCGCTGCTCTTCTTGTTTTTCACGAGTCTCTGGGGTTTTTATGGCTCAACAAAGATACAAATTCTCCATGGCCAATAAAAGGATATGACTTCTTAAACTGTGGAAGACATTTTTATAGGAGGCTATATTCTACAAAAATATATTTGGTGTATGGTTTCATTCAGCTTTAAACACCCTCTGACCTGCAGTTCATTTCATGGCCTTAAATAAAGCAGTACTTAACCATTACACACAATAAACCTACTGGATAGAAATTAATTGTAATGATTTTCATTAGAATAGATATTTTCACTTTGCCTTTCAAGCATTTCATTATGTGGCCAGCAAAGGTAATGAGGACTACCCTCGGGATCCATTATACATTATTTAACTGCATTTATAGCTTGTACAGTACAGAGCATTTAGAGGCAATCCAATTCATTATAACCAGAGATTTACGATACCAACCACAAAGAATTCTGAAATGAAAGATCCCAATTATATAACAGACTGTAGCAACATATTAAAACCTCATTAAAGCAGTAGGCTATTAGCCTGCCGATCACTTTTCCTCCTGTTTACGTTAACATTTGTAGCAAGTGTTTAGTCAGAAAGGATTGTTTTCCATATTTGAAGATGCTATTTCTTAAGATTACCTCATCATTTAATGGTATGTTAAGCTTCAAATTAAATTGTTTCTTTTCACACAGGAGCCTGAGCTGCCAAAGGATCACCCTGCATAAGAACCTCTTCTGCTCCTATGTGTTCAATTCAGCCCTCACCATCATCTCCCTCGTAGCTGTGGTCAATAATCCTGAAGTTGTTGCCAGAAACCCGGTGAGTAGCCTCTTTCACCACCAGGACAACCACTAATCTTACTTTAAGCACTTCAATATATCCAAAGTGGGGTTGGAAACTAACACAATGTATCTGTCAGACTAGCTACATGCTAACATGTTTACAACATCAATGCTAACAGGTTTGTTTACTGTGCAGGCCACACCACCTTAGCTTAGCATGTTGCTATGCTAAAATGTGCTAGTTTTAACAAAAGCCAAATAAAGTTGGATCTTATCTCATCAAAGGGAATCTCACTAGTTTAACAGTTATTTAAAACATTATTTGTTTAAAGGTCACATGTCATGACCATTTCTACTGATCATAATTCCATTGTTGAGGTCTACTAGAATAGATTTATATTGTGCAATTTTCCAAACCCACATTGGTTTGTTGGAGCTCCTGCCCCCCTCCCTGTGAGCCCACTGTGCTCTGATTGGTCAGCTCGCCCACTCTGTTCTGATGAGTCCACCACCGTTACAGTGGAACATCAGTGATTATGTGTTACAATGGCGTTAGCAACCAGAAAATGACACCAGTAATGACAAACAGATGAGAATGCTGCGTGGGGTCTGGGTACCGTGTTGGCGGGACAGTGTGAGCTGGGTTAATTTCCTGCTTGCTGCGTGGGGTCTGGGTACCGTGTTGGCGGGACAGTGTGAGCTGGGTTCATTTCCTGCTTGCTGCGTGGGGTCTGGGTACCGTGTTGGCGGGACAGTGTGAGCTGGGTTAATTTCCTGCTTCCTGCTTGCTGCGTGGGGTCTGCGAGACTGCGAGACAGCGAGACAGCGCGAATGGACGCGGGAAGGGAGGGGGCTGCAGCACCCCCCATCTGCGAGGCTCCACTAGCACCCGCACCCCCAAACGCATCACACCTACAGTGTAAGCGCGCCACAGTTTCGCCTCTGCGAGGCTCCACTAGCACCCCCCCCCCCCCCCAGCGCGGTATTTTCTGTGTTTTACTCGCTACAGGGTGTAATCTGAGGGTTTGTGACTCTGCAGACCGTTTACATGCATAAAAACCTTCATAACACACAAGGGGACGGGACATGGGACCTTTAAGTTTAGCATGATAACATGCGAACATTAGCTAATAAGCACATAGCAATTTACAGCTGAAGCTTATGAGAATGTCATTGGTTTTTCACGAAGGCTCTTCAGTCATTAACCAAAATATTGTATCTGATAATGGCACCAAAGGTGAAGTTATTGGAACACCAAAAATATGACTAATAATATCCACCGGCAAAACGGCTAGCACATTTTCAAAATAAAGCAGCCAATGATTAGATTGTTTTTAAGCTGGTGAATGATTTATAAATCTATGAACCACTTGCATATTTTATTGTAGCCAATATCTATTGTGCAATATTTGTCAATCTGGACGAAGTGGTGAATGTTCACCGAAAGAGCCAAATGCTAGCATTACAAAAAAAAGGAAATACCAGTTAGCAGAATTTGATTTATGGAGGAGGATTAGTTCCACTGTCTTGAAATGAGATACAAATGCATTCACAATTTATGCTAAACCATATAAAAATTCAAAGAAGAATTTCCATGATCTTTTAAAAATGTATATGTTTATGCAGGGCCAGGGGATCAAGGAAGCTACATTCAAATAGATTGCTCTATTCTATATTTTAAATATTTAAACATTTGTAGTCAGACTTTTAAGTACATCCTAATTAGTGCTCACAGTGCCGTATATTGGCAGTATTATGGGTTTTTGCTCTCTTCCACATACAGTACTCCTACCCAGAGTTTTGAAGCCACACTGAATGCATTATGTGAATTCTTTGGACCCCGAGGTCTGCTTTGGTAGAGATGATAAATCTGTCTTGTTGGAATGCCTCACTATCAGGCCTGGACATAAATTCATGTGTTACTTTTCAAGAAACACTCCTTTTGGAAATATAAATAAGAAAAACCTGCAAACTATTTGATTGCTTTTTTCTTAACGGTTGTTATCGGAGGGTTTTTACAATTCCAAAAAAGGATCATATCTTACCTTTTATGTAGAACAGAATATAATTTACCACATGCAGAAATAGCGAACAGGATTGTAGCAGTTGGCTCACCGTTCATACTACCCCATCAGATCCTAGCCAGTTTCAGCTTGAGCGTATCTGGCCCGACAAAGTACCCGAAACAACGGCGGAGTCAGCGGTAGCCTGAGCCTGGTTTGGGTTTTATTTTCTGTCCTGCTGATGCTCCTTTTTCATTCATTCACCAAATCTGTCTGGCTCATCCTGGCCGCCGTCTTTTATTCACATCCCATCTCTAACTGTATCCAAGGAGCAGCCAGGCATGAGAGCCATTATTATCAATGTCAACAAATATATGTATTTTTGTGCAATGGATTGCTTTCAAAGCTCCACTCGCTATTTGTCAAGAAGCTTTGTGTCGAACCTGCTACTTTCCGACTTAGAACTGTCAAGTTGTGCTAACTCGCTGCAGCATGTCAGAACAAAAATGGTCACCGTGGCCCAGCTTCTCAAGAGGATGGAGACAAATAAATCTCAAGCACCATTAGTTAGGCTTCATGCGTGTCTTTTGGGAAACATTTAGGAATTTTCAGCTGCCGATATAAGAATGATGAGCCTCTGTTCTCTGCGCTGGCGATTTAGGAAAGGTGGATTGTGGTGGAGATTTGCTCTCACAGCGAATACAAGCTCCTTTAATTCTCTATAGCGTGGCGATACAGAGTCTGGTGTAGCCTGCCAGCAGTGTGGGGGAGTGAATCCCCAAAGCTTATGTCAAACCAGGGAGGAGCCTGAAAACAAGAGAAACATCTACATGATGTCTAGCTGCTTGATTTGTAAACCAGAACATTGTCGGTAACTTTAGACAGACCTTTAGCTGCAATGCAAAACAGTTGTGAGTAAAGGACAAGAGAGCTCAGCATACGAGATGTCTGCTATAGTGGAAAGGGAAACGTAGGAAAGTGAGGGAGAGACATATGGCTAAAAGTTTAGGAGTGAATGATTGTTGTGTATTTTGAATAAGACCCCTGAGAGCAGACGTTAAAAGCAAAGCCAGCACCGTTGAGTTATACTGTGGCTGCACGCATGCTCTTTAAACACACCACAACGATCTTGAGATCCTGATTTCCTGTTTTTTTATTTTTATGTTATTGTACAAAGGTTACTTCTGTCTTTCTTCTCCATAGGCAGTTTGTATTTCAGGGGAAACAAATTGTACTTGTTTTTTTCAGAAAGCTATTATTCAAGATTACAACATGATACTTAAGTCACTCACAAAATAACTATATACACAGACAACCTAATTTAAATAATCTTAAAAACATATCAGAAAGCAGAATTGATTAGTCTGAAGAACAAAAAGTCCCTAACTTTGATTTGTTTTGTATGGTATTACAGTAGTAAGGCACATAATGAATGAAACCATTATTCTCCCAGTACAGTCACCATTATGAGCTTTTAATTTAAATATATAATGAGATTACTGTGTTATGGATCTTCATTTAAAACACAAAACAAATATTGTAGAAGAAAACACAAATATATTGATACATTTTGGATGCCAATAATATGATCCCATAAGAAATGAATGAAATGGCACTGTGGAGACGGTGTCTTTTGGTGTAGTAGCAGTATGTGCCACATGTTAAAGTGGATTTAAAGTATATATTTGTTTCTGTTTTGAAAGGAGAAACAAACCGCAACATATGAGAAATCTGTAACATTAAGCACAACTTTGTAGGTAGCTGGATTTAGATTACCACTTGTAGCCATCTTGGCTGTTATTGGAGCCACATGATCCAAAATGGGGAAGCCATCTGAGAAGAGATGAGCGAGCAGCCGTCAACATTTGAGCATTCCAAATATATGTCTCCTTAACAAATCTCCTAAGAATTGCTACTATAAGTCTAAAAGTTTCCTAGCGGTACACACGCAGAACTTGCTAGAAAAGTTTGGACTTTTTGAATAGACATGAGTACAGTTAGGTTCATTATAAGTACAGCTTAAAGCACACCCACAGAGATCTTGGTATTTATAGAAATAGCAATAATAATAATTATTAAATCAAAAGAATAGCGCAATATTGAGGCATGTCATGTTTGCACTTTGCAGAAATGTGCATAGTGCTTTATAAGTAACTACTATGTCTTTGCTGAACATGGTATTCACTTCCTTTTGCAAAGTGAGACAACACAATCAAATAGCACTCCAAATACAAAGTACATTTCCATCTATGCTCACCTCCAGGGGGGGTAAATGAATAAACATAATCTCTGTCTGCAGAGGGTAATGATTTTTGTGCCATGGGTGCCGAAACATCCTCTTAGATGTTTCTGGGTCCCGCTGAGAATATGTCAGCAGTGTAAATCAACCTTTTTTAAATTCGAATACAAAAACAACTAACTTGCTTCCCTGTTTGGGCTCTCTCTGCAGGTTGGCTGTAAGGTGCTGCACTTCTTCCACATGTACATGCTGGGCTGCAATTATTTCTGGATGCTTTGTGAAGGCATCTACCTGCACACTCTCATCGTGGTGGCTGTGTTTGCAGAGGAGCAACATCTGCACTGGTACTACCTGCTCGGCTGGGGTGAGTCTAACATTTGATCAAAAGTCAGTTTTTTCTAGTTATGTTTTATATGCCACATGTTTTTTTCATGCTTTCCTAACATGTCAATGAAACAAATCAGCAAGACAGAACCAAATCCATACGCTCCATTTTTCCCGTATGCACCTGATCCTCCTACCGTTTTTCAACCTTGGTAGGCTGACAGCTTTATTAGCCCTCCTGTCGCTTAGTGCTGTCCTGTTGTTTACCTTGTTCCAAACTGAAATAATGTGTGCAGTCTGTCACAAGTTGGCGATGGAACTAAACGGATGGTCATCATTAAAAATAAAAGGATAACCTTGAGAGAGTGTGTGTGAGATTGTGTTAGGCGGATAGTCAGTCAGGTCCATCTGTGGCCGATACGCTGCAGAACCTCAATGGAGCCGGAAAACAGCTGCACATGTTTTCATGAGTTTATATCCAGAAATATTAAAAGCTACTCTGAGCCCCTTATTACACAACACTGTAGCATGGAATTAACCATGTGGTGTTGTTTTTCCTGTTGGAGCAATTCACTGTCTTTAATCCTTTCCAATCATTTATACAATGATATCTGTGAGAGACTGATTTATGTATTGAGGAGAAACAAGCTAACCCCATTTAGTTTTTACTGTCGCAAAAATGACAAATGAATTTCCCTAAAGTCACTCAAGACCTCATATGGCTGCCATCTTTCTCCCGTCCAAGGCTTTCCTCTAGTGCCTGCATCCATCCACGCCGTGGCGAGGAAAAAGTATTTTGACGACAAGTGAGTAATGTTCCAAGACTTCTGCAAATAAACAGGAGATGTTTACATACGTGCTCGTCTGTGTGCGGCGGAGATTCGGGAGCGTGCAGATCCTTACACGTGCATGTTTTTGTATGTGTGTGTGCATGTGTATTTTGGGCCGCAGACAGCACTGATGGATGTGTTTTTCCTTCTAGCTGTTGGATGAGTGTCGAAACCCATCTGCTCTACGCCGTCCATGGTCCTATCGTGGCAGCGCTTCTCGTAAGTCTGATAATCTGCTGTTTATGCACAATATCACAGTTCACAGAGTGAGCAATATGAGTATTAGTTTGTTATTTTTCTAGTATGTTCAGTTGTTAAAGGTCACCTATTATGCAAAATTCACTTGTTCATGTCTTTTATACATAAACATGTGTCTCATCTGTGAAGAGAGATTCTGAAAGTTTCAGGAAAAAAGATTAGCTCACTTTTTGTCCTGATCCATTTATATAAAAACCTGTCTGAAAATAACTTCTGCCACAAAAATACACCAAAAGTACCGAAGAAGACCCCCGAGCATGGTTTCCATGGTTGCCCTTCTGTTTATGCCCCGCGGTGGATTTAGCAACATGTAGTTCATGTAATTCCACTTGTTGCTGATGGTTGTGGTAGAGGAGCTGTAGATTTCGCACTAACATCTGCAGTGGGGTCTGGGTGCAGTGAGCAGCAGAGGTGGGGAGAGGTGGGGAGAGGTGGGGCTATGGCTCATCGTTATCAGGAAAATGATAGTATAGGACGTACAGTACACACAGAGCCGTTTGGCCCCCCAGAGCGTTCCGGTTGCAGATCTATCCACCTTGGGACCCGTTATCGTTTGCGGGGTCCGTTTCCGCGTTTCCGTTACGGCCTCGTGTGAACGAACGGGCTAAACGAAAGGGAAAAGTTGCGGATACAACCGTTTGCGTTATCGTGTAAACACCACCTGAATCTCCTCCTAGAGCACCATTGTGTTCTTTTTAACCAAATATCTCACAGAGGGGCGTGGGGAGTGGCTCCTTATTTTCATCTAAAGTAACAGACAGAATCAGCACTTTTGAAACAAATCAAATCAAGTTTTATTTATATAGCACATTTATAAACGATTTTTGGTTGAGCCAAAGTGCTCAAAAATAAAATAAAAATAGCTTACAGTAGAGACACTTTACAGCAAATACAACAGCACAGATTGTTCAGAATATCAGTATGAGAAAAACGACACCCTCTGTCCTTAGACCCTCACATCGTACAAGGAAAAGCTTCCAGAGAAAAACCCACAGTTTAAGGGGGAAAATGGGAGAAACCTCAGGGAGGGCAACAGAGGAGGGATCCCTCTCCCAGGACGGACAGACGTGCAATAGATGCCGTGTGTAAATCGAAGAGATAATACATGTTACAGCATATAGAAGACCGAATGTTAGGAAATGCATGTGTCTGTAATAAGAAGATGAATCCATGAGGATGTCAGCTACAATCCTGTGGAAGCCATCAGGGAAGCAGCATGACAAGACCCAAGGCAGGACCGCAGAGACAGGTTCAGCCACGACCCGAAGTCCACGACTTAATCCAGAACTCGGGATAGAGGATCCAAGACACAGGACTACAGCAAGAGGATCAGCCTCGACTCCGGATCCCGGCGTAGATATAGATACAAAACAAGAAAAAAGAATTGGCTGGGTTAATCGGAACAAGAGAATACACAGACACAGACCGAGAGGGAAAAGGTCATTGGATACAAGTTATTCTTGATAACCCTCTAAAAATATGAACTTCCCCACTCAATCTATCAAGACCCGAGCAGTTCTATTAGATATAGGATAAGAAACAGAGATAGGGAGCACAACAACCTATCTCTTCGTCAGATGCACTCCCCCGCTTATCTAAGTGACTCTGTACCCCGTTACCCTCTACAAGGCCATAGACCAGGGGGCGGCAACCTTTTTGATATGAAGTGCCAATTAAAAAAAAACAAAAAAACAGCTGAAACAGAGGGGATTATGGGATGCTGCGATGATCTGTTTGGTGTTTCGAGCCAAACACTTCAGAGACATGTTTTGTATATAACTGAGATCTATATATTGATGAAAAACAGTATAATATGGGACCTTTAAATCATAAAAGATTAAAACACATGGCTGATATTTAAGTTTTTCATGATTTGGATACTTCTTTGCAGGTGAATCTTTTCTTCTTACTAAATATTATAAGAGTGCTGGTGACCAAGTTGAGAGACACCCACCGGGCGGAGTCCAACATGTACATGAAGGCCGTGAGAGCCACCCTGATCCTGGTGCCCCTGCTGGGAATACAGTTTGTCATTTTCCCCTGGAGGCCGGAGAACCGCCTGGCTGGGGAGGTCTACGAGTACATCATGCACATACTCATGCACTACCAGGTAAATACTGCAATAATCAGAAAGAATTTTGCTCATCTGGAAATAATCCAATCAATAATACAGGAAAGAAACATATCAGCATCAGTATGCGAGCAGAAATGTTCCTGAACGCAGCCCACCTCCGGGTCCTGTCAGACGTGAGATTTAGACGTTTGGCACGCTCGAAAGTTTCCACGAATAAAAGACCTGTTTTCTGCCTCGTTGTTGCATTTGATCGATGTGATTCAATCACTGCTGAATTGCAGTTTAAAGAACCAGTTAGACACTCCATTACCTTTGTTTAACTACCAGTTTGGCACTTGATTAAACAACAGGAAGACAAGTCATGAAATCCCCTGGTTGGCAGTCAGTTTATTCACTTAGCAGACAAGGACTGCATTGCTTAACTGTGGACTTTTCTTTTTGATTACATTTGCGTTAAAAAACAATACAGTGCTAATTATGTGTACTTGTTTCCTTTGAAGGGATTACTGGTGGCAACAATATTCTGCTTCTTCAATGGAGAGGTAAGCACTCTTATTAAGTTTGTTTTTCCTACAATGTGCTGCTGCAGCTGCTGCTACAACATCTGTAAAGTGAAAAAAAAGGGTTTGACATTTGTGTAATTGTGTTTACATTTGCTGTGTGTTTTTAGCTTAGGTCAAAAACAGGAGAAAAACTAAGCCTCCCATAAATACATAGAATACATTTTAATTCTCAATATGTTAAACCTTTAATAATATTTCATCCTGGAAAATATTTTGTTTCATGTGTGCTCAAATAACACCGTATTTTTGGTTTAGCAATTGCTTTTTTATAAATGTCAACCTGTATATGACGGTGATCTGTTCTACTTTGAGCAGTACACCTGCTTATTGCTTATGACATTAAGTACGAGACATCAGACTCCATCAGGCAAAACATTTGTTTTTCCGGGCCAGATGTCAGCATATCGATAAGTGGCCCAAACACAGACTTCAAAGCTGTGTTTTGGCATTGAATGGTGAAGTTGTTGTAGCTGTGCATGGATGCTAAATCTGTCATTAGTCCAATTGCAACAGGTTATAAAGCATTGGGTTGCCTTTCTCTTCTGGGACCAATCTAGTGCCGCGCCAGTGAAAGCTGAAGGGTCATGTCAGGTGAAGAGTAAGACACAGTTTATAAATGGCTGTGTGGTTTCCAAGCCCAGCTGGAAATTGACTCTCTTTTCAAGTCCTCCTGTCAGCCTTTTTAAGTCTGTCAGCAGCTGTCTGACTGCGAGCATCCCTACGTTTCGCTGGGTTTCCAGTAAACTCAGATCTGGGGTTAATGGTGTTTTTTTTAAGACCTTTTGTCTCCAAAGGCTCATTTTATAAAGATGCTTCTAAGCTCTCAAGGACTTCTCAAAGAAAAGCAAATGTTGTGAGTGTCAAACCAAAGTCAAATAGGACGCACCTGTTCTTATAGCCTTTTTATGTTTTTCTATTTTCGAGTTTTTTTAAGTCGCAATTTGTATTAATAGCTCCATGACATGTGACCCAGAGACATAAGTGGGACACACCTCTTTTTTTTAGGCTTTTAGTATTTTAGCATTGTGTTCTCTTTCTAATTAATTTGCATATTACTACTACATGACTATTACTACTGCTATTAAGTCAGTACCATGCTGTAAACATGTTTATTTGTGCTGTAAAGTTGGATATTTCAACACTGGGGTCTACGCAGCCTCAAGTGGCCATTCTAGGATCTGCAGTTTTTCACACTTTGGCATGGCTTGGTTTCCACTTGCTGAATACCACAGACAATTTACACTATTTATTTGTACAGTAGTTAAAACAACAAGCGAAATTCTCCATTATCCATAACGAGGTTGTTAAAGGTATGTTTCGCATGAGAAGAAAAACATGAGCGATCTATTGTTCAGATCGGAATATAGGACATGTTTATTAGCTCGTACTTGAGCAGCCAGACCGCAGCAGCGCCTTGGTGAACAATGTACAGTATGCGGTACAAACAAGGCGTGGAGCGCTTTTACTGTATAAAGGACGAGTAGACTTTCAGGGGGATGTGGGGTCAGCTAACACTAACCACCACAATGGACTGAAAGGGTTTGAATTCTTCAGGCGCATAATGATCAATTTAGCTCGCTTAATCAGGACACGGGTTTCTGGGGCCGGATTCAATGCTGTTCTTTGAATTAGAGGCCAAACTGCACAGACCTGCCTTGTTTCGTCAAAGGCCTCATTGTGATATCAGGTCAGTGAGACAAACAGCTTTTATGCTGTTTTTGTGACAGCAAGCAAGACGCTCTACATGGAGCTGTAAGCCCAGGCTGCTCTTTTGTCACATTACAACAATTACTTTCATAATTTACATCATTAGATCATTAATATACCCACAGTAATTACAGTAGTATGTGGGCGTTGCAAAGGAAAATGTTCAAAAATACTCTGCTGTAGGATGGTAGGTGTGATTTGTGCTTTTAGGAACTTGAACACTGTTCTTTATCAGTGAATATGAACAGTGTGATGAATTGATTAGTTGTTCAACAACAAATTAGCAAAACTAAACTTTGTAGTAAATTAATTGTTGATCAAGAATGTCGAACATACAGTGGTTACAGCTGTTCAAATATGAAGATGTACCTCTTTACTTTGTCTAAAATCCCTTAGGATTTTGTGTATCTGGGATTTAATGACTTTTTATTGACGAAACAAAACAAACACATTAAAAAACTATTAAAACAAGCCCCACATCCATCCAACAACATACTATCTTGCAGGCCCTAATTAACCAGCTTGAGCTCCCTGATGAAAAGTAGTTGGTAGTCCTAATTGAGACACACACACACACACACACACACACACACACACCTATTATCCAGAAATCTACCACTATGTTTTTGCTATCCAAACCTAGGACAGAGGAATATTCCCCTGTTCTAGGTTTTTTGTTAAAATGTTTTACGCAGGCCAATCTTTATGAAAGGAATAGGAGACTAAAAATGACTCATGGCCTTTCTCTATTTAGTTTTTAAATGTGCTTTAGTGGTGCATATTACCATAAAAAGTCATTTCAACCCAGCGTCACCTTATGAAAATGTCAAGATGAATACAAAGATGCTGGTTATTGCATTTCTCTCTGAAAACTATGAAAGGTTTCTGCTCATAGACGTAGGAGGGTCAAATTGATTTGAGAAAGGAGGCCACGTGTAATACATTTGAATAATGTCATCTTTGGCATTTCTTTAGTTACTGAATTCTCAGCAGGTAGCCAAGAGGAGTTTGCTTTTCTTTTGTTCATCTGTATTGGCAAAGGTAGGCGAACCAAGGGAGGGAGTGTAAAAACTGGAACATCGAGTCCTCTCAGGCATTTAGGATCTGCAGGGTGAAGAGTTTAAGTTTGTTGTTATCTCTCTGAAGTTTACTAATCTTCTGAAAGGGTAACTGTCTTACACGGGATTAAGAAGTAGAGAAGTAGAAGTGTCCTGCTTTTAAGATATTTCCTTATTTTCTGAAAAATCAAATAAGCCAAGGCAAATATCTCACATTTTGTTGGTTCATTTTAATGTTGCCGATAAAAATGCAATTATTTGTCTTGTTACTTTTCAATAATGGCTGTGGCTTTGACAGCTGTAGGGGAGAAAAGAAAAGTAATTACTGTAACACTTTAATTATCCTTAATAAATGCTAAATTAAATGCATATTCATTATAATGTAATTGTTTGGCAACAGTCAAATTAAAAGTAATTGACAATTTGACTAACAGTTATTACAGTATGTAGTTTTTCCTTAATTTCATGATTAAATCTTTTTATTGATTGCATATTTTTTCCCTTTAATAACATGATGATCTGGCCGAGTGCACACTTGGCCTCGTTCCAGGTTATGTGACTTCAGCGTGTTTACATTTCCTAACTGGCATCTGTTAACGTGATTGAAATCTGTGTGATCCACATATGCTGCAAGAATTATCCCCGCATCAGATAAGATCACTGTCGACGGGTTAACGTTGTCACAAGATGATATTTACACTTGGCTCTGCTTCGATACCGCCTTCTGATCTGCATGTTCATTCATCTGCTGGAATCATTTTGTGGTCAAAGGAGATCAGAGAAGCAAAACAGGAGAATACAACTCTAGAGAAATGTTTCTGATTAGTAACTTTGACATCTCAAAACACTCAAAATGCTAAAACAAAGGGTTATGATAGAGATTAGGGTTGCACGGTTTGGGGAAATATATATATTGGCTGATATTGCACCTGCCATACTGCACTGTATAAGAGGGATTGATACTTCTTTTAACATCTCGGTGTGTGTGTGTGTTTCTCAGGTGCAGGCGGCTCTGAAGAGGCAGTGGATGCAGTATAAAACGCAGTGGGGTCAGAGGAGGAAGGACCACTGCTCCATGCGCTCCACCTCCTACACGGCCACCTCCATCACCGAGGTGCCCGCCTTCATGTACCACCACGACTCCAACAGCGAAAACTTGAACGGGCGCACCACCGAGGACTCTGAGCTGGTGGCGCTCAAATCAGGAGAGACGTACGCTTGAGCCACGCTGGAGGAAAGAGAGCAAAGTAGTGGAAACAACCGAAGAACCGAACAACAGAGATGTACAGAAAGAAAGGAAAACCCCATGTGCCATTTCTCAGTGATTAAAAGCTCACAGGCTGATGCTGGTTTGTTCAGCCCAGGACTTTGATCCGAGCTCACTGGGATGAAGATGGAGGAGCTACAGTGCTGACACTTCATTTTACTCTACATTGCTGTTGCGGCTGCTTTCTGAGAACTTTTGACGTCAAGAACTTGTGGCATGACAGCTGCTGTGTCACTTCCTAAAGCTGCTAAAACTGTGCTGGTGTGCGAGACAGAAATAACTGTGACTGTGAAGAAGGAGAGGAAGATTTCAGTTTGAGACGATGGCGCCGAATGTGAGAGTTGTTGAAAGTAGAGGTAGAGCTGAACAGTATTTTTGATGGAGGATCTGCGTATAACTTCTCCCCGAGTATCCTCACCAGATGTTGCCACATGACTTGCTGTTGTTGGACAGAACAATAGTTCTCAATACAAACAATGGAAGGGAAGTCATGAAGATTTTTAAGGTCCTTCCTAACCTCACCGATACCAAAGGGTACTGAAAGTTGGTCACAGCTACGAAGGGGTGTACCATGTCCAGCTGAGCAAAGATGGTGGTACTCTTAAGCTAAAGACACACACACACACACACACACACACACTTCACAAACCTGATCGTATGTGCCATGATGGAGGTCAAATTTCAAAATACCCTCCGTGCTTAAAGCTCTGGAATTGTGTACATAGTGTATGTTCACCATGTTTCACTTGAAAAAAAAAAAACGTTTATTTTAGTTTTTTATTAATATTTTATTCTTGCCAATTCCTACGTGCGTGCTAAGTGTGTGTCCTGTGATGCTGCACTCCAAACTGCTTCGTTGTTTTGGCAGTTGCTGTTTTTGTGCCGATGCTGAACATCACAGGGCGAATAAAAAAAACTGTATTTTGACGTCGAACAGCCGCAAGAGTTGTTTCACTGCGTTTGAGTATGCCATGAATTATTCTGACTTCTCTGCAGTGTGTCCTATTTGACTCACTTGTTTTACTTTACAATCATCCTTTGTCGCACTCACGATGCCTTTATTCAATCTCCTTTTTTGGTTTAAAAAAGTTATATTCCCTGTGTGCATATTTATTCATGAACTTTGTAGCATTGTGTATTAAAGAGCACCCGGGGCAAAGGAAAGGTTCACTAAAGATTAAATGAAGATCACATCCATACTGTATGAACAGTCAACAAATCCACATCTTAAAGGCATGTTCACAATACTGCAAACATGAATTATGTACACTTTGTCCTCAATATTATATTATAAATGTATTGTTGCTTTGTCTTAACTGTGCCATAGGCTTTTTGGAGAAGGAAAATTGAGAGTATAAACGAAGGACCACACTGAGTTGATCAGTATTCACCAACTTATAGAACTTGGATAGATGCAGTGTCTTCATTGATAAAAGTTATTGAGTAGATCATTGAGATTCTAAACTGAATAAATAAGTGCCGACATTTAAATTCATCAAGGGAAAAAAAACATCCTAGTTTCCGCCTACTTATTCAGATGGAGGAAAAAAGGTCCAAGGAATATTTGTAATATTTGTTAAAGACAATGTTGTATGGATATGGCTAGTGATTATCTGTATTTCTGTTATTGATCGCAAGCCTCTTAAGAAGACAAAACCAACTGTCTGTCAAACTTAACAACTCCCCTAACCTTACTGCCTCTTACAGCATCCATTCATTCTCAATGAGACTTAAATCTTTAAAACTTACAGAAATGTGTTTTTAAAGCCAAGTAATCTTTTGAATGGATGGGCAGTTTAATATCTTGCTAATGCTACTCATACAGATGTAAAAAGTGCATTTTCCCTGGACTATTCTCCCGCGTGTTAAAACACTGTTGGTGCTCTAGTGAGAATGTACAGCCGCAGGACATTAAACATATGATTGACACAAAATTAACTGCAGTGCCTATGCTCATAGTGGCACAGTAACATATGCACCTGTGCTGCTGATAGATGTGATTTTAATCATTTTGGGGACAACAATGGAGCTCTAAAGCCCAAAGGAAGGAGCTGAATCAGGCCTGGCAGAGACAGTGAGACTCCATTATTGATTTTTGTCATTTCATGAAGTTTGTAGACAAATACCCACAAAATCACAAAGAAATCAATCGCAACACATAAGAGTTTTCTGAAATCACATGTTTGGTTCTATCAATGCTAAATGGATGCTTTTATGGGTTATTATCTGTTTAATGTTTGTTGATTTTGTGATGGATTTCGTCAAGCTCAGTGGCAACTGGAATAACAAAATGTGTGAGATATTAGAAGGTTCAAATGTATTTTTAATTTATATTTGCAAAATGTTGCGTAACAAACTGTATCGGACATGTTTTAGATTTGACATAGCAGCTCCATGAGACCACAGCTCTGACCGCAAATCTGTTGACCGAGATTAGCCACCTCACGTCTCTCATGCTCTCAGAAAGCTGCTTACATTTGATTCATTTCAAGACTTCACTACCTTCATCAGATGTTAGGTTTTTGTATGTTATATAACCACCATATTTGAAATCATTAACCATTTAAAAAAATCACTCTATTCGGTAGTCCGTTCCAATCTATCTCTAAATGCGCAAGTTCAGTTATGAAGTCACCATAAACTAATTTGTAATAGGGTCCATTTCTGGCTCTTCTTTGTTTCCATCCAAGTATATTTTACCATGGACCTGTAATGTGAAGCTGAAACAACATTTGCACATTTAATCACAGAGTAAGGCTCTGAAGTTACAGAATGTAAGTAAAGGCACCTTGTAATAATTGGCTTAGAGTTATTATTAAACAGAGATGGGAGAAGTACTCAGATCTTGTAGTGAGGTAAAAGTACCAGAGTGTAGGAATACTCCGTTACAAGGAAAAGTCCTCCATTGAAAATGTTACTCAAGTAAAAGTACAAAAGTATCAGCATCAACAAATACTTAAAGTGCCAAAAGTAAAAGTATTCATTATGCAGATTGGTCCATTTCAAAAATAATATATATGATATGTTTTGATTATACTTAATGATGCATTCAAGTGTTATCAAAGCTGGTAAAAGTGCAGCTAGTTTGAATGACTTTGTATACTGCAGGGTAGCTCATTAAGTCTTATGGGTTGACTATATTTCACATCATTAATCCAAATCTGCAAATTAACTAAAGGTACTAAATAAATGTAGTGAAGTAAAAGTAAATGATTTACCTCTGAAATGTAGTGGAGTAGAAGACCTAAGTAGCAAAACATGGTAATATTCAAGTAAAGTACCTCAAAATGCTACCCAAGTACAGCACTTGAGTAAATCGACTTAGTTACTTCCCACCTCTGCTATCGAGACAGAATAAAAGACGATTTAACCAGATAAATAGACACATGACATTAGTGTAATTAGGTTATACAATTAATGAAGCTCTTAACTTCTGTAGCTGTAAAGGAGCATTTTAACCAACAGAAAAAAGTGAGTCTTAATATGTAGCGTCACTTAAGAAAATCCCCAAGACATCTGGACCCGTTGCAATACAATGTTTTAATGACTGTTGAGGTACAAGAAAGGAACAGAGAGACAATCAATCCTTATGCTATTCATCGTGAAGAGTAGGTTTCACTGCTAATTTTAAAGAAATGTATTTATTTTAGTATGAAATTCATCTTTTCTCTTTATAACGGCGATTTGTCACACTGTAAGACGCGCATGTGTTTTGGAAACACAGATTGTGTATATTTTGTATGTTCATACTCGTGTAAATACAAGCAGGCACTGTGTATATGATAGATTTATTTACACTGTGAAATACTCTGACAGCTATTTTGGTTATGTTCCTGTCATTCATTTTGGCTTGTGTTTGTCTTTTCCTCCCTCTCAGCTCCGAGTGGCATCATCTCAAAGCTGATATTTAAAAGAAAATGCATTTTGTAAAAGCCAAATTGATTGATGTTTTTTTTTGTTTGTAAGTATTTAGCACAAGAATACAGATATAAAAGACTATTTGGTGTTGCTCTTTATTTCCTAATCAAATCAGAGAAACAAGCTGCAAATCTACAACTTGTACTCAAGGATAAAAGGTTTGTTATTATGAAGATTTCAAATGATTTGAATGAGATTATTGACTCCTTTTTTCCAAACACACTGATGCAAACTTTGTTTTCAAGCATTCAGCGCTCTGTGATGATTCAGGAGCGCCAACACTATTCTCGTCAATGTTTCAGGGTTGAAAGATTTTGTATAATGAGAGTACAGAGAAAACAAAGGGAGTCTTACTCGATTTTGGTGTCTTTGTTATCCCCCGAGCTTGGCAATGTCATACAGGCCCCTTTTAATTATAAGGCTTCAGCTCAAATCACATACCAGCAGCAGATGTGTGCAGAACACAAACAAACTCCACTGACACCATTTGTCTCTCAGATGTACGGCCGCTCTTACCCTGCGTCAAATTAAGGTTTTTATCACACTAACAAGGCCAACTTCTCTCCTTTATGTGAATATCTTTCAGCCATTATAAAATACATATAATAAGCAATTTCAGGCTCTGCTGAATCTTAATGGTTCTGCTGAGATGTAGACGTCCTCTCCTGCGTATTCACAACCTTCTGGGTTTGTGAGATAATAACAAAATGATGATGAAGTTAGACGCGTGTTGAGGCCTTTTTGTTATGATTCTGATAAATATTTCAAAGCACACAATCCAAATTCATCGCGAAATGTATCTTAAAATGCAAAGTCTGAAATTGTATGCAAACTGTATTGCATTTGGAGGCAGAGATCAATGATTTATGCAATAATGACGATACAATGGGGTCTAAATCTCCATCATTTTCATAAATCCTCCTGCTATGGAGATTCAATGAGACAATGGAGCAGAACGTTGGAGGAAGGAGCTGTAGATTGCCCTGAACAGACTCCATCTTGGGAGCATGCAGCCTGGGAAACTTCAGGAACATGTAAGCGGCGGGCTATTTCAGGAATTGAAACAGTTTCCGTGACAGCGACGATCAATCCGTGACACCGGACAAATCCAAGAATGTGTAATTTGAGCTCAGAAATCAGCTGTGAAAGTAATTGTGTGTTTTGTTTTGCTCCGTGGTGTTAAAACAAGACATGAATGTTTTTTCCAATCTTCAACTGTGCGTTACAGATGTTTCCAGGCCACTTGAATCCACCACGCCCTCAGCTTCTGACACTGAATGCTCAGATCAAAGTTTACCTGGATGTGTCCTTACCTTTCCTCCTCTCTGCCCCGTGGCGCCCACATACAAAAACTTTGCATTTGAATCTTAGGGTTGCACACCAAACCAAAGGCAATTATGCTGTAGCTCCATACAGGCTGATTGAAATCAATATCAAAATGTGAGTAAAGGAATCACATCGTTTTTTAAACAGTTAAAAAAAAAATATATCAATCATAAGACATAAAGGAGACATGTGATATGGCAACCCAGTCTAACGGCATTTCGTGTTCACCAACACGATTTTTAATCTATTGATTCGTGTTCACCAACACGATTTGCCCCTTTTTTTTCGTGTTGCACAGCACGATTTTAAAAGCAATGTATTTCTACTGCCTGCAGCACGTCTTTTTCTCCGGTCGGGTCGAGGAAGACCGGAAGCTGTGTGGTTCATAAAAACATGTTCTTACTCAATATCAAGCCACAGTTATTGCTTTTATTTGAAATCGTATAATTTCGGACTTTTGTTGCCGTCTGTGAGGAAAATAAATGGGGCTCAGAGCCTCAGGATACTGAAATCTGTATTTTTAAAATCTTTTTTCCTTCTAATTTGTTATTCTTTTCAAAATAACACACTGTTATTTACTCACCAATAACACACAATTATCCTTGCTTTTATTTATTGGTTTAATTCCATAATCTCGGGCTTTTTTGGCGTCCGTCAGGAACTGAATTTCAAAATAAAAATAACCGGAAACAGACGTAGGCATTTCGAGCGATTACCCAAGATCCTCAGCTATGGTTTTAAGCTCTCTTATTGGATGTTTTAGCCGCAATGCATGCTGGGATTTGGTGTTTATATGATATGAAATCCGGAAAACATTTTAAAAGAATAAAATACTTAATTCCGAGCGCTCTTGCTTTTCTCTTTGAAAGTCATCACATAACGGCATTGTAATACACGGTTCGGCTGCATTGTATATTACAGATCTGCCGTAGTTCTTTATTTATAGAGCCCTGATGAGAAGACCTTTGGAAAAACTGAGAAAATGCCGCCGAAACTGAATACTTGACGTGGATCATAAATATATTCAACAATTAAACAACATCTTCAATTTCTCTTCACACAATACGTCTCCTTGCAGTATCAACACTAATTCGGCTGACTTTTACATTTGATCTAATTCACAGATAGGTTATATTTACACCATAACGGTGCACAGCTGATATAAAAGGACTGTAGTTTTTAAAGATAGGCCTATTACTGATTTTCTTTGAATGTAAGAATGTAAATACTGAGTCTGAAATAGTATAGCAATATGCTGTAAAATTATGTGAAAACATTTTCAGATGTTGTACGAAAACAAAAGTGTCCTACACTAATAATACAAAGTTATTATGGCTGTGTGTACCTTGTGTGCACCGCCTAGTGGTTAAAGCACGTTATTGAATTTTGATTTGATTACAAAAATATTAAGAGTACATACTTTCATAGGGGGAAAGTATAAATATAGAATATAAAAATCAAGAAGATACTATAAGTGATCTCTACAATAAAACAGTTTAGTGCAGAATGTACAAAGATATTAATAGGAGGAGGTGCAAAACAGAAAAACGAATTAACCTTTATTTAAACATTAAATAACAGATTAAGGTCTTCTTTTAAATAAGAAAACAACTTTGGGGGTATCTATCTACAGATAAATATTAAGCCTGACAAAGTACTTAACGTCTAATATATTGCTTTCCTGCAATGTTAACTATGTTAAAGCACTTATTTTAACTGATATTATACATATGAATTATACTCTTATGTATGTAGATAGAATAAGAAATGTGCAGAATATGACAGTTTAATGGTGGAGGTACACACATATTGATAGATGTCTTGTAATGCACTGTTGAGGAACCTGTGACCCAAGTGTTTCATTCATTGCATAACTACACCGTAGTTGTGTATATAATATGTCAATAAACCTTTGAAAATCTTGAAAGGGATGTGCAAACTAGCCATAATATACAGTCTTTAATTAACTATTAGTAGAGAATAACGAGTAATGAATATACTTTATTACTCGTTTCCATTCATGTCAATTGCAGTATGTTTAGTCTTCTCAAGCACCAACTATCAAATATCTCTCCTGATTGTTGGCACTTGACAATCACCTTACCTGAATTTTACTCAGGTGTAACTAAAGTCTGATTTAAGGGTTGTTTATATTTAGGGATGGGTATCGTTTGAAATTTATCGATTCCGATTCCGATTCCGGTTCTGCTTATCAATTCCGGTTCTTATCGATTCCCCGTTTCGATTCCAAAATTGTAAAAGAAAGAGGTCAAACGTTTAGATAACAAAAATATATTTATTCTTTTCAGCTTTAACTGAAATTGTTACAAATAAAAAATATACATGCAATACAAATGTATTGCACAATAGCTGTGCTTTATTTTAACTGAGCTATGCCTGTGGCAAGCTATTAACACTGTGCCCAATTGTCTTTTTATTTTTTAGTGTAGTGGAGCCTCACTTCAGAGCGTTTACCGCGACCCATCTTTGGTGTTATGAAGTGACTGAGCTCGTGAACTGTCTACGGGAGGGCGGGGGGAGCCTCGCTGCGGGGCAACTGTGGACCTCTGTCGCCTGTCAGCGCAACTTACATGATGCCGTTTAAAAAAATTAAGGGCGGTGCCGGCCATCAGCGTACCGAGCCGGCCGTCAACGGCCCGCTGACAACCGGCCGTTCTGTGATTCTCCAGGTCCGCCCTGTATTCCACCGGGTCGCCGCGGTACAGACGGACCCGCTGGAATACAGGGTCTACCGCGTTTAGGAACCGTTAAGCAGAACCGAAAAGGTGTATTTTGTACGGGTACCCGGTACCCGGCATTTTCTTATCGGTTCTCATCTGGAACCGAGTTTCGGTTCCCAACCCTATTTATATTTCACATAATTAATCAGAATCTGCAAAGTAACTCAAATAAATGCAGTGGAGTAAAAATACCAGGTTAACCTCTGAATTGTAGTGGAGTAGAATTACAAACAATGAGCTGTCATGTGGGTATTAATGCTGTGCATTATGGACACAAGCGATTTTCACCCATTTATTAATTATATGTTTTACATTTGATAACACCAATGTGTTTAATACTGGCAACTTCTAATTGTGGTAAAAACGAAAACGTTCAGTAGAGACGTCCCATAGAACATTTTGCGAAACACAATAGCCAGCATGTGTAGTTCTGGGGGGGCGTTCGATTCCAGTTTTGGATAGTCTGGCGTGGTTTCGTTCCATTTCACACAGCTGTTTGACGCTCTGCGTAACCTTACGGGGACTGTAGTCCTAAACGATAGCTGGGGATTATGGGTAGTGTAGTGTCTTCGGCCATCCTAAACTCAGAAATGTTGACAATCGCAATGATGCTCGAAATGTCCCTTATAGGCCTACGTCTGTTTCCGGTTATTTTTATTTTGAAATTCAGTTCCTGACGGACGCCAAAAAAGCCCGAGATTATGGAATTAAACCAATAAATAAAAGCAAGGATAATTGTGTGTTATTGGTGAGTAAATAACAGTGTGTTATTTTGAAAAGAATATCGAATTAGAAGGAAAAAAATATTTTAAAATACAGATTTCCGTATTCTGAGGCTCTGAGCCCCATTTATTTTCCTCACAGACGGCAACAAAAGTCAGAAATTATACGATTTCAAATAAAAGCAATAACTGTGGCTTGATATTGAGTAAGAATATGTTTTTATGAACCACACAGCTTCCAGTCTTCCTCGACCCGACCGGAGAAAAAGACGTGCTGCAGGCAGTAGAAATACATTGCTTTTAAAATCGTGCTGTGCAACACGAAAAAAAAGGGGCAAATCGTGTTGGTGAACACGAATCAATAGATTAAAAATCGTGTTGGTGAACACGAAATGCCGTGAGACTGGGTTGGATATGGGACACCCCAATAATCTATAAGCTTGAGAACAGGGGCCCAGACAAACATATATATCAGTAATACTGTACATATAGAATAGAAAGAGTTCATGTATTATTCAGAAACATTACAACCCAAAAATATACCCCACATTACCAAAGAAAAAGAAAAACGAAACTACCCGAATGATCTGATGTTGAAAAGACAGATATCTGTACACGCCTGTAAAGTTTTTTCAATCTGGTGTGGATATCTATTAGGTGATTCACCATCCCTAAAATAGGCTAGTTTTGATAAATATTGCTTTGATATGAAGGTTTACATTGTATGTCAGGTACAACACATTTACTGGGAGCTGTGAGTCTACAAATACACAGAGGGCCCCTGGCCAAACCTTGGCAGAGCCACAGTCTGCGCCTCGCTCAGTCATGCATTTCTTCTCAAGTGTTCTGAATGTGCAGAGTAACTCTTCCACCCAGGGCTTGGAGTGTTTTCAGCTGTCGCGGCAGGAAAAGTATTTCAACTGAGCCTCGCTGCAGAGCCACTAGGACAATGGAGAAAAGACCAGTTTTAAACTTATTTTCTGTTACCTACAAAGACTCTGCTGCACATGTTATTCACCCATGTCTGGTTTTCTGCTTGGCGACGGTTCACCAGAAATCAACCCTGCTCTGAACAAACATGCCTGGAGTGCTGAGAAACCAAAGGTTGTTACTATGTGGCCGCAGATCCTCATGTTTAACCAGCAGGCCTTATAAAAGAAGCCAGAGTCTCAGGAGGAGGAAACTACTAATAAACTGGAGGCCTTCTGGTGATGTCATCAAACCAGCATGTTAAATTGGGCCACAGTTTCATGACCGCCACTAGCTTGATTGCAAAACCATCACAAAAATCTGTCCACATTCACACACACATACCCACAATGTGAAGACTTAAACAGCCTTACTGTAGCAGCCAAAGACGGTACTAAAGAGGACAACTGACATATGTACAGATTTCAATAAACACATTTTACTAATATAAAGGGATAAAGCAGTGTTTATAGACACTTTAATATAAAGAGACACATGTCATTGCTATTTATCCAATCATATTTCAGAATGGACAAAAGGGAAGGCCTTACCAACAGCTGTGTGAAATGTCCAGGTAAGTTTGTCTGCGATAAAATAATGTCCTAAAAGAGTCGACCATAAAATGTCTCTGGTACTCGGTTCTTGCCTATTTCTGTGTTTGTTGGAGACTTGCGAGGAAAGACATGTCTTAATTGAATGTGTGGATGGGAATGTGCCAGGGCAGTGTGTGTGTGTGTGTGTGTGTGTGTGTGTGTGTGTGTGTGTGTGTGCCAGCCATTTTGAGCATAATTCGAGAGAAGGAACCCCTACTGTGTTCAGTGCCGCAGTGTTGAAAGTAAATAAATCAAACCATCAAAATCAGTTTTTGCTCAGGGACTAATCTGCAGCATCGTCCCTATCTGCTCCAGAGAGATAGGACTTTTGAGTCGTGATTGGATTTAACCGTAGTGGCTGCATGCAGGCATGGAACATTTCAGCGAGGTGGAACACTTTGTAAAAAGAAAGTACGGGGAGGAGTATAGAAGAGATACTATTCATGATGATTTTACAGGAGGAAACGTTCATTCTAAGTGCATGATCGTCCCCAGATACATTAGCGGACTATTTTACGTAACTCTCATGTCATCTCTGTTGTTGTTCCACCATGGTGCGCTTACAGCTTCCACATATTAAAGGCCAAGTACATTTATTCACAAAGCCCAGAACAATAAAGATTTTATTGGATTTTAAATTCGCACTTGATGGTGTTTTGCAGCTTCAGAAAATTTGCATCGAATAGAGATTACCTAATGAAATAACTCCTCCTTCAGGATTACAATGCCGCAGTCATAAATCATAATGTTAAATGAGCTTTGTTTTGCTTATACCCTCTGATGTATTGTAGGAAGACAATGCTCGCCGCGTGATAATTATCCATGCCATCTTGAATTAAACCCTTTGATATTCAGAACATAAGTGCAGACGCAATGCCCCGAAGCAGATCCACTTGTATGACGATATTTACGGCCACATTGTATCTTATTTCATACTGAGGCAGAGGGGTTAAAGCTGAGGGTTGTAGGGTTACAGAGATAAGAGAAAGAGCATTTGCTACGAGGTATATTATTCTAACCTTCAAAGGGTGAAGGAGGATTCATCTGCGTGGGATGGAGGCTGCTTCACCGTGGGCCACTTAACATACTGAGTCATGTCGTCTCAAAAGAAACCCTGAAAGAGTTGATATATGTTAAAAAAAAAAAGTCAAACACAACCTGATGGTGTGGAGAGTAAATGAAGGATTTGTTTGTTCTAAAGGCAGGGGGAGGCTTTCAGTTTGCCCAGGGCTTATAATACTTCTTAGACGATAACCGTCTCAATCATGTCTCACTAATAGCACTTGTTCCCTCATTATACACTAATGGGATTTGAGGCAAATTATTAATTATCAGGGCCCTTGATAGAGTACTTGCTGTGGCCACTGAGAGGCTTTCCTTGAAATAACAATCCTTTGTTGCTTCGCTGTGTTTTGGTTCATTTCTGACAGATATTTCAGCACTCTCCAGCAAAAAGGCAATTATGCACAGTGTCAAAAATAATTACCCAAACAGAGCTATGTTCTAGAACCTAGGGAGCCAGACGCGTCTCCACATTTTGACTTGTTTGTCTGCTTGTATATTTTGGCAGAGTGGTGAACAAATTACCAAATATATTCCTTGCTGACATTACTGAAAAGTCTGATTCATCCACATATTGTACTCTGTCCTTAAATAATCTTAAAATGTAGGAGGTATTACTGAGTCAGAGGTGGGGAAGAAAAATTACTTTTTTTAAATGAGGTTTTTTCAGGGATTGAGAACAATTTGATGTAAAATCCTTTTGAAGGACATTGTTAACTATAATAACGCCTCCTGTTGAGTGTAACCCAAAAGGTCATACACATAACACCGCGTCTCAACCTAATTCTATCACATTAAGTACCATTGAAGAATACAACCAGGTGAACCATGTAGCCTCTACGCTGGAAACATTTCACAAACTTTTGTTTCAGTCATCCTACAAACATCTTTGATCCCTCGCGACTAAAATGCAAGCATCATTTGAGCCCCAGATTTCAACATCTACTGCGCAGAAATACGGATGTTCAACAGTGTTGTAATTCTTTTACACAGCCGAAAAACCAAAGTGCTTAAAGTTAAGGGACCAGAGAGCCTCGTTAAACGCCGGGTTGGCGGTCAAAGCTTTCCTTCCATCCGAAGACTATGTGCTCGGATTTTCCACGGTGCTCAAACATTTTATGAGGAGTCCCAGCACAGCGGGAGAAGCACTAACTTATTTCAGTTTTATTACCCCGTGGTGTGAACTCGTGTTAGGCTTGAAGAGATGCAGATTTCACTGGAAATAAGAGACTGGAGATTATTCTCTTACACATGTTGATGTTTTTACACATACTGTCCATACATGCATAAAACACACACACATACACGTTCCGTTTATGTTGTTTTATTTGAGTTATAAAATGTTTTTATATTTTATTATAAACACAATAAATTGTGGTTATTAAGATACTATAACTTGGCTTTGCAACTTAGACTAATTTGAACAATGTAATCACACAGTGATGTGTCAATGATGAACACATTCAAAGTATTGTTTTTTTTAAAAAAGTTTATAAAAATATCAACGTTTATGTCATCACAAAAAGTTGTATTATAGTAAAATGTAATAGTATAGCATGTCATACAAATCTCATTGTATAATATCTCATTAAACATGTCATTGTAAAAGTGTCAGAGTATAAAATGGAAGAGTATGTGTGTCATTCAGCACAAACAGATCCTCTAATTGTCTCAATATTAACAGCCCGCACACGTTAGTACTTGAAGGCTCTTCCTGTGCCACTGTAAGTCAGTCAAAAGGACGGGACAGCTTCCTCCCTCTGATATGGCATCGTTTACTCCATTCAAAGCTGCCTGTGGCGTGCTCGCCGCTACACAGCCGTATCACCTCTGAGCCGAAACCAAGCCCAGATAGCACCAATCTGTCTCACTCCAAAAGTCCTAAAAATATCCGCTGAATTGGAAGATTATAGATTAACAAGAACACAACTGTGACAAATAAGTCTGAGGAACGATAGACCCGAGCATCCTGCAGCGTACGGACATCGAACACAGGATTCTGGAGGCAAAGCGACAAAGATTAGACTGAGCAGCAGGATCAGATTTTCCTTTTTGTATTTATGAGATGCTTCTCTTGGGTTTTGCCTAAATAGTGTGATTGGATATGTGCAGTTGAAATACTTTTTGGAGGAACAAATAAACATGGTTGCTTTTTTCTGCCCCTCTGTATTACAAAGGTACAAAGGCTGCCAATAGTGCAAATATTTTCAAGAAATTCAAGCACATGCACAGCATATATGCATAATGCATCCGGTTTAGTGAGTGCACAACACAAACCTCAAGTTAATCCTGAGGTTAATTTGAATATGCAAATAATACTGGTAGAGGTCCAAGGAGGATTGGATGGTAGATTTACCCAGAGCAGGTCCTCTGTTGGAGGCTTCTTACATTCTCTGGGAATCCACAGGGAGATCCAGGAAAACCTGTTGAAGCTCAGTTATCCAGCGCTGAGCTCAGTCTGTGTGTGAGTCCCATTCCCCTGAGCTCACACTGAAACCTTCAGGATTACCAACATCAAGATCAAAAATCAATCCTGAACGCCACAGAAAACAAGCAATCAAGAGGGTTGATGGTCATCTTACTCAAAGTGCTTCAAGGCTCGTATAAGTGTGAGAGAAGAGGATGACAGAAGTGTGGCAGGGCAAATATCTTCATCTGCTCTAAATCTGAAGATCTGACAGGACGGTGGATTTTGCCAAAAGCAATGTCAACAGACGGCACTCAAAAAGAAAGATTGTGTAATCATCTGGGGCAGGGGTGGCCAACCCGCGGCTCTCGAGCCGCATGCGGCTCTTTGCCTAGTTTCATGCGGCTCTTCAGTTCATATCGAATTGTATATGTGTGAGTTTGGGGGAGAGACACTGACTCCTGACTAGTGTTGCACGGTGTACCGATACTTGAAAGGTATACCGCGATACCCTGTCGTTAAAAACGTTACGATTCCTCCGTTTCATTAGTATCGGTACTTTAAGAATGACGGGGGAAAGTACTCCGGTGAGAAAGCGCCGTTTTAATAAGAGCCGTGTGTGTTCAGCGCTCTGCTTCCACTCCCTGCACTGCAGCCGTGCCTGCAGTCCCGCCCCTCTCAAGCACGCTCTAAGTCCCTCCCCTCTCTCGTGCACGCGCTAGCTGCCAGAGCATGTGAGAAAGCGAGAAGCATGGCTGCAAGTGGGAGTGCAGCTGCCGCTGCGCCTCGGCTTGTTGACAAAAAAGACGCCAGAAGCGAAATTTGGAAGTATTTGAGCGATATCTCTGACAGTGAGGGCAAGCCTACGGACACCACGAGGCCTGTCTGTAAGAAATGTATTAATTGTATTTAATAGGAAATCTTGTCATTTATTTAATTTATTGTTCTCATTGTTTAAAAGTTTGTGTTATGGTTATGGTTCTGGTGTGAAATAAAGCACAATAATTACATTTAAGACTGTTTTTTAAGAAAAGTATCGAAAAATAATCGGAATCGCAATTCTTGACTTGGTATCGAAACCAAAATGTTGGTATCGTGACAACACTAGCTACTCCTGACAGTTAAACCTGATATTTAGTAGGTCTGTTAAGTATTAACGTAATTTGGCCGGTCAAAGTTGTTTGGGCTCGGATAAAATCGCTCCGTTACTTTCGTCCCGGCTCTCCCTACGTGTGTATGTGTGGTGTCAGGTGTCAGTATGAGAGGATGACAGCAAGTCTAATTTTGATGTGGCCCAAGAGCCAATCACAATAATACCTGCGATGCAGTGAACCAATCACCTTTGAGGGGGGGAAACCTATCGTTGATTAAACACTATCCAGTGTTTCCCCTACCATTGTTTTGGAGGGGCGCTGCGCCCCGCCAACGGAGCCCCGCCCCCCCCCTGAAATTCAAGGTGTTTAAAAAATATATATAATTTTTTTTTTTAATATATATAGCACCAAATTGCAAATAATCTATAACTACTGTCACTTTTCACATTGAACATGTGCTCTTTTATTAAATAAACTAAACGCTTTCATTTTAAGTTGTGAATTTAGTGTTTTTGACCCTAAGAAACACTGATGCATTAATCAATAACAATAATCCACAGCTCCTCTCTCTGCTCCAGAGGATTTAAAAAATATATATCCCAATGCCACAAAAATGCATCAGTGACGTGGTTGAAATCTTGTCTCCAGAAAACAAAAAAACGGAAACAATCGGTATCAGTGACTGTGTGTTTGATGTGGCTCTTTGCAGTAACATAGAAAAAATGTGGCTCTTAACCTCTGACTGGTTGGCCACCCCTGATCTGGGGTATCACACAATCTGCTGCTGGGAGCTGAGGGGAGGGTTGTGTTTCCAATAGATCTTATGAATAAAGCAGGGTTCATACACTTTTTCACCAATGATTTTCAATGACTTTTCAATGACCTTTACCTAATTTTCCATGACCAAAAAAAAATTACCACTGAAAATAGTTTATTTTAACATGGAACATGAAAATAAGGTTTGCATATGAAACATGTTGTGCCTATCTAAAACAAATCCAATAGTAGGCTTACTAGCTTCTACACGCTGAAGCAACTGTAGTCAGGGATGAAACTCGGGTATGAAAAAGGTGACAAGGATCCGAGCCCCCGACCCCATGGAATATCGGCTTTAAAATGAGGAATAACAGAGGATGTTAGCAGTCAGAACAACTAAAGCAGCAGTGTCAATAATAACAGAAACGCCAAAGAGTCGCATCTAATAGAAATATACAAAAGCATTTATTTTAATTGTGTAGCAGTCAGTTTATCATTTTGGCAGCACTGTTGAGCATTTTGAAAATGTATTTTCATGCCTCTGTGCAAGGCTTAGTCTTTCTATCTGTATAGCCACTGGTGTAAAGTAACTAAGTTCATAAACTCAAGTACTACTTGGGTACAATTTTGAGATACTTGTACTTTATTAAGTATTTCAATGTTTTGCTACTATGTTCTTCTACTCCTCTACAATTCAGAGGTAAATGGTGTACTTTGACTCCACTCCATGTATTTAATACCTTTAGTTACTTCACAGATCTGGATGAATGATGTGAAATCTAATCAAGTGTTAAATCAGACTTTAGTTCCACCTGGAGTAAATCCACAAGCTACCCTGCAGTATACAAAGTCATTCAAACTAGCTGCTCCTTTACCAGCTTTGAGAACACTTTCATGATCAATCATTATAAAACATATCATATATATTATTCTGAAATGGACCAATCTGCACAATGACTTTTACTGTCGCTACTTTAACTATATTTTGATGAGAATACTTTTCTACTTTTACTTGAGGAACATTTTGAATGCAGTACTTTTACTAACAGAGTATTCCTACACTCTGGTACTTCTACTTTACTAAGTACAAGATCTGAGTACTTCTAATTTCACTAGATCTGAGTACTTGTACTTTTACTCAAGTACAATATCTGAGTAATTTTACTTTTACTCAAGTACAAGATCTGAGTACTTCTACTTTTACTCAAGTACAAGATCTGAGTACTTCTACTTTTACTCAAGTACAAGATCTGAGTACTTCTACTAAAGTACAAGATCTGAGTACTTTTACTCTAGTACAATATCTATACTTATACCACCTCTGTTTATAGCCTATGAAAAAAACTATTAGAAAACGAAGGCTAAAGCTAACGTTAGCAGATAGTGACAATGATATTGCGACAGAAAAACTTTTCAGTTCACATCACGCTCTGCCGCTCTGCTCTGAACACCTGAACGGCCCGTTCTAACAGCTGTTCACCAGCGGCTCAGTCTGTGCCACAGTGACTCCGCACAGTTAACGAACGCACCGTAGATAATGTAGCTGACCCTCATCCCGGAGCAGCAGAGATCAGCCTACAGTCAGGAAGACTCGAGCACACAGCTCGCGCTTCATATATTAAAAAATAACACCATGCGCGTCATGATGGCACATAACAGCTCGCGACCGCAGATTATTTCAGCGATTAGATAAAATGTCAATTATATTTGACGCAACTTTAGTTACTTTTCATACATATTGTTTTCCATAACTTTTCCAGGGCCTGGAATTTGCATTTTGAATTTGCATAACTTATCCAGGTTTTCAATGACCGTACGAACCCTGATAAAGGTTGATTACGTTTTTGTTTACAGCTTGGATCTCGTAGTTGAGGTTCCAAGTTCATCATTGACCTTGGAAACAGCATTTTCATGGTCCACATACATAGTAAACAAACTATATGATACTACGTTGTTGTGTTCAGTAATAATTCAACTTTGAACATTTACTTTACTTTGAAGATTTAAAAAACTCAATTTAGGAAGAGAGACAATTACTTCATGGTTTCAATAATTTATATCAAATATTTAACTGGATGAAAAGACTGTGCTCTCGAAGAATCCGAGCGGCTACAAGATTGCTGATGTTAAAAAACGTATCCCCTCTTAGTAAACACACATGAACATTAAATCTTAATTAAAGCTGGAGTGCAGCACTTTTCCTCCCGCCCCTGGCAGTCAGAGTCATTAACATAAGAGCTAGGAGTGCGATGAAAGCTATGGCGGAAAATCCTTAGAAGAGTTCAAGTAGAGTTGCTGGTACCTGTTGAAAAGAAAACTGCATTTTGAGTGGGATTGGAGTTAAATATCACTCTGGAACAGTGGCGGTTCTAGACCAATTTGACTGGGGGGCCAGAGGTCAGTGTTAGGGGGGCACTGGCCCCCCCTAGAACCGCCCCTGCTCTGGAATACTTGCGTTCCTGAGGGCAGGGGGGACGAGATCACCTAACCACACCAATAAAGGAAAGTCCTGAAAAGTTCACCACAAATCTGGTATACTATGAAATACTGAAAGCTTCCCCCAGCTCAGCATTGCGTGATCTTGTTTGGTAACGGAGAATATAAAAAATATGGCGCATGAGGAGGTTGATTTGGTGGAGCTGTAGCATCAAACGACATTAGGATGAGCTTTTCCGTTATTGTAAAAAAAAAAGCCGCTGCCGCACTGTTTTCTACACTTTTATGTTATATGTTTCTATCTTTCCCTCTCTAAATCTCTTTCAAACAAAAACACACACGTACACACGCTCAGTATGTGCATGAAGCAAAGAGAGAGTGTAATTGCCGTTAAAGGAGAAGCTGTCACAGTTTGAGGTTAGCTCAGCACCTGGTAAACCTTCATTTGCCGTCGCCTCCTCTTCTTTAAACTCCCTGATCAGTAGGCCATGGCTTTCCTCCCAGTAATGACAAACAGGGAGAGCCAGAGAGCATGCTGGGCCTTATGATAACCAAATGATCTAAATGGAAGATACAGTATACAGATTGTATTACTAAGAGCAATGCAGGGGAGCCCTTGACAAATTGGTGGGTGAAATATTGGTCTATATGGTAATGGTGGTTGAGAAATGTGTTTTGCTCAGAAGACGGAGAAAGTGAGCAGGACTACTTTCCTTTCTTTGATTAATTACTCATATTATTTTGCCATCAGGTAAAAAAAGGAAATACTGTAATAATTTCTGGGTCATTGTTTGAAGGCTCTCTTTTGAGCTTTTAGGGGTAAACATGACAAGAATGAGTGGTATCTTTCTTTTAGGTCACTAATGTTCGATTTCTTTTGTAATGCAGTGGAATATGTGGACATTCTTTGCCAACTTGTGTTTAATACACTGTAAACGAGATCTGATCCAGTGCTACATTAGTGACCTTTTGCAGTGTCATTACAGTAAATGCTGTGCTCCATTCGGTCAGTATTAGTGTTCCCTGAAGGGTCAAATGGAGATAACAATTCTTGTTGCATCTTTGACTCCTGTGCTCAAGATCAATCTACAATTGTAATGCAATTTAAATGTGGAGTAATGGTGAGTCTGTCTGTTTCAACCTGAAGGTCAAACATGTTTTCTTATCTCACACACACTGCAGATTGTTTGCCTGCATTATGATGAATACGGTCAAACTTGCAGATTGTAAATATTGACCCATGTTATATAAGGAATGTTCCTCTCGATCAGTGTTGGGACTAACACGTTACAAAGTAACGCGTTACTGTAATGCCGTTATTTTTGGCAGTAACTAGTACTCTAACGCATTACTTTTTAAATTCAGTAACTCAGTTACCGTTACTACATGGTGCGTTACTCCGTTAGTTTTTTTATATAGTCAACAGCCAGGCGAACAGAGATGAGAACTGTACTTAAGTACAGTACTTGAGTAAATGTACTTAAATACTTCCTGTGTCACATGCGGAGACGGGCTGTGGGCGTGTTTGTGTTGTTTACTAACAAGACTATCATGGCGGCGGCGGAGCTCAAGTCTAGTTTCTCCACCTGGAGATATTCTCACTATTTCACTTTTGTCGAGCACAAAGAAAATAAAGTTTCTGTTAAATGTAAGTTGTGTCCTGGCGGGTCAAAGAGCCTGTCTACTGCCCAAACCAGTAATTCAAATCTCTTAAAACATCTGCAAAAACAACATGCTGGGACGAAGCTAGTAACTAAGACCGGCACAGACCCAGACTCATCCAACGCCACTCCACCTAAGCAACAGCGGCTGGATTTTAACCAAGGGACTGCTAGCCAGGGAAAAGTCGATAAAGCCATTGCACGGTATGTTGTAGAACACATGCAGGCTATTGCTACAGTGGAGCCACCCGCTTTCAGGGAGCTAGTTAGTATGATACCATGTCCGGACGGCACACGGCATATGGGACGGAACACTTTTTCCAACTATCTGGAGAAAGAATATACGAAAATGGAAAGCCAGCTAATATCGATGCAATCCAGATTGCATATAATGCATGTCAAGTTGATCAACAGATTGTATTATTCTCCAATGCAATAACAGTACTGAAATGAAGGCTATCAGGGCATTAATGGGAGCCCTTTTTTTTAAGTAACTAAAAAGTTACTTTTTATAGTAACGCATTACTTTTTTGTGTAAGTAATCAGTAAAGTAACTGAGTTACTTTTGAAATGAAGTAACTAGTAATGGTAACTAGTTACTGGATTTCAGTAACTAGCACAACACTGCTCTCGATACAAACATGTAAAGTGATCCGAGTACATTGCTCGCTGGGTGCATAAACAGGGAATGCAAAGATACTGTTTTTATTCAGAAAAACAACACAAAAGGCCTTTTTAAAAAAAAATCATTTTCTTTTTAATGAAAGATTATTTTTGTTTGCAGGTTCTTTTAGTGAAGTTCTACCACACACTGTTATAATTCCAGGCTTAGATTCATGGGTGGTTTTCCATTAAAATTATTTGAAGGTATCCAGGTAGTCCAGGCAACACCTGACAGGCAAACACAAAAACATGAGCTATAAAAGGTCAGAAGGGATAATTACCATTTATAATCTAAAATGTCCTTGGTACATCCTCAGGAACCTCAAAAAACATTTTCTTTTCAAAAGTCAAATTCATAATTCCTATGAAAGAGTGAAGGCAACACAACAACAAATATAAACAGTAATTCATACACAAAGAAATTAAACCAGGGGTATGTACTAACAATTACAGTTTGTTGTACAAACATGTCAATGTATTTCAATAAACAACTCAGCTGCCCCCGCTACCGTAGCTGGGCAGACAGACAACAGGTTCCCAAGAAAAACTCTGCTTCAGAATTTCCGTTTTAAAGTGTACTTAGAAAGCACTGTAAAACTGGACACACAAGAAAATGTACATTAATTGTAAGTTTAAGGTAACAGCCTTGACAGGCCACTAGGTGTTGCTGTTACGCAGCAAATTGTTGTTTTTTGTCCATTGTGGGACACCGTATTTCTCTTCTGGGTGCGGCTGCCATCTTGGCGCTAATGTTTGCATTCACTCCGCAAAAGGTGAGCAGTGTTAATGGCGGCAAATAATTGTACACATTATTATGTTAAAAACGTCCAAACATTCCATTTATTTAATTAATGGGTTAGTTTAAATGTTTATTTACCCGTTTGTGTATGTTTGGGAGTGAGATGTTTATGTTTTGTCTGTTCATTTGGTTATTGTATTGGTTAGCATGTAGCTAATGCGCGAATGTTTGCATTCACTCCGCAAAAGGTGTGTCAGAAGAGCTGCCATTGTGAAGAATAAATCGCTACTCAGCATCTCCACCGCAATCCGATCTGCTGTGTCCTGTTTTCTACCCCTCTGCATAACATCCCATCACCAATAACAAACACAACGCAGAGTCCCATGGTGTTCAGAGAGGCTACGGGACATTTGGGTTACATAAGGCTTAAGCATAGCAATCATTTAACATATCATACACTTCCCGCGTGTGTTAACAACCATATCAACTATGCGTTAGCTTCATGCTAACCCCTATGGGAAATTACGCTAGCGGTTAGCATACATCGATGTAACTGAATTTACAGCAATATTTCCATTATTTATCAATGTATCCCTCACACATACTCTTTATAAACAATGCTGAAATAAAAGAGCCTGGAAATACTTACAGGCATATGTTGAAGCTTCAACGCACGCCGCCGTGTGTAAGCTCCGTGACTTCGTGAGACTTCTGCATAACTACGGCAACACTGATACAGAACTCAAAGCATTGTAATTAATTACCATTTCTACCCACAAGGTGTCCTTTTTTACCTAAACAACTGGGCAACACAACAACTTTATGGCGAAGTCCCCCCTCTTCCGGTGGACCTCCATGGGACCTTATTTCGAAAAAATTATGTATTGAAGTCAAGGAAGAGAGACAGATTAACTTTCGATCCCGTTTGAATTGTGCCACGAATTACACATATAATGTTTGTCAATTTAAAAGATAATTTTGCAAGTAAAAAAAAAAAGGGTAAAACTGTGAAGTAACACATTTGTTTGTGTGAAACGCTCAATTAACTACATCTCTGGTCTCGCAGAACAAAACACGTCACCAAGATGGCCGTCACTAGTGTCTTGTCAACAAAACGATTGATACCCTCACTATCACCACACTGAATCACGTCCAGAAGAATGTCATTCAAAGCTGCCTGCCTGCCTTCCTTTGATTCTCTCTGAACTTCCTGGTCTTTTTAATGTCAACCATTTGTGCAGATAGCATGAAGTAGAAAAGATCGGCGATCGCCGATGCTAGCGTTAGCATTTCTCCCCCGGGCTTAAATTGTGTATTATAGAATGATCAAACCGGTGACAGTACTCTTCAAAGGGCTCACGAAATATGACTACTACTCTTACTGTTTAACATTTTGGGCTACTTAATGTTACTTCATATTAAGGCTAATAAAAATGACACGGCTGTAATGCTAACTAACGTGCTAGCTACTAGCTAGGTAGCTAACTTGATCCAGCCACTCCTGGACCTTTCATCAGACGGGAAGCGAAAGAACGAGCAAGACCCATTGCTGGCTGGTATGATAACAACCTGGTACTAGGCACACAGGCATCTTGTTAAAGTTATCTTAGCCAGTACACCATATAGATAGATTATATCTATATGGCGCTGATTTTAGCTATCTCTGCGGCTTTCACACCAGCGCTTTTCCCTTTCTAGCTCCGAGCGGGAGCTTTTCTGGTTCAGCTCCGGTTTCCCTTTTCTGCTCCCGCTCTGTTCACACCGCCCAGAGCTGCCGCTGCTGCGTCATGACGTCACCGTTTACGTGCCTGCTTCATAAAATCCAAACCGCGCTGAAATCCCTCACATCGATAACAACAACAATGGCCGATTGTATAGAAGCGCTGTTCGCTTTGGTTACCCTCTTACGAAACGAAATGGAAGGCATCGGACGACTTTACAAGGGACGACTTTACTTGGAACTTTACAAACATCACATGCGAAATGCAAGACTTCTTTGTGGTCTTCAGCACCTACTTCAACCCGCCTCGACGTAAGAGAGGTAAGCGACGCCGCCTCTTAGCTCCGAAGCTTTTGCCTCTATCTAGACCGACCATTTTTTGGAGCTGGAAGTGAACCGGATTCCGGAGCTAAGAGGCGGTGCCTCTGCGGTGTGAACAGGAAAAAACGGTACTTTTCAGGCTCCAGCTCCGAGCCAGAGCTGAAAACGCATTGGTTTGAAAGGGGCATGTGTGGAGGATAGTGATGGGTCGTTCGCGAACGATTCGTTCTTTTTGAACGAATATTTGAAGTGAACGAGATGAACTGATTCCTCCCACAAAACGATTCGTTTGTTTGAGTCGCCGCCTTCCGCCAAAAGCTAAAGAGAAGCTGTTCGCGAACGACGAACTTAAAGGAAGGCTCCAGTCATTAGATTTTTTTTTTAAACTTCAGTATTTAGTGAAACATTATGTTTAAACCATACCCTGAAGAAATCAGCGATATTCCCCGGTAAATAATGATTTTATAGCTCTTTTTTATCAAAACCTGTATATTCCGTCAGGCAGCTGCCATTTTGGCCATTTTCAGAAGTCACATGATCCGAAAAACTAGGTCGTGACGTAATCTATGCGTTCACTTTGTAAACACACGACGAAAACATGGCGGAGTATTTGAGTTTGGACTCGTCAGCCGAGGAAGAAGTTTAGAAAAATAAAGTCCAGGCGGACTTACTTTGAATTATCACTATAGGTATTCATTCCATCCAAATACAACTGTAAAAAAAATTAAAAACATACTCTGTTATCCTCTTAGGCCCCACGTACTCGGTTCCGGGGCCCAAATCGCGTCATTTGCAGGAAACAACGTCTATTGAACCTTAATATTTAATAAACTATGAATATTTTATATCCATATAACGGGAAAAAAACTAATTTAACTGATCTTTTTTCATTTTTTTCTTTAAAAAAAACACACAATGCTAACAGTGAGCCTCTGAATTAGCCCCGAGCGAAAAATGCTAACCTATTACTGCACCGAAAATCACTCCTAGCTCCCTTATTGCTTATCCTAGCTGCACATCCAACACATCGTTTATGATCGTAAAGACACAGAATCTAACGGTGCCCACCTCAACACTGAAAGATACAAACTCGCGACGTTATCAACAAAAACGTACATCAAAACAAGTGACGCTAGGTACTAACATGCGCTAGGCTAACATGGCTTACCTTGGTCTTTGTCTGGTCTAAACTGGTCTTCAATGGCATTCCAACGATAAAAACGATGATGTAGTTAATCCATAGGTTAATATCCAATGTGGCTGTGTCCCCTTTGAAATGTTCTGATAATCTATAAGCAATAAAACTGCAATTCCGTTATCTGCTGTCCGCTCTGTGCTCCGTGTGCTCTGGGTCCTGCAATTCCTGCTTCCTTACGTAGTAAACAATAAGTAAAGTCTGCTGAGTAATGTGCTTACGCTGGCTGGCATTGGCAGTGCACTGCATCCCCATTAAGTAATGGTTGATTAATAAATCCCATTTTATGTTTCATCATACTCTCAGAGTAGTCGTCCGGAAACTTGAAATGTTCGCTGCATACATGCGCCTGTGGATCTTTCGGTTCGGGCCGAGCACATTTCGCTAGCCACTGCCTCCGAACGTACTTCCTAGATGGAACCGAGCATTCCGTGGATTGTTCCTATCCGAATTGTGGCAATGTTTCGCGATACAATGAGGCATATTTCTATAGAATTGTGAGAGTAACTAGAGCAGGGGTAGCCAACACGGTGGCCGCGGGCACTCAGTCGCCCGCAGGGGCAACGTGCGTCGCCCGCAGGGGCAACGTGAGTCGCCCGCGGAGCCTGTTCTAAAAATAGCTCGCCAAGCAAATCCAAAATGTATAAAATACACAAAACAAAAAAGGAAATGTAATTAAAAGAATCTACCCAATGCATAAACGAAACCTAAATCATAGCGAACTCTATCTACTTACTACAACTCTATATCTATCTAACACCCCTCCTCCCCCCACCCCCACAATGAATATTGACCAATCACGTTCTTGCTTGATTTGCGGGACCAGCGTTGCAGTCGGGAAGAAAAGCAACCTCCCCGCTGATTTTCCTTCTGGCGAATCTACACAACACATCAGCCCCATTGAACACATCCTAGTCATGCCAGCCTGATACAGCACATGAGGGGCAGAGTTTTACTCTGTGTGTTGTAACTTGCATATATATTTATTGCACTTGACGCACACACATGGCGTAATCTCCACTGGGGACAGGGGGGGACGGGGACATGTCCCCCGCACTTTTCGAAATCCCGTTTGTGTCCCCCCACATTACAAATATGTTTATTTTTTATTTTTAACGCAAGCCGTCATCGCCACGGAGGAGCACACAGCCTCTGTGAGCGAGCGAGACAGAGGGAGAGATAGAGAGAGCGAGAGAGCTAGAGCACACTTGTATCTATTTAATATAAAGTAAGAAATCATTCCAATGTGTACTATAGGACAGTACAAAAAACAGTTTAAAAGGGGAGTAATCAGTAACATATGCGGACCCGGTGACGACATTACCTATTGACGCAGCAACCACTGTAAGTTATATTCTTGTTTAATTAGACTTCTCTGTTTCATTTATTCGACTCTGTATAAATTGTTATTGTAGCGTAAACGGCTAAATCGCGTTTGAGAGATTTTAAATCTCAGATCTGCTCAGGCGAAACCTGCTTTACAGGTCTCAGCACTCAAGCCTGCATTAATATAGGCACGGCCAGTCTATTGTCGCCCATCAGCTGTAGATAGTTAACTAATTAGAGGGCCGTGGCCCTACAGCTGTGAGAACTGAGCAATCAGGCGTCCATTTCGGGTAGCTCTTTCCTGGAGCGTCAGCTTCAGCGTCAGACAGCCGAAGACTGACAAAGACATTAGAGTCCTGCGGGAGTCAAAGAGGAGGCAAATCCTACTCTGATCGAGCTGGTGTCTTATTTCTCTTTTCTTTAGTTTTCTAACCCCTCATGCTATAATCATGTGTATTTTCTCTATTCCTGTTCATGTGTCTTCTCGCAATTATCACTGGCCCCGTGTATCTCCTAATCGATATAACCGGCCTGCTCTCGTCTATCCCACGTGCTCCACTGAGATCCAACATCTAGTTTCTGGTGGCCTGTGGAATTGCCAGTCAGCTGTTCCTAAGGCTGACTTCATCTCTGGCTACGCCTCCCTGCAGTCTCTGGATTTCCTTGCTCTCACTGAGACCTGGATTACTCCATCCAACACATCCACCCCAGCAGCTCTCTCCACTGCATATTCCTTCTCCCATACACCCAGACCCACTGGCAGAGGAGGTGGCACTGGTCTCCTGCTCTCTCCCAAATGGAGCTTTTCCCTCTTCAAGCTACCTAACTTCACTCCTTCCACCTTTGAATTCCATGCCGTCACAGTAACCCATCCTATACAGTTAACCATTGTTGTTCTCTACCGTCCACCAGGCGCCTTGGGGGACTTCTTGGAGGAATTAGATAATCTCCTCTCACTCATCCCTGAAACTGGCCCTCCCGCTGTACTTCTCGGAGACTTCAACCTCCAGACGGGGAAGATAGACGAACTAACATCTCTGTTAACCGCCTTTGCTTTCTCACTGTCTCCGTCCCCACCAACTCATAAAGCTGGCAATGTCCTTGATCTCATATTCTCAAGGAACTGCGCTACTTCTAACCTCTCTGTAAACCCGCTCCACACATCCGATCACTTCTTCATTTCATTCTCTCTATCCCTTTCCAAACACAAAAAACTAATCTCTTCTCATCCTGCACTTGTCCGCCGTAACCTTCGCTCCCTCTCCCCCTCTAGCTTTGCCTCGTCGGTGCTCTCAGCCCTCCCTTCCTCTGATTCGTTCCATCTCCTGCCTCCAAACTCTGCTGCAGAAACTCTCCTCTCTACTCTCTCATCCACTCTGGACTCGCTCTGTCCTCTCACATCTCGGCAGGCTCGTCAGTCCCCTCCTGCTCCCTGGCTAAATGATGCACTGCGTGCTAATAGAACCGTCCTTAGGGCAGCAGAGCGGAAATGGTGGAAATCCAAACACCGTGACGACCTCCTAACCTATCAAGCTCTCCTCTCCTCTTTCTCTGCTTCGATCTCTCAGGCAAAAAGCACTTTCTTTCAAGATAAGATCCAATCTTCCTATTCCAATCCTAAAAAAACTATTTTCCATCTTCTCCACCCTCTTGGACCCTCCAAAAGCTCCTCCCCCCTCCTCACTTCTGTCAAGCGACTGTGTTACCCACTTTGAAAAAAAGGTTGATGATATTCGCTCTTCTTTTTCTGACTCACCTTTACTCACCGCTGGGTCACCAGACCCTCCTTCCACCAACACACTTACCTCCTTTTCCCCTCTCTCTCCAAGTGAGGTTCTTACCCTCATTACCTCTGCCCGCCCTACCACCTGTCCTCTGGACCCTATCCCTTCAAACCTCCTTCAGACTATCGCTCCTGATATTCTACCGTTTCTCACCCATTTCAGCAACACTTCTCTAACTTCTGGTCACTTTCCAAACAGTCTCAAGGAGGCAAGAGTAAACCCTCTCCTAAAGAAACCCACTCTCAACCCGTCTGATGTTATAAACTACAGGCCTGTCTCTCTCCTCCCGTTCCTGTCTAAATCACTTGAACGCGCTGTCTTTAAACAACTCTCCTGTTATCTCAATCAGAACAACCTTCTGGATCCGCACCAGTCTGGTTTCAAGGCAGGTTTCAAGGCAGGTCACTCCACAGAAACTGCTCTCATTGCTGTCACGGAGGAACTGCACACTGCCAAAACTGCATCCCTCTCCTCTGTCATCATCCTATTGGACCTGTCTGCTGCATTTGACACGGTGAATCATCAGATCCTCCTTCGCACTCTCCAAAAACTTGGAGTTTCAGGCTCTGCACTTTCCCTCCTCACCTCATACCTGAAAGACCGTACCTACAGGGTGACTTGGAGAGAGTCTGAGTCCGACCCTTGTCAATTAACTACGGGGGTCCCTCAGGGCTCTGTTCTTGGTCCCCTCCTCTTCTCCCTGTACACAAACTCGCTCGGATCAGTCATTAGCCCGCATGGTTTTTCTTACCACTGCTACGCTGATGACACCCAATTAATTCTGTCCTTTCCCCGCTCAGAGACCCAGGTCGTTGCACGCATCTCTGCTTGTCTAGCTGACATCTCTCAGTGGATGTCTGCTCACCTCAAGCTCAACCTTGACAAGACTGAGCTACCCTTCCTCCCGGGAAAAGATTGTCCCACTCTTGACCTAACAATCAACATCGGCACCTCATTTGTTTCCCCGACTCAGACTGCAAGGAATCTGGGTGTTACCCTAGATAACAACCTGTCCTTCACTGCAAACATCGCTGCTACAACCCGTTGCTGCAGATACACGCTTTACAACATCAGGAAGATACGTCCCCAGCTGACACAGAAAGCGACTCAGGTTCTGGTCCAGGCTCTCGTCATCTCACGCCTAGACTACTGCAACTCCCTCCTGGCTGGTCTACCTGCATGTGCCATCCGACCTCTGCAGCTCATCCAGAATGCAGCGGCTCGTCTGGTCTTCAACCTTCCTAAATTCTCCCACACCACTCCGCTCCTCCGCTCCCTTCACTGGCTTCCGGTAACTGCTAGAATCCACTTCAAGACACTGGTACTTGCTTACCATGCTGCGAATGGATCTGGCCCTTCCTACATCCAGGACATGGTTAAACCGTACACCCCAGCGCGTGCACTACGTTCTGCATCAGCCAAACGACTCGTTGCGCCCTCGCTGCGAGGGGGACCCAAGTTCCCATCGGCGAAAACACGTGGGTTTGCTGTCCTGGCTCCAAGATGGTGGAATGAGCTCCCCATTGACATCAGGACGGCAGATAGCTTGCACATCTTCCGGCGCAAACTGAAAACTCATCTCTTTCGACTCCACTTCGAGCGTTAGAACTATTAACGAAGCACTTTTATACTAATAAAGGACTGGCTTACCTAAAGCCAGTTGAGTAGCACTTGAAATGTTTGGCTCTATGAAACCTGATGTACTTATATGATTCTGTTTTCTTCAAGGTTGTGTCTTCCTGGTCGAATGTACTTATTGTAAGTCGCTTTGGATAAAAGCGTCAGCTAAATGTAATGTAATGTAATATGCATAAAGAAAAAGATAGAATGCTAGGTAACATAAGATAAGAATAAACAAGTTTAAATGATTTGTTATTGGTTGTGATAATATTCTAAAGATGTTTGGATTATTCAAAAGTATACAGCTCCCTTTCATCTGAGTGTTGAGAGATGTATCCATAAATTCATGTTGTGCTCAAAGTGCACCAGATTGATGCATTTCACTTCAACATTTTAAAAAACATCTTCCCGGGGTGCATGCCCCAGGACCCCCCTAGAGGAGGTGAGGACCCCCCTAGAGGATGTGCGGCCCACCCCCAAATAAAGCAGGTTAAAATAATTAAATTGCATACATGTTATTTGAGTAAACACTGAAAACGGGTCCCACAGACCCAAACAACACACAAAGGTTAAAGGTAAGCATATAATAATGTTAAAATGTGCTAAATATATACACTGCAAAAAACAAAAAAAAGAGAAGTAAAAGTAGCCCCCGACTTGTTTTATTGTTTGAAAGTAGCCCTCATCCTAAAAAAGGTTGGTGACCTCTGAACTAGAGTAAACAACATGAACAAAGCACATCCGTCAATTTGTCCTCTACACCAAACCATAGACTGTGCTTGCATTCCAATAGTCCATTTAGCTTAGGAACCTTCCTAACGGAGTGAAATGACCCGGAAGTCCCTCAGTGGCAGCCATGATAAGTGCCGTTCCAATTCTCCAAATGAAAGGAAAGAAGGTTTCAAACTTCCTTTATAACCTCCTTTAGCTTAGGAACCACTGGACCTCCCTAACCGAAAGGAGAGGAGAAAATGCTGCCCCACAATGCATTGCAGCCGCAGCATTTGCCGTCACTCAACAGTCGGCCGTTCACGGAAACAACCGATTATGACCGAGCAATGATATCATGAAAGTTACGGTGCTTATTAAGCATTTTAAAACGTATGTGGTAAGTTGCCAAAGTGCTTTTTTCTGAACGTTCATCAGTATTATAATCAAAGAGAGAAATATGAACGTTAGTTTTTACTGAAATGATCAAATAAAGTCAACATCTCAGTCTTTACTGAGCTGTGTGGGGTTTGTTCAACTTTTAAAAGATGTTTGAATGGTGATATACACAGAGATAGATGGTAAGGACTAACTTATAATAAATACATTTGTATTGATTTTAAGATATTTTCATCAATCATACGTATTGGGATCATTTGTATTAATGTGGACCGGAGGGAGAGGGTGATGACGAGCAGAAGTTTCACTTTCCTTTTTTATTTCAATTCCAACTTTGGTCATGCAGAATATGTTTCTCTGTTGTCCACGTTCATAAAGCATAAAGCAACAGCATCAGAGCACGGTGCAGAGTCTCTAGATGAGTCCGTGGTTCTTATTAAACATCCATGTTGTAGTCCGCTGTATATAAAACTGTAGTTTCCATAGTTTCCCCACAGCAGCAGACGCACATTCATGACGTCCGCTGGCGCATCATAAACACGTCGGATAGTGAAAGTGCATTCGGATTCTCTAAGTACCGCAGTCTCTTCTCCTAAATCCTTTTGAATTCTCCTATCCACTATCCCTTAACCCCGTGACGTTTCACTCAGAGGTCAAGGAATAGGAGATAGGGTTAGAATTTAGGAGCTGATTTTTGGATTATCGGAACGCAACCCGGATATATAAACCAAACGCATAGTTCACGTCACTTCCGGTAAAATAAGTCATGTGACTCGTCAAAATGGCGCCGCCCACAGGGTTGATTATTTTGGTAATTAATCAGTTTTAAATCACTGATAACGTCATCGGATTAAAAAAAAAAAAAAAGACTGGCAGAGACTGGTCTGTTTTATCGGATGATAATTATTTAAAAATGCGTGTCATGAGCATTCCCTCCCTTTAAAGAACTGGCGGAAACCGTTCAGAACTGTTTCCTACAGTGTACTGTAATCAGAGCCCTCTCACCTGAGCTCCGACACACACTCACAGGAGCGGGACATCCTCCTCAACCTGTCCGCAATAAAGAGGACGGATACCTGAACCGTAGCGTCCAGCTAGCTTAGCGATAAATACACACATCGTTGTATTCTCCTCCCCCTGTCGGCCCTAAAAGCTTCAGATGGTGGATACCTGAGCTCCATAGCGTCCCGCTAATGTGAAACACACACACACAGCGTTAGCGGGACATTCTCCTCCCCCTGTCGGCACTAAAAGCTTCAGAGGGCGGATAGCTGGGCTCCGTAGCGTCCAGCTAGCTTAGCGATAAATACACACAGCGTTGTGTTCTCCTCCCCCTGTCGGCCCTAAAAGCTTCAGATGGTGGATACCTGAGCTCCATAGTGTCCCGCTAATGTGAAATACACTAGCTTAGCTGCTAGCTAAAGGTAAACATAGATGGGTAGGCTACATACTATAGAATATGAATAAATCGTCACCGATGTAGAGGATATATTTTTGTATTCACTTTGAACTCGGCCAAATGGAGTTTAATGCTTTGGGATTTAAGTTAGGCCACATAGTACGTGCATGGGTTTGAAAGTATAACGTGCTAGCCTGCTGTAATACATCGTATACGAATCGTTCGCGAACGTGCAAATCACCAGAAGTCGTTCGCGAACCGGTGAACGAATCAGTGAACGAATCTTTCAAGTGAACTGAATCAAGAGATTTGTGTCCCCGAAGGGAATCGGAATTCCCATCACTAGTGGAGGAAAACAATTGTGACATCACTTACGCTACTCTAGGATTTGTAGTCTTTCTAGTTGCGTATTTTTCTTATATTTCAACAGTTTTACGATAAAAACTGTGACTTTTTTTACATGGAAATTATTTTTTAAGATTGAGAAAGATCATATGTGTCATTCATGGCACAATTCAAACGGGATAGAAAGATAAGTGTTCTCTCTCGATTGACTTCAATACATTATTTTTCCGAAATAAGGTCCCATGGACCGGAAGTAGATGGGCGTGACTTCGCCACTCTATACGATACTAAATGTATTAAAAAAATAGTGTATAGAGTTGGGTCATCTCTAGTAAATTTATGATGAGCTTTATATACTGTTAGGGCTCTTTGACAAGTTTGAAAAATACCAGTCTGGGGTTAAAATCGTGGATCTAAAGGTAAACAAATAAAAGGTCCATTTATCAAAACAACATTCTGAATTTCTCATACCAAATTACCCCAAAAACATGAAATGGCGGCTTTGTATTGGCGGAACCTTTGAACATATTTTTTCCGACATGGCCAAAGGTAGCCATCTTGGATTTAGGGCATTCAAAAGGTTTACCCACATTGTTGAGAAGACAATTGGAACTAAATTAGTTTTTTTTAACCTTTGTACGTGACAGGAAACTTCCTCTTCTTTCCTCTGTCATGGTATTCAAATTACAACCTACAGTATAACCCAGGTAGGCCTATGTATATGTTGGGAGTTGTCCAGGATTATCTAGATTATTGTTTGCTCTGTCAACAAAATATTTGAGTACACACGACAATCATCAGAAATATTTGAGAAATTATAGGCTATACAAACACGGTTATATCGGTGAGATACTGTAGCTGATGGAATACAGAGACTCTAATTTGTTATCTGTCTCATCACTACTCAAACGTCATGCCTCTGTTTGCAGTGTGGTGAGAGGGAGGACAAGAGAGGGCAAGACCCATGAAATAATGTGGAATAATCTCATGTTTGTTTGCCAGGATAAATATTCAGTCTATTAGTGTGATTCACACTCTTCTACTGTATGACTGTGGGCCTCATTCACGGCTCACTTATTAGGCAGAGTGGATATGAGTCAGTTGTTATCAGGAAATGTAAAAATATGCAAGAGTATTAAAACCCAATGAATATTCGGTTTGTAGAAATCTGAATATTCATCGGGTCACTGATTTTTGTTGTCAGTAGAGGGGAAAAGGCCATTGAACACATATATGGAAAGGTATAATAACAAGGACACACAGTGATGCAAAAGTTGACCTGCAGTTGCATTCTAACTAATGCTATTATTCAATGACCTCTCAATGAAAATGTCACTAGCCATCATTTGAAGCATGGGATTTGAGATTATGAAACAAAGACAAGCATAGAAAGGTATTGTTGCTGCAAGCACATAGAACCAAAAACTGATTTCCATTTTAATCATAATCACATCTTTGTGATTCTACATCTGTCTTCCCCTGTGGAAAATAGACCTTCACCCTGACCTTCAATGAGATGTCTAAGGTATGTTTAAACTGTGTGGAACCCAGTAATTTACAACAAAACATAAGTACAGAGAAGAAAATTCAATACCCATCATACAGCACAGGGTTATTGACTTTGTGTTTTGTGTGAGGGTTTTTTCAAGCAGCATAAGAAAGTGCTGCTGATATGATGTTCATTATTACATGGTGTAAACTGGAACCAAAGGGTTGATTCGTCTCGTGTCTGTAGACGGTTGATTCCAAGTGCATGCTTGTTATTTGGGAAAAATACATCTAGAAGGCTTTGTGTCACATTGTATTTGTTGTTCTTTTGAAGTATCAAACACAATGTCAATATATCGTGTCTGTTCCTCAGGTACACATCTCTATCCGTCCTCTCAGACTCAGATTAACAGCCCGACCTCGGTGAGCCCTAATGTTTCCTGAAAGGTATTCCTGCCCTGCTCATTTTTACGCCCAGTCACAACATTTGTTTCCGCTGAAGCACAGCTAGTCAAGCAACAAATTAATAGCGACTGGTGGAACAAGATTCTCAGAGGGCCGTCGTGAAGGTTCACGCAGTGGAGTCTGACATCCAATTAGTCGCTTCAATCCGTAATGCAAGTGAGTAGGGATAGAAAACACTGGCATTATGTTCATTAAATAGTGGGAAATTACTATGTTTATTGGATTACTAAAGGGTTTGAATCAACAAAACTCCCTTTATGCATTCTGCAAGATGTTTTCTTAACATCTAAATGCCCATATTCGCTGTTGGTCTAATGTAATTTTATTTTGTTTTATAGCAGGCGGAACAATTTAGTTAGAGTAACCAGATACATTTGCACAGTGCAACAAATGGCTGAACCACATGCCATGAACAATTCTGAACTCCCTCCTCAGCACAGTGGGGTTTGTTAGCTGATAGGGCTAAATCAATAAAAGCGCTTTAATTAAAAGCTCTGGGAATACACCGTGCTGTCATTATGAGAGCACAAATTAACCGTGCACAGGTCCCTTGTTACTGTTTCAATTTTCTGCTCTTACAGAGTGAGACACTGAGATTAAAAGGTCTTCATGTGTGTATGGGGATTCCACATCCTGACACGCAAAATGTGTTTTCTACCTCTATATCTCCTGAGATGAACCCTCGTTCTGTTCCTCTCTTCGCTGTCCGTAAAGTGACAGCTGACCCCTTCAGGGAGGACAAAGCTATTCAGCCCTTTGTCACATCACTTTCTGAACAAAACGATCATGCAACCGGTGAAATACTTGAGGAGCCATGTTACAGCTCATGTCTTATAAGATGATAATACAAAGAGTACTCAAGTCAAATAACTGTAAGGAATGTGCAGTCTGTGCATTCAACTCAATTCTAAATATAAAACCAACTTGCTCAGTGTTGTCCTTAATAGAATTCGGATAATTAAGCAAATTGGTCGATAACAAACAGAAAGTCTACAAACACAACAAAGGGTGGAACGAGCAATAAGAGCCACATAACTTAAGTAGCCCGGCTCTTCAACAGCAGAGTAAAACATAACCGAAGCAAACAACACAGAGATAAACAATTTAAACCCCACAACAGTACAGCTCAGAAACAAATATAAAAGCTGACTGAGAGTGGCTAATCTACAAGTTATCATTGATGATTTGGATTGTATATGTAAGAACTTGTAGGGTCTCATTACTAATTTGAAGTGTAATGTCTGTTAAAAAGCTGAATAACGGATGCAGAGTGGCACACACCTTGAGTGTTACACATTGGCATTAAACTAGCATTTGCAAACTGGCAATATGCACATTTAAAATACATATGTGCAAAATTCACCAAAGACTTCATCAAAACCTCTTACTAAATGTTTGATGGTTGAGGATTGTGTCTGCAACCTTCATACACACTTTTGTTTAAAGTGTCAGAGGAGTTCAAGAGATTTGATCAGTATTAGATAAATGATTATAAAAGACCGCCCCAGGCCGCAAAAGACCACACAACAAAAGATTGATAGATGAGGACTGCTGAATCCGCCGTCAATGATATGTATACAGTAACATGTATTTGTTCATGTACTACAAGTATATCATCAGGTTGTCACATTTAGTTTTACTCTCCCCTTGTGTACTGTCACATCTCGTCTTGTCCATCATCATGCAAAGTAAACATCACTAATACGCTCTGCCAGCAATTCTTTTCAGACAGTGAATCAAGTCTTTTGATGCATATCAGCAGACAGCGAGGGAAAAGAGGACATGTACAGCGGTAGGGATCTCTATGAGAATGGCTCACGAATTTTAGCAGAGGCAAAAACAAAGAGCAGTGCGCACCTGGTCTATTATGTGAAAGGGTAACTGGGGCTCGGCGTCACATGAGTGGGTCGATCCAAGCGAATGCCAAAATGTGTCACAGAACAGGGAGAGCAATGGTTTCAAGTCATTTGAGGACAGGAGGGGGGAGGGGGGGGGAAGCTCTGCAAAAAATGCGGTACACAATTGTTGAATAGCAAAAGACTCAGCCACAGCCACATAAACTGAAAAAAATGATTTAAATATTATAATATATCACCATTTTAAAGGTGGGGTAGGTAAGTTTGAGAAACCGGCTCGAGATACACTTTTTGTTATATTCCATGGAATGCTCTTAACATCCCGATAGCAATGAATATCTTAAGTGCTTTGACAAAAAATCCATAAAAATATGTCATCTGTGGAAGCTGTGGCGCTGTAAAAAAATCTGAGCAGGCTCGGCTAAAGTAACTGGATGGCCTACCTGCCTGTCAGCCTTCCATCTGTGCACAAATGTATCTCGTGCCCTCATTGGTCATGTGCACGTTCGTGTGTGTTGCATGGATGTATTGGGGGAGGGGCTCTGTAAGGAAGTGGCAGATTTTTTCCGGCCGTGTATTTTCAAATTCTAGCGCACTCGAGCTGGTTTCTCCAAAATTACCTACCCCACCTTTAAGTTAACATTATACATATCAGAACAGATCAGCGCAGCAGCACGGATTTGAACAGTTTGAGATGTCATGGTAGTTTTAGTTTTGTCAGAGTTCATCTGATTTAAATACTAATATTATCGCTTTGCAGTTGTATGCCTCAACCAATCAGTCAAGTTGAAGTTTAAATCGATGTATGGTCAAAAGGTCATCACTTAATTTTATCCTATTAGACATGTATGTGTAATTGTCATAATTAGCAGCTAGTTACGGCCCAAAACATATGTTTCAAGTTCACAGTGACCTCCAACCACTCAATTCTGAACCACGTGGACGTTTGGGACAGAAATTCCCTCCTAGCATTCCTGAGTTAACTTGTTTATGAGAATATAACATGTTGTACGGACAACCCAAAAACATGTTGCCTGCGGCCATGCTCTAGCAGGCATAAATTAATCATAAATGAATGTTGGATGGATCTGTTTATAAGAGGACTTAATATATTCATGCATTAAGGCTATGGGTAATTATTTGCTGGTGCAATGGAGACATCTATATGTAAAGCAGTAGGCCATGTCACCTGTCTGTTTATATTTGGCAGCAAACATGTGGCTGACTTTCCAGAAGAAAGGGTTCAGCTTGATAATGAAGTCAAAATTGTGGTAAAAAACAGTCATGCCGTTATAATGAGTCGTTAACAGCTCTTTCCTTTCAATCTGATCAGCAGGCTCCTCCTAAACAGGAAGGCTGAGGGCTTGTTAGCTCGCAGGAAGCCACATTAATTACTGTGACGGCTGAGTTCAGCTTCATTAGGATGGACAGCCGCACTGCTGGAAGGAAAGACTAATATTCGGATGAATGGTGATAACGATGAAGTGCAGCACCGCAGAGATTTCAAAGGTTGGATCTGATTTATAGTTATGCATCTGATTCATGGGAATGTAGGAAGTGAGAACAACAGAGTCCATTGTTAGTGTGTTTATTACCACAGAATCATTTTGGTTCAACCTACACGTCCAACATCGATTACTGATTTTCACTATAGTGCACTTGATTTGACAATGTTTAAATATTTGCATTAGCTTCAGGTGATAAGTTACTAAGTTACTGAGAGGTGATAAATGACAAGCACACGTCCAGTTATCATATAAAAACCCAAACGAGACACAAAGCGAGAAATAAATACTGACGTTGTTCAAAACATTCACATTTACAGTTTTCTTTTTGTAATAGTTGCAACACACAATTTTTAAGCCATATCAAAAACTGTTACTTCAGCACTTACGCAGCGAAAAGGCCGGAGACTGAATGTCAAGATCATCTCTTTCACAAACCTCATATTTGACGAATGGAAAACAAACAAATGCAGCTAGTGCAGATTTACTCTATGTTAATGCCAACTACAGCAATTTATATTATTTTCAGAACCTTCATTATATTAGATTTATGTAATTCATCGACAAAAGAAACAGAAAAAAGAAGCAGAGAGTTCAGGCACAACAAATACCCTGAAGTGAAATAAAAACACTGGACATTAAGGAGGGAATAACTTATGTAATGAATGATTAACGTGAGATCTATTGGATATCAATCAACCCGTGTGCCAAAGCTTCACTTCAGAAAGTAAAGGTGCCTTACACTTCTTGGATCTATCCTTGGGACGATATTACCACAACACTTTACAACATTATGCGACAAATGAATTCAGCTCAAGGTTAGAGTTGTATCAGAAAATTAAGAACATTCTGTTAAACAGATGGAATGCCATAAACAGCCAAATGGTCACATTACACTGATAGATCTTGTGTTTGTAGTAATATATCTGTTGCTTATGGTCGTTAAAGAGGTTAAAATGGTTGTTGTTGTTGTTGCAGACAATTTGTAGGAAAACTTTCAGCTTTCATGTTTGTTAAATGAAAACTTGATGGGGGCATGCATTATGGTTCATCTACTGTAAGCATAGAGTAACTGCAGCATGATTGAGAGTGTTAGTATTAATGTTCATCAGAATTTCACGAGTGACATCATGTTTTATTTTTTACCACAATAACAGATATTAGCATTTGGCTAACATTTGAGCTTTACATCTCTGCCTACAGGAGCTCTTCGTCTGTATGTGCTACAGGTCAAACACAACAACATATTCGCTATGAAGTGAAAATGAAGACATTCAGCGCTGCGCTCCACTGTGGGAGTTCCTCTGTTGGAGTGTCCGTCTCCGTGGCTGGATGATGTGTTCAGGGTCTGCTACGTTCATCAGCCTATCTCTTGGGTCTGTCAATGTCATCGATGGCGGCCAGCAGTTTCTGACGAGCCTTCTTGTTAATATGTGAACCCAGACAAACGTTCACCAAGTTGGCCAGCTGCTTCATGGAGTACTCCTGAGAAGAAAAAACAACACAAAAAGGGAGTCAGCAGAGCCGGTGCGCTGCCTCTCAGCATGAGGCTTTCAGAGAAACGCAGGTGTTGACATTTGTCTGGGAAAATAAAACCGATACTCAAATTAAACTTGATGTAGTGTTGCATAGAAGCTACACTGAAAAACGTTGACTTTTATTAAACGTATGACTTTTTGTAACTGTATTAGGTTAGTTGAAAGCATACATTCAGGGAGGATAAACTTAAAGGTCACCTATTGTGCAAAATCCACTTTTTCATGTCTTTTATACATAAACATGTGTCCCCTCTGTGTAAAGAGATTCTGAAAGATTCACGAAAAAAGATTCTCTCCCTTTTTGTCCTGATCCATTTCTATAAAAACCTGTCTGAAAATGAGCTGATCAGATTTTGGCCACTTTATGATGTCATAACGATTTTTTGGCTTGTGTAACCGTTAGCCAATCACCAACCAAGGTAACCCCCCCACATCAGTACTTTTGAAACAGGGTCTGATCTGTTTGGTATTTGGAGCCAAACACTTCAGAGACATGTTTTGTATATATCTGAGACCTATAATATATTGATGAAAAACAGTATAATAGGGGACCTTTAATGTGATTTTTTAACATGAACTATTTAATTAGAGTCAACGTTTCAGTTTTTTCAGTGTAACGCTACCATCTTCCATTCCTCCCGTCTCACCCTGTGGTTCTTGATAAACTGCTCCATGTCGTTCTCCGTCAGGTAGTAGGCCTTGATGTAGGTCTCGACAAACTCTTTATCAGGGATGGGTCGCAGGTCGGTCAGCTTCTCCAGCTTCATGAGGAACTGCTGGAAGTCGAGCTGCATCAGAGCCCGGCCCTCATTGCTGCATTTCTTCACATTAGCATAGCTGCAGCAGAGGATGAAACAGCAGAAAGGGAAAGAGGAATATTAGCAGCGAAGAATTCAGGTGGAGGTGGGCGATGACTGGAAAGCCTGCCCTTTTTTCTTTTGATTCAACAAAGTCCTCACAGGTGTTGGTCCTATGTGTCTGGCCGAGGGGAAATCTATCACATTTTCCACCCTTGAATAAACGGATTCCTTACAAGCGAGCCAAATCTGTCAGCAAACTCTTTTCTCGAACTCCATGTGGCTTCTTATTTTAGCGCCCTGGTGTGAATTTGTTATGCATTAAAAAATGGTCTGGGAGATGAGTTTCAGCTCGTCTTATGCCAATTTCTATAAACATTAGAATTAATATGAATCCGTCAAAGCTCCAGCAGCGAAGTTAACAAAGAAATGGGAAGTCATTAAAGTTAGGGGAGAGACTCAGAATCCATTAGAGTATGAACTATTTATGAATGGAAATAAAAAAACGAGATATACGTGAAAACACTTGTGCCATTTATATTAATAATAATGAAACCTGCATGAGACACATTTCATTTTAGACTGAGATGTAACAAAGACAAATCAATCATCATTATTATTTTGTGCTTTTTATTCCGCATGCTTCCATTTTATTCAAAGTTTGATTCCTTTTAATTTGTTCTTTTACCTTGCATGTGTTGGATTACATCTGTGATGTTTTTCTTCTTTTCTAAATATTTGGACAAGAGTGTTTGTGTATTTTTATGAAACAATCAATTGAAATGTTAAAAACAATTAAATGGATATTTATAACAGAGGTGCTGTGAGTCAGTTGTTAAATCATCTATTTAAAGACTGCAGTGTGTTTTTATAAACATGACATATGTGTGTGTGTGTGTGTGTGTGTGTGTGACATGTGTGTGTGTGTCTGCATGTGTCCTATATTAAATATGAAGTCAGCTTGTTCCACTGAGCTGTCTGTGGAATGTCAGGAAGAGTGTGTGTGGGCTAGTCATACACATGTATTTCAGTGTGTGTGTTTGTGTAGATATTCCAGGTGTCTGGCAGCTGAGACTGTTGTCCACTGGCAGGTCGGTGACTGTGACATCTACAGAACTTTAGCACACCACACACGCCGCTCTCTGTGTCTCACACTTCATCTTTTCCCTCTTCTCTTTCCATCTTCTGCCTCACACCCTCTCTCCCTCTCACCCCCTGTCATCTTCTCTCGTCCCTTTGCTTCAGGCCTGCCAGCGTTTGGCGCTGAGTGTTTGAGCTTCGCCTCAGAATGCTAACAGAGCCATCTCTCGGAGTCTGAGGGGAGTCGAGCGCTGGACAGAGAAATTAAACAACAGGCTTGCGAGGCGGAGAAGAAACAAACAAGTATGACCACCACCGCGCCTCGCTGTGGCAGAGGGGGGGGATGATATGTGTGTGTGGAGGGAATGTATTTGGAGAACCAGGCAGACGGCAGGAGTCTGCAAAAGCTGCTTCAAGTTGCCAAGCATCACATTTGTAATGGGCCATTTGTTCGCTGGAATGGGTTCAAAAATTCTCTTACGCAATGGGAAGAAAAGTACTCAGCGAATGTGTTGGGATGTAAACATGTTCCCTTTTCTCAGTGGGTGAGGGCAAGCTTTTTACTGAGGCTTTATATCCAATGTTGTCCTTCTTTAAACACTTCGCAGGCACTAAACCATTTAACGGACCATTTTCTTCACCTGCTATTACAACCCCACATAAACTCTCACTGCAAACCGAACAAATGAGCGATTCAGACCGACGTCGGGCTCCAGAGCAGCCAATAAAAATGTGTGTAACCTCATGATAATTGTCGGCTATTAGCGACTGGCTCCGTCACTGGCTCCGTCACGGCCGAGCGTCTCTGCTGTGCATCCAGTCCGCGGGGGTGTAAATCACACCTTCAATCTGAATGCAGGTGCTGAGGAAAAACTCTGAGGCTCCGTCACCTGTCACAACCCATACGTCTCGCTTAAAAGTGGTGAAATGCATTATAAGGGATTTGTCAAGAACGTTTTACACTTTTTGTGAGTGGCCTGTTTAATGCAACTCCCCGATGGACAGATGTGACTGGCACACAGGGTTGCCAGCACGAGGAGAGAAAGATCTGCCGGGGATTTAGATTGTGTTTTCTGTGCGGGTTTATTCATAAGAAACCTGGCAACGCTGTTTCTAAGTTTCTTATGTACTGTAGCTAATTTCCCCTTGGTCTTCGTGGCATTTGACAACATGCTTTGGAAAAAAAGTTCTCTTTTAATTTATGATGCGCAGATGTTCCAACTGAGAGATAAACAAAGAAAGACTTTAGGAGGATAGAGAAATTCCACTTCTCCTCGATCATAATCTCTGAAAACCTAGTGAGTGGGATGCAGTGACTCACATGCTGTTGGGAAGTGTTCAGCTTAGACTCTGACTGTGACCCCAGAGACACAAGCACAAAAAGGTTGTCATAACGATACGTGACAATAGACTTAAAACTCCCTGTGGACGTAAGAAAGAAAAATCGGTGTTGTATGGGTCTGCCCGTAATTTAGCTTGGTAACATTACAGTTCTGAATAATTCATGACACTAAAATGTGGATTGAGCAATATGCATTTCCTTTGTCCCTACATTTTGGTTTCCAGACCTGAATTGATTCTTGAATAGCTGCTGAGATTTCCTAAATAAATATTCAATTCACAAACACCTGAATGAGGCTTCTAGTAAACCGATCAATAGGATTGCTGACTTTTTATTTTTTGACTTAATATATTTGTGAATAATGCATTAATTCAGGTAGGAACTGCTTACTGGAAGGAAATCCACAAAGTAACACACTTTTATTGGCAGGAAAACGCTAAAAGTGAATTCATAGCATGTAGGATTTCAACCTCACGTTTGACCTTTGGAGCTTTTCTCCTGACATTTTTTGTGGGTAGGTGACCTCACTACGACTCAATCTTGGATATGCACATATAAATATAAAGAAATGGATGTAACTTGTGTGGGAAATCCAGCCGTGACAACACCAAGCAAGGACAAACTCCACACTGTGTACTTTTGCTCTGGATGTGCTCTTAGGTGGAATAAATGGAAATCAACAAAGCGTAAAGAGAAGTCTATAACGCTCAGGTGAAGTTCAAATAACTGCAATCTCCTCTGACAGGTTGGAAAGACTATCCAATAAGATACACTTCATGTAAGTCTATTGTCTTTTCATCAGATATTGAGGCACAAACAGGAAGTAGCTTTATCAAAGCTAATTAAATATATTTTGTCTAAATAAATGACCATGTGCATTTCAAGAACTGTGTCCCGCTGATTTACAGTTTGACACATAAAGAAATATATGACACCCAATAAAAGGTGTTGTTCTACAGAGATTTCAACAATAATTCAAAGTGACGGAAAAAGCCGCTTTGGCTCTCAGCAGACTGACGCCAGACTGCACACCTCCCCTTGAAGCTGAATAGGTGTTTTATGGCTTCCCTTACCCCTCTACTAGAGTCCTGTTGGCCAGGCGGATGCAGTGCTCCCACAGGACGTTGGACACAGGCAGGGGGATTCGTACATGTCTGGAAACATCCTCCAGACGTTTGTTAAACTGCTCGAACTCCTGCGAAGGTAGAGGAGAGAGATGAACATATTAAGTCAAGTTAACTTGAGTGGCATAGAAAGTAGCAAAATAAATGAATTTCAAGTGGTTTTAACTTCTTTATGACGATTTATTCATAATATCTCAATGTAAAACACTTTATTAGCTTGTGCAAGGTTTGATAAATAAACACACACCTATGTATATTATAATGTATTGACTGTACAGAGGAAACAAGCCAGTATGGGATGATAAAACTTGAACTGGAAGTCTTCACGGCCAACCCTATACATGCATTTCCTCTGACTCACTCTCAGCTACTCTGTGTTCCTGGATGACTTCCAACACCAAACCTTACTTGGAAAAGCTGAACAGTGTTATAAAACAACCTTGTGCTGTGAATTTCACAACCCAGTTATTTACAGCGTGTAAAAATAAACTATAATAGGGATTTGCATGAATCTCTTTTTATAAATCAAGCATGTTTATACATTTGGCATACCAAGACGATTCTAAATATGGGTACAAGAACCTCGAAGTGATCAAGGATAAATACTTTTTCTCAAGCCTATAGTATGTCTGGGTTTTTGTAACGCAACTCTACTTTAGCCGAGCTGATTTAATGATTTTGCAGTCTGGACTAATGAACAAAACATCCTGAAGCAAACGGAGCAGGAAGTATGAACCCACTAAGCCACAAATCATGCGTTAAAACAAATCTTTTGAGCACTGCTAAGTACTCTTCGTAGGATTGGGAGCATCCAAACTGGACTCATTCATTCACTTTTTGATGCATTCAGGCACAATAGTCGGCCTTTGGACTGTTTAATCATATCTTTCAATACATACTTGATATTACATTTGAGATTTGTGCTATAGTTACATCAGAGATCTCGCCATTTCTTGCAAAAAAAACATGGTTTTCATGCCCAAGTACATACAAAGGACACCAGTCCTGAGGGAGTTGTTACAACTGGCCTCCACATGCTTCCCCTTTCATGTTTTAACACAAAGAAAAAAAGAGGAAACATCTCAGCGGACGGTGTTGGCTGCAGGATACAATCGCACACAAGTCACAAGTGGCCCGAAGCTACCTCTTTTGATGCTTCTGTTTTGTAGCTATAAACTATTTGCACTGTTTACTCACTGCACTCTGAATTGTTCAATGATGGATGATACAGGGAACAAATTGCAGAACATCAGAACTGGTCAAAAATAAGATGGATGTGTCTCAGGAGAATTATGTGGTTTTCCTGGTGTGACTTTTCAAATATATGTCTCTCAACTTTAATTCAAACTGCATCTTATTAACAAAAAAAATGAAGCTGAATTTGAAGGTATACACAATCACCATTAATTGTTTCTGACTTAAGCAGCTTGTCAATGAAGTCATTCTGAGGCTGCTGCATTTCCTCGCCACTTTATATGCAAATCAATGCCATTGTTGAATGCCAGTGATCAACCTGAACTCATGAATAAAATATTCTCCCGTGTGCAGTACAAGAAAATGTTGCACATAACAACACAATCCATAAGCATTATGAGTGTCTGACAAGTTGGCAGAGAGGGCTATTAGCAGCTGATGAGGAAAAGTACCTTCCTGTTGTAACATGCATCATGTCTGTCCATCAGCTGGACCACTTTGTCACGGTTAGGTATTCAACCCAGGCTAGTGACACAGAGATTCCCCTCAGGTAATTTAAAAGCTCATGAGCTTAATTAGTTGGACTAAACTGCAGAGCTGCCGGAGCTGGACGAAGATCTATGAGCCATTTAAGAATTTAAAAGGTAAGTTTGCGAACTTTTTACAAACTTTTAGCCGTGACTGTTTGTGGGTTTATTTATTAAACCTTTAAATAACATCTGTGTTTAAAATGTTGATTTAATCAGAAGCTTTTTAAAACATGCTGATGCCTAAGTAGGGATTAGTCTTGGTTAAGTGCTGCTCTGCTCAGGATTTCACACGGCAGCGAGCCCTTCAGACCTTTCTGCTTCTAAATGGCAAAGGTTATAAAACTAGTGCAGTGTGTCCTTCCATCCCATGCAACATTTATAGGGGATAAGTGGGCAGCATGCATAAAGACACACATTTAGAGGAAATCTTCCACTTCCAAAAATACGTGCGGGACTGGTGAGCTCGGACACATTTAACAAAACTTCAGGAGAGATCTGCATTCAACTCTCAACAGCTCACCCACCCTGTGCTAAATTATTCAGCACATCCCAAATAATGAATATTAAAGGTCCCTGAATGAACTAAAACTCATAAAGGGACACAAGGAACTTCTTGACTTTAAGTGGAATAAAGACTAATCCTTAATGTTAATGACACAGATGTTAAAAGGATAAACACAGATGACATTTCTCAAGACAAACAAAAACACTGTGAGGAAAATACCCGCTAGCTAAAAGCAAATCTGTTGCCTGTTGTTTGTTCAACTTTTTGTAGATATTTTACTTTAATGAATCCAATACCATCATTTTAATGTCTAGCCTACATTATAGCACATAACAAGTTCCATCAACAGTCACCTTGTCATTTCTTCTGAAACCTTACCTTCAACAGGACGTCCACGTATACATTATGCTGGGACATTATCTCCCTAATGTCCCATTTAACTCCAGCCATCAGGAGCAACATTTGTTCATAGTCGATGGCCTTAGCCGCAACAATCCAGTAAATTGGTTTCCGAAGTTCACTGGCTGTAGAAACTGTCTGAGAGGAAAAGAAAATAGATCTTTGTGAGTTACACAATGTGTTTTTTATTGTCATGAACGTAGAAAACTTTTTGTGTGACACATATAGAGTCGAGGTCACCTTGCACGTCATCAATTCCACAATATTTCCAAGAGTGAAATCATGTTTGGGGTAAATAGACCTGTCTATGCACCTGAACATTTCAAATATCAAGTTGACAAAAAAGAAAAGACTGAGTATGGTTGTGAGTAACGGATAATTGTCTCCTTTGTTGTTGGGGAACAGCACTGAATGTAGGTTGGCAGTTACATGCTTGTTTAGCTTTACTGAGAAACAGGCAAAAATTAGTTAAACACCAATTAATAGTGACTCTGACATATGCTTTGATTCTATAATAGATAACAACACATGATAAGGAGATGATTGGTTCCGCCTGTGTAAGTCTAGCTGACAGTGACAACCTGGTTTGCAGTAACACACACACACACACACACACACACACACACACACACACACACACACACACACACACAGACACACACACACACACACACACACACACACACACACACACACACACACACACACCACACACACACACACACACACACACACACACACACACACACACACACACACACACACACACACACACACACACACACACACACCACACACACACACACACACACACACACACACACACACACACACACACACACACACACACACACACACACACACACACACACACACACACACACACACACACACACACACACACACACACACACACACACACACAACACACACACACACACACACACACACACACACACACACACACACACACACACACACACACACACACACACACACACAGGGAGCAGGTGTAAACATACCTGGGAGTAAAACTGTTGCAGGAAGGGCTTCTTGGCTGCCGGCATCATCGTGTCCAGGTGGAACTGAAGGGATTCAAACTGTTCAGCCAGAAACACCCTGGAGCAAAAACAGGATCATATCATATCAGATATTTTCGACTTATTTAGTTCAGTTTAAACCCTACATTGGAGCAACTGACAATAAAAGACTGAACATCAGACGTTACGTTGGTTAAAATCATGTAAATATACAAATAAAATGCTAACCTTCCACAACGTTCAATGATCACCATTCTTTGCCATCGCTGCAATCTAATTCCTCCCCATGGTAATTAAAGATCAGTGTAATAAATAATTAAATCGGATAGACTCCAGTGTTGTCACAACATTAATTATCTCTCAACTCCGCACGTTGTGAGCAGAGCTTTCATTAATGAAAATCTCTCAAGGCACCAGTTTTTCTTTTATAATGAATAGATTTCAATGATCTTAACAACCTTTAAAAACATTGAGTGGAAGTGAAGTAGCAGGAAAAGAAAAACAGGGCATAGGAAAAGTAATGTGCACAGACCTGATACAACCATTCCAGCACTGTGACAGAATAAAGACCTTTGTGCTCGCACTGAAGTTTTACTGTACGCTAAATACAAATGAGAGGGAGCTGTTTGGGGTCACAGTGAGTTTAAAAAGCATGACTGCTACAGTACAGCCCGGCTCACATAGTGATTTGTTTACAGTTCCAGGTCAACAACAACACAACTTATCGGACAGTGCTATTTAAAGGAGGAAAACAACTCAACAAGACATGAGGGCCAATTCTGTTTTGATCTCACTCAGAAAGCACTCTGAGCTCCACGATTTGTGCAGTTTTTGTACAAATGAAACATTTTGTCTTGTTTTTTTTATATTAAGAAGGGGGGGGATTTAATATTATCTCAAAAACAACACATATTGAATGCATTGGGATTTTAACGTCCATTTCAAGGCAAGGCAAGGCAAGGCAAGGCAAGTTTATTTATATAGCACTTTCCAACACAAGGCAATTCAAAGTGCTTTACAAAAAATGAAAGAGATTAAGAAAATGGCATTTAAAATCAGTCATTAAAAAGAAAAGCTAATAAAATAAACATTAAAAGAAAAAATACATGGATAAAAGTTACAGTGCAATTAAACATTAAAAGAAAAAGTACATGGATAAAAGTTACAGTGCAGTCTAAGATATTAATAGTTCAATTAAAAGCAGCGACAAAAAGAAAAGTCTTCAGCCTGGATTTAAAAGTAGTAAGAGTTGCAGCGGACCTGCAGGTTTCTGGGAGTTTGTTCCAGATATTTGGAGCATAATAACTGAACGCTGCTTCTCCATGTTTAGTTCTGACTCTGGGGACAGAAAGCTGACCAGTCCCTGAAGACCTGAGAGATCTGGATGGTTCATCATTTAGCAGGAGGTCAGAAATGTATTTTGGGCCTAAACCATTCAGTGCTTTATAAACCAGCAGCAGTATTTTGAAATCTATTCTTTGACACACAGGAAGCCAGTGTAAAGACTTCAGAACTGGAGTGATGTGATCCACTTTCTTAGTGTTAGTGAGGGCTCGAGCAGCAGCGTTCTGAATTAGCTGCAGCTTCCTAATAGATTTTTTAGTGAGACCTGTGAAGACACCATTGCAGTAGTCGAGTCTACTGAAGATAAAAGCATGGACAAGTTTTTCCAAATCCTGCTGTGACATTAGTCTTTTAATCCTAGATATATTCTTTAGGTGATAGTAGGCTGATTTAGTAACAGTTTTAATGTGACTGTTGAAACTCAGGTCAGAGTCCATGACTACACCTAGATTTCAGGCTTTACCTGTTGTTTTGAACATTGCACACTGAAGCTCAGCGCTAACTTTTATACGTTCTGCCTTGGCTCCAAAAACCATTACCTCAGTTTTATCTTTGTTTAATTGGAGAAAGTTCTGACACATCCAGTCATTGAATTGTTCAATGCACTTACTCAGTGTTTGAATTGGAGCATAGTCTCCTGGTGAAATTGTTACGTAAATTTGTGTGTCATCTGCATAGCTATGGTAACTTATTTTGTTGTTCTTCATTATCTGAGCCAGTGGTAGCATGTAGATGTTAAAGAGAAGAGGCCCCAAGATGGAGCCTTGAGGAACCCCACATGTCATATTTGTCAACTCAGATGTGTATTTACCTATAGAAACAAAGTTGTTTCTGTCCTTTAAGTAGGATTCAAACCAATTCAGAACTGTTTCCGAAAGTCCCACCCAGTTCTCCAGTCGGTCTAGTAATATGCTGTGGTCAACAGTGTCAAACGCAGCACTGAGATCTAATAATACTAACACTGAAGTTCTGCCACTGTCTGTGTTTAAGTGGATGTCATTAAAGACCTTTACAAGAGCAGTCTCAGTGCTGTGGTTTGGACGAAAGCCTGACTGGAACACATCAAAACAGTTATTTAAATGCAAGAAATTACTCAACTGTTGAAAAAAACAACTTTTTCAATGATTTTACCTAGAAATGGGAGGTTTGATATGGGCCTGTAATTGTTCATTACTGAAGCATCTAGATTATTCTTTTTTAAGAGCGGTTTAATGACTGCAGTTTTCAGGGCCTGTGGAAAAATACCTGAGTGAAGAGATTTGTTTACTATATGAAGTAGATCTGAGGCCATGCAAGGCAAAACATCTTTGAAAAATCCTGTTGGAATAATATCAAGGCAGCAAGAGGAGGATTTCAGAAGTTGAATAATGTCCTCTAGGTTTTTATCATTAATCTGATGGAATTGTGTCATGATGTCTGAATTGATGTTAAGTGGAGATAGGGACAATACATTTGCTGTTCCTGATGCAGAGGCACTGACTGCTTGTCTGATTTTCTGAATTTTGTCAGTGAAAAAGGAGGCAAAATCATTGCACGCCCTGGTGGATAGAAATTCAGAGGCTTCAAAAGGAATATTGTAAAAAATATGACCCTGAGGTAAAGGTTAGAATAACTTAATGACTGATTGACTGATTTATCCAATACCTGCAATTTTTGAGAACTGATAGCACTGATGCTAAATGAACATCTGTAAGGATGCTGCACAACAGTGAATATGTGTAACTACAATATAAATATTTATATCAAAAGCAACAATTAACATGAATAAGTGCCGTCTTATTTCTGCTAAATCCTTGAGCACATAGGATTTTTTTTTTTTAATATTACATTACATGTTACTTGTTAGACGCTTTTATCCAAAGCGACTTACATACTCAATACTGTGGGCAATCCCCACAGGAGCAATTTGGGGTGAAGTGTCTTGCCCAGGGACACAACGACATGCTGACTGCAGTGGGGTTTGAACCTGTGACCCCCTGATCCGAACACCAACGCACAACCCACTGCACCACACGCCTCCTCAATATGCAGCATAAATTATATTAAGGTTACCTGGAACAACTTTACTACGGAAAGGAAAAGCTCACACTGCATTTCACACTTATAGCGGGTAGAATGGTGTGTGATAAAATAGAATGACACAGATAAAAAAGTATTGAACACAAGGGAGGTGAAAAAGGCATGGGAAGCTGAACAACAGCCTGAAATATGAACAGCGGAGAGAGGGTTAACTTACAGAGCTCCTATCTTTAGTTTCTACATTTAATCAGTGGTGTAGTGGGCGTTGGACGCGGGGGTACGCCGTACCCCCACTTATTTGGAGCATGATCTTTTTTTTAAGTCTAATAAATATAAAATCATTGCCAGTGTTATCAGTTGGAAGTGTCTATTTGTTGTAATAATGACGAAAACATAATACATTTCACCGTAATTATAATAAAGAATAAAAACAATTTCCTTAAAAAAGTATGATTCATCATCACGCTCGCGGTCACTGACACACCCACGGCGAGCCAGCTCGCCGCGCCCGCCGATTAGAACACTAAGGAAAAAGAAATGTTTTACTTGACTTATTTTCTAAAAAGAAAAGAATTCACAAGAAGAAAGAGGCTAGCAGCACCGAAGCTACAAGTGAAGCTGCTAGTAATACATCATCAGAAGAGCCGCCTAAAGACGTGGATAATGCTAGCTAACGTGCACGTTAGCTGCGCTAGCAACGTTCCCCTGGCTAGCTCAAGCTCACCTTTCCCAGAGGTATGGACGGAGGAGATGTGGCGGAGGAAACAAGAGGCTACCCGTGGATAGACTGCAAAGCTGGGAAACTGGGTTGCAAAGTTTGTTCATCCATTTCGGATTTATCAGTCTTCAAAACCCAAGGTGTGTGTGTGTGTGTGTGTGTGTGTGTGTGTGTGTGTGTGTGTGTGTGTGTGTGTGTGTGTGTGTGTGTGTGTGTGTGTGTGAAAAGCAGCGCTGTCTGCTTATTTGCAATGTAGGCTAGGCCTAATCAGAATAATGTCAAGTCCAGATTCAATCAACCTGATCTCACCAGAATGCGTGACTCCACCACGCAACCTTAACACCGCATTGCGTGGTGGAGTCACGCATTCTGCTACATTTACGTGTCGGCACCACGCAAAAAAACCCCAATGTAAAGTGAATGAGGCTCTTTTGTCGTGGTGCACACACGCATTCTACAACGTCCCGCAGTGAGCTTTTATTCTATAAAACGTTTTTTAAATCTACTTTATAGCTTGTAGTAACTCACAGGAGGCTTCTTTTATTTTATTTGTATTCATAATAATTTTTATTTGTCGTCAGAATGTATTATGGTGCATTAGTCACACATTTTTGTTCTCAAAAAACAGTGCATTGTGTGTAATACAACTGTGATTTTTATTAAATTAGTTAGTTTTTAAGGAAGGCCAGAGCTTCAGCTGTGTCAATATATTGTTCCCTTTAGTTAACGTTATTTAAAAGATAATGATCATGTCCCCTTTATTGTATTACGAGCATCCATTCCCATTGGATAACGGAGAATTTTACACCCGGAAGTAAGTATTCTCCTTACAGTCGATTGATTTTACAGTGATATCTGAACTACTCATCAACACCAGATTATCCTTGTTAATTACACAACATTGATTGGTTTAAATTGTGTACAATGCTTTTGTATTTTCCCCTTCGATTCGGAGAAACAAATATTTTTTCGGAGTAAAGGATGGCAGAAGACACTACACTACCCAGAATCCTCAGCTATCGTTTGGGACTACACCATGTGCTCTGTTTGACAAACCCCGTGATCAGTCCTCAAGCTCTGTGATTGGTTGACCTCCAACTGCATTCCAAATGAAAAAAAACGTTTCGTAAAAGATAAAATCATACTTTATTCAGCAGTGCTTGCTTTACTCTTTGAAAGTCATCACATTAATGCATTGTAATAAATGGTTTGGCTGCATTAAATATTACACATCTATCGTAGTTCTTTATTTATCTACAGAGATCGGGCATCAGAATAGACCGGAAACTATTCTTTTACCGTTCTGTTTTAATTTCACAATAAAGTTAGTAGTAATAATCTGTTTTGATATTATTGTTTTTTATTAACTACTAGACCGCTGGGTCATGTTAAGACCATCTTTTCTGTGTTACTGTGGGTTTTTTCCATCGCTTTTGTTACAAATATCAAAACAATAACAAAATATATCCGTCGTAAACTAAACCAGAAACAGCAATATATTTTATTTTGTTAACACTTTAAACTTGACAGTTTTTTAAACCCGCACCTCCTACTGGTTAAAGCACGTTATTACACGTTTGGAGTAATTGCAATGCAGGAAGATTATGTTGCTTTTTAATGACTGTTTAAAATGCATTTTTCTTAATGTCTTTCATATTTTTGTAAAGCACTTTTGAATGTGTTATATTTGATGAAAACATTTACATATTAAGAGTACATACAAAATAGTGGGAAAGTAGAAGGTCAATGATATAAATATAGAATAGAAAATATCAAGAAGATACTGTAAATAATATCTACAACAAAACAGTTTAGTGCCTGATAGGAGGATGTGCAAAACAGACAAACTAATAAGGCTTTATTTAAACATTAAAGAATACTTTAGGCTAAGGTCTTCTTTTAAATAAGAAAAAAAGCTTTGGGGGTATCTATCTACAGATACATATTAAGCCTGACAAAGTGCTTAACGTCTAATATATTGCATGGTTTGTTTTGGAACTTGACAATCAACTTTCCTGCAATGTTAACTATGTTGAAGCATTTATTTTAACCGATATTATACATATTTATTATACTCTTATGTAGATAGTATAAGAAATGTGCAGAATATGACAGTTTAATGGTGGAGGTACACACATATTGATAGATGTCTTGTAATGCACTGTTGAGGAACCTGCGACCCAAGTTTTTCATTCATTGCATAACTACACCGTAGTTGTGTATATGATATGTCAATAAACCTTTGAAAATCTTGAAATCTTGAAAGGGATGTGCAAAATATCAATTATATGCAGTCTTTAATGAACGATTAGAGAATAACGAGTAATGAATATGCTTTATACGGATCTGCAGATAAATGTTTAGTCTTCTCAAGCACCAACTATCAAATATCTCTCTTGATTGTTGGCACTTGACAATCACCTTCACTGAATTTTACTCAGGTGTAACTAAAGTCTGATTTAAGGGTTGTTTATATTTCACATCATTAATCCAAATCTGTAAAGTAACTAAAATAAATGTAGTGGAGTAAAAACACCACGTTAACCTTAAAGAAAGCCCTCAGGATTATAAAAGACCCCCATCACCCCAGCCACAAACTGTTCTGTCTGCTGCCGTCTGGCAGGCGGTACTGCAGCATCCGGACTAAAACCATCAGACTCAGGGACAGCTTCATCCCACAGGCCAGAAGACTATGAAACACCTGAACTTAGAAACAACATCCATAACATTCATCTGGCTGCTACTTAGAAATTATTTATCTAATATATCATATTCACAATGTAGTGACTGCTTTTTTGTCTTTTGTTTTCTTAGTTATGTTCTCTTTTATATGTGTGTGTTATGTGTTATGTGTAACGTTACTAACTTCTTGGCCAGGTCAGCATTGAAAATGAGATTGTATCTCAATGCTTTTATCTGGTTAAATAAAGGTTAAATAAAAATTAAAAAAGATTCCAATCAATCTTGTATATAGACTCTTATTGCACTATTTCACTATTTTTTCTGTGTATCTGTTGTATTGTGTTGCACTGTTGGAGGAGCCTGCAACCTAAGGGGGGGGTGGGGGGGATAGGACACGTTCGATTCCTGTTTTGAATAGTGTGCCGTCGATGGGTTTCATTCCATTTCAAGGTGCTTTTTGACGCTCCGTGTAAACTTCGCGTACAGCCACTCCAACATCCAATCACAGAGCTTGGGGACTGATCACGGGGTTTGTCAAGCTAAGCACATGGTGTAGTCCCAAACGATAGCTGAGGATTCTGGGTAGTGTAGTGTCTTCTGCCATCCAAAAACTCCGAACAAATATTCGTTTCTCCGAATCGAAGGGGAAAAATACAAAAGCATTGTACACAATTTAAACCAATCAATGTTGTGTAATTAACAAGGATAATCTGGTGTTTTTGAGTTGATGAGTAGTTCAGATATCACTGTAAAATCAATCGACAGTAAAGAGAATACTCACTTCCGGGTGTAAAATTCTCCATTATCCAATGGGAATGGACGCTCGTAATACAATAAAGGGGACATGATCATTATCTTTTAAATAACGTTAACTAAAGGGAACAATCTATTGACACAGCTGAAGGTCTGGCCTTCCTTAAAAACTAACTAATTTAATAAAAATCACAGTTGTATTACACACAATGCACTGTTTTTTGAGAACAAAAATGTGTGACTAATGCACCATAATACATTCTGACGACAAATACAAATCATTATGAATACAAATAAAATAAAAGAAGCCTCCTGTGAGTTACTACAAGCTATAAAGTAGATTTTAAAAACGTTTTATAGAATAAAAGCTCACTGCAGGACGTTGTAGAAATGCGTGTGTGCACCACGACAAAAGAGCCTCATTCACTTTACATTGGGGTTTTTTGCGTAGTGCCGACACGTAAATGTAGCAGAATGCGTGACTCCACCACGCAATGTGGTGTTAAGGTTGCGTGGTGGAGTCACGCATTCTGATGAGATCAGGTTGGATTCAATGTTGTTTGCACAAGTAGGCCTATGGCTATATTTTTCGTTTTGTTTATTCAATAAGTTAATTTCAGGACAACTTTGGACATTTTGTTTGTTTGTTATGAGTTTTAAATGAGAGAGAGAGAGAGAGAGAGAGAGAGAGAGAGAGCGAGAGCGAGAGCGAGAGCGAGAGAGAGAGAGAGAGAGAGAGAGAGAGAGAGAGAGAGAGAGAGAGAGCGAGAGAGAGAGAGAGAGAGAGAGAGAGAGAGAGAGAGAGAGAGAGAGAGAGAGAGAGAGAGAGAGAGAGAGAGAGAGAGAGAGAGAGAGAGAGAGAGAGAGAGAGAGAGAGATGTCTGCTTAGTTGCAATACTGTAGCTTATGCAATTTAGGCCTATACATTGTTTATGTAACGTATGTGCCAGTGTGTCCATGGTTTTGAGTCTGTGTGTGTGTTGAGCGCAGCGCCGTCTGCTTTTTGCAGTACAGTAACTAAAGTAGGACTAAGCATACCGGTAGTTTCTGTGGACCTGTCTGCCCGTTTTGTGAGTGCACTGCGTGCATGCGCACTTGTGTGGCATTGTTTGGGATGACCTAATTAAAATAGCGTCCCCCCAGTAAAAAAATCCCCACTACACCACTGCATTTAAGTCTATCTTGGTTTTATCCTGGGTTTAACACTTAAGATGCCACAGATGCTCACAACACACACTAAGGTAAGCTGCCTTTTCCTACAACACCTTTTTCAGACGGAATACTTTTCATGCAGTCCTGCCCAGAATAAGTCTGACATGTTTCTCCCTCGGGATCTTTTCGTTTTCAATCTTTACCAGAGAAATATTTCCACCTATGCACTTGAGCTCTTTTACTTTCATTATTCTTCTGAGGCTTTTGGCTGCCCCGAGATACATGAAAAACTCGTGTGAGGGAGTCTACGCCTATTCAGCGTTTTTGCAGCGGTGTCATCTGGGCCCCTTGGTTAACAGAATTTCATTATGAAGCACTTGTACGCTGCAGACTTCTCAAGGTCCAGGAGTTGTCGCACTGATTATAGTTTAATCTAATTATGTACGACTTTTGTGAAGTGTGTGTGGATGTACTAGACAAAGATTAACATGGAGAATAACAACAAGAGGCAAGAGGGGAAACATTTGTAATAATTGAGCCGCTGATTGCAAGAGTTTAACACAAATAGTAAATCATAGGGGAGAGCTTATTATAAGGGGCGAAGAAATTCCTCCCTCTGTTTCATACAAATATGTGTTCTCTTCATCTTAACAAGCTGTAGGCAGTACACAATGTCATGGCAAGCCTGTGTAACACTGCCCAATGAAATGATGACCACCTGGAGGAGGGGCAGCGAGCAAATATCAAGCTATTTAACTCGATAATAGAAAATGCTTTAATAGATATAACTGCCATCACACTGCCAGGACACTGCTGTATTAAACGTTCTCCCTCATAACAGAGGAATACAGACCCAACATGATGTGTGCTGTCTAAATGTGTAATACAATTGCATGTTTTATATTTTTCTGCTATCTGGAGTACTTACAGAGATTCAGTGGCCACCACTCTCTGTGCGAGCCCATAAAGAGTCCCACTGTTGGTGAGGACCACCATTTGGCTGAGGTGGGGGCTGGGCACCTTCTCCTTCCTGTCCTCCACTGCTCCATGGACTCCTGAAGTCTCTCCCAATGCCTCCTGGGAAACACACAGGTGGACAGGCATGTTAGCAGAGAAGCTAAAATATGTACATTTATAGTATCCCTGACATTTCAGTTTCCAGAGATATAAGAGACGCTTGATGACAGTTGAATGGATCCTCTTCTATATGTAGTTCATATGGAGCGCTTGGTCTGAGTTATTCAGTACAGAATATAGTCAAATGTAGGTGTTATTAGTAAGGTTCCTAGAACTCGTTATACATCAAATTCAATGACTTTTCAAGGACTTTCCAGGAATTTGTGTGCTTAGAATTTAAGCTCACAAATCAAGTTAAATCACTGATACACCTAGACATGCTTATTCTAAACACTGGTAATTGTTTTATTAAAGGTGGGGTAGGTAAGTTTGAGAAACCGGCTCGAGATACACTTTTTGTTATATTCCATGGAATGCTCTTGACATGCCGATAGCAATGAATATCTTAAGTGCTTTGACAAAAAAATCATCTGTGGAAGCCGTAGTGCTGTAAAAAGCACGACCAATCATTTTAGCCAGCCCGTCTAAAGTAACTGGATGGCCTACCTGCCTGTCAGCCTTCCATCTCGTGCACAAACTTATCTCGTGCCCTCATTGGTCATGTGCGCGTTCGTGTGTGTTGGAGGAGGGGCTCTGTAAGGAAGTGGCAGATTTTTTCCGGCTGTGTATTTTCAAATTCTAGCGCACTCGAGCTGGTTTCTCTACCCTACCTTTAAGCTCACAGAAATCAAAGTAATAATTTTTCGAAAATGAACAAACTTTCAATCTTTTCAATGACCCGTGAGTTATCATCAGAAGACACACATAGATATAAGAAGGTACCAGAGTGAGCATTGATTAAAAATCTGATACATCTTTTTAAATGATTTGTAACCATCGGTGTAAATGTGTTACGGTTTCTAAGGAGGCGCTGCAGAGGAAGAGCCCGCTCCTCTAACCTGACATAACAGATGTTTCCCATGCAAAAATGAAGACTGGTAGGTAAGCACAATCTGAAATTCAATCAACCTTGTGGAACTCGGTTACATCCAAAGCACACACTCTAAAATTCTGCTGACCAAACACTCCTCAACAGAAAGCATTTATCTTCCTTTTGATATATTCCACTACACCTATCCATCCCGCAGCCCCTTTATCCCTCCATTGTTAAAACAATAGGAATAGAAAAAAGAGATATTCCATCTTAAATCCCTTCCCATCAATCACAGTAATCCATTTCTGCATACACAGCCGTTGAGATTCCACACAGGAGGGCAGATCTTATTATTTTCTACAAAGGTATGATGAATCACATTGGCATGAAGGGTCTTGCACCTTGCAGACGCAAAGCCCCTTGTAACAGCTTCTGGGAGATCAATAGCCATGACAAAGCTAAGGAATGAACGGGAGCGATTAATGCTGTAGCAAATCAAACACTTACATACTGTACTCCTTTGCAATCTGGGTCTAATATTGTGTAGGTGCACCATTATTTCACATGGCAGATTTTAATCACCAACTCACAAACACAGAAAAAAGTTCAGAGTTTCAGAAGATTTCAAAATAAAGAAATGCGTAAATCAAAGGATAATGTATGAATAAATGGTAAGCATCATCAAAAAAAACTCAAATAAATGTAATATAGATTTTGTGATATAAGAGATCTATATCTCACAAGTTTTATCACGGCTGAAGACTAGGAAGAAAGCAGTGATCTTTGCTGAATACAAAGCAGTTTTTAAAAACAAGCAGCGGTGTGCACAGATTTAAGAAGATGACGTCTCTTGCATTCTATTCCCTTAAATAAGAGATATAATCGGCCCAGCATACAGGACAAAAATGCAGAGTATGCAGCTCAAAAGACAATTTATGGTTGTCCTGGACCGAGACCGACGATGTAAAAACTGCAACCTTTCCACAACCTCTGAGTTATCTCCCGGCATTCAATCAAACCTTTAGTGCTGCAAAAAACATTATACGTCTGAAATAAAACGTTATCACATTGAGAAGATTAACACTTGAATTTATATTACTTTTACAATTATAGCTAAGGGTATCTAATGGCTTCCCCGTGGAGTTTGCAATATATCTCTCCTAAGAGCAACTCTCCGCAAATATAATAAGACTTGTTGCTTTCTAAAAGTCAGAAACGTGAATACCATAATGAATGAAACACGGATGGTAAAATCAAATATGAAAAGCGTAAAAAAATAGCAAGTAAAGAATGAAAAGGGAACTCATAACATGACATAATTGAAAGGGATACTCTTACGTTTTTAATACACTTTAGATTATAAACTTAGAGATCGCTTTATTCCTTCGACTGAATGAATAGCTGCAAGCCTCTGATGTTTAGACCACCAGAATAGAAAGGAAAGGACAAAAAGCACACTGCGATCTTTTTTCTACTCCAGACTTTGTGTCCTTTGGCAACAGACTATAATTCACAGCACGACCTCTCTCCACACCAAAGTCACCACACCCTGGCCTTTGTACAGCTGGACTTACTGAACGTTTCGTTATTCTGTTCTTAAGGCAAAAAGGGGAGACAGTAAAGCTCCAAACTTATGATGCATTTTGTATTTAATCACTGAAGTGAACAGATGTTTGATTTAGTCATTTTATTCACTGCTTATTTTTTGGAGTATGCATCAAGTATAGGGTTGAACTGGTTGACTTATGCTGCTAAAAAATACAATGATTTATGCAAAGCCCCATAATCTTCAACATCAACAGCACAAATAAATGCATGTAATTCCCTTCAGTCCTAACATAGCAGTGTGGGATTGAACACACCCAAAGTTAAACGTCAGCGAGGTCTCAGATCACTGTTAATGGTTAGAGAGGGACAGCCCTAAACACATGACAGCACATAAACATGACTAACAGTGCAGAGGTTATGGAGCTAATCCAGAAGGGCCATTAGTACACACTTAATGCACAAATGATTTAAAATTTGGGCTGTGGTAAAAGCTGTTGAGCAGCAGCGGCTGCTGGCCTTTTGTACCAATGACGTCCCGGATGAACACAAACACGCGAAAAGAGAAAATATTGATGTAATTAAAACTGCTGTTCCTCTTTTTGTCGTGCGTAAATAGTTTGGTGGCGCAACATTCAGCATATTAAAAGAAAAGTGCTATACACTGTGGCCAAAACATGCATTAGCACTTGTACTTCTAATCTCTCTCGGCTAACATCCTTTTGTAGTCAAAATGCTTTCTTGCTTTTAGATCTGTTGGGGTCACTGACACGATGAACTGCAAGAAAGGGAGCAAAGCTTTGTTTGAGAACGATTTCTATGAAGATGGCTGCTTTATGTGTATTTTTGAACATAGGTCACGCGTTATGTAACACACATCTTAAGATTTAAGAAACAGTTCTTAGGACATATTACAATATTTGCTTTGTTATAATGAATGATGTCATTGGGTTGCATTATGAAAGTCAGGCGTGTAGTTGTGTATTCACCTTTAAATCCACCAAACCAATGTTTGTTGCATTAGTCAGTATTACAGCAAAGTCTGGTTTGGTCTATTTTTAATTCTTCCACAGGAGGCTTGACCTTTCATTGACTACTGAAAAGAAGGCTTCTGAAAGACTGTCAGGAGAAATGTTGGGTTGCTTTCCTGCGTAATAACTCTGCAGGGATTCTTCAGGTAACAGTGATGGCTGGACTGAATACTGAAAGTATTTTTAAAAAATAAAACGGAAGGAGAAAAGTAAACAACATCCATGACATTTGGTATTTTACTTATACAATTCAAAGGTAAGAACAACCTTTTAGAGATGCTCGAAGCTCGACAGCTGGTGGCAACAGTTTTATTTGTACGTGATGTGGGTGTCAAAAAAGTTCAGACTTCATGTTTATTAGTTATTTAAATGTTTGATCTGCTGTTATCTTTCTCAAAATGGCAATTATGATTTGACGTTAAAGTATTAAATTATGTTTTTGTTGCCCTTTGGTGCCCCTGAATATCTTAATATTGTTTGGGTTATAAACATGCAAATACTTTTTGACATTTGCATGTTTATATAATACAAACACTTGAATGCAATTTGAATGCTTTTGCATGTATACATCTGCATAATATTGTAAAAGATTCTGAGAGAAAAAAGTATATTTCTTCCCAAAAAAGACATGACAGATTAACCTCTCTGCTTTTTTGTCTTCATAAACCGTTGGCCTTTTTAACTCAGTTATTTGTGTGGCTGTTGGCAGACATGCACCAGAATGCAGCTGCTGAAATCCTCACATTTATCAGAAAACTGGGAAAAAGAGAATTTCAAACTTGTAAAAATAGCTTTTACACAAAGATAAATATATAGTCTCCAGTCATAACAGACCTACTGTAATCAAATGCAGTGTAACTTGCTTTTTATCTGATTTGTTCAAAGACACAACTGCGCAAAACAAATTATGACTTCACTTTCATGAAGACACTCGATCAAAATGACAAATGACTTCAGCGAGACAAAAGTAAACCAACTCCATGCTCCTGCCGCATTGCCAAGATCAGCAAAAGAATGCCATATTGGACAAATTTAACATCAGTGAAAGATTTTTCATAGTCATACAAGGGCCTGAAAAATAGGGATGTGGCATACCTTTTCATATGCCATGACTTACGGTGAAGAGGTCAAACTTCATTTGATTTACACCCTGCAGCTGCTGAAGATATTAGGAGAAGTTTTACTTCAACAGCAATTTCTCTGCTGTCCCTCCGAGATAAAATAATAAATAGCTTTTTTCATTGAGGAGGCGTAGGGTTAGACAACTAAAACAGACTGATGAGCATTATTCCGTGGAGCTTATGAACAATTTCTGATGGCGTACAACATTTAAAAATATCTCTATGAAAGAACATAATCTATCTTTGACCATATTGTGTAGTGTAGTACTGTGTATGAATGTTCTTGTATAGAAAATAGCCTTCATAGGAAATAAGAGCTTAAATTCATAGTTTTTTTTACCAATAGCTCCATGGAAAGAAACATAATGAGAAACTATTTTTGATAATAGCAAACTGTATGTCACTGGGTTTTGTATACCTTGGACTCTGAGAGCACGTGCAAGGCATTTTTTTTTCTGATTTCTCCGACTAAGGTTGAAAAGCTGGAGAAAAAAAAGCTATGAAAAAGCTGTTAATTCATAACACAATAAATCGCCTATTTGCCTTAAATGCCACTCATTTAATCTTTCACATGCTACCTGCAATCATGCTAAAAACTCATTATATTTATTGGCAGGATGGAATTCCAGTCATTAGCATGTGACATTAAAGCCCTTATGGAGTCGATTCAATGTTCTTGTCTCAAGGCCAGAGCCAGAGGGTGGGCACACACTCTCCATGCAGTAGATAGAAGGACATTTTACAAAAAGCTGCTTTGTTTTAAATCATTTTGATCAATCGCGTTAGTAGAAAGAAAATGGTGTACTGATTTCTTGAAAGTACAAATATTCACTTCAGTGTAACAATGATAAAAACATAATCTTTAAGAAAAATGGTAGCCACAATTCCAGAGATCACACCATTACATTGTTACATTACATGTTACTTGTTAGACGCTTTTATCCAAAGCGACTTACATACTCAATACTGTGGGCAATCGCCACAGGAGCAATTTGGGGTGAAATGGCTTGCCCAGGGACACAACGACATGCTGACTGCAGTAGGGTTTGAACTTGTGCTCCCCTGATCCGAACACCAACGTACTAGTCCACTGCGCCACATGCCTCTTCCACACTACTACATTTAAATCTTATGTTCCCTCCATGAACAGGCCTTTATTTAGAAAAATCTCTAAGATACGATAATGCAGCTAACAAGGACTTTTTTAAGTATGTGGTATGAATAGCCTGTCAATCTATTCCGTCAAAGTGTAAGATTAGAAATTAAACATATTCTGCAATCAAGGTAAGACTAGAAAAGGGATGCAATGCAGTTTCCCTGGATTTCATTCCATTTGATGAACAACATGTTTTGGATTAGGGGTAATTCTGAAAAGCTGGTTTCTTTTAAGACCAACAGCCACATAAGCAAGTGAGACCAAAAGTGCATTTCCAGCCTTGCAGGTAATAAACAAGGTTGGCAACCTCCGAGGTGGATGCACTGAAGGGTACAATCTGTCCACCGCTGGTCCAGAGGAACAGAGAGCGGTCTGATAAAAGGTCTTGAATCGAGTTACTGAACCAAAAGAACCAGACAGGAGGACTATTGAACCTGATAAATGTAAGTGGTGCTTGAAAAATGTCGATTAGAGCATTATGCTTTAAAAAGTGTTTGCAATTCTAGACAATTTGATCTAAATTCTAAAAAGAGACACATTCAATATGTTTTCTACAGGCTCCATTAACCTTCTAGACAGGAAAAGACTGACTTTCAATGTTAAGTAAATAGAACAGTTTGGGAGTTATCAACGCAGTTATGTAAATTATTTAATCAGGGCAGAGGAAGTAGGAGGTCTTTACTGATGACAGCAATTAACATTTCTCCTAAAGCTAATCTGCCTGCTTTTAATTGTTTGAAACAAAGTATGACAGACTAAATGAAAGAGAAAATATTTTCTGAATACAAAACAAAGCACTGACAATGAAGACCATTAGCATATTTCACAGCGATATCCACTCAGTGGCAATAGTCGCAAAATTACAAATAACAACTTGTAAAAACACTGGTTATCATGTGTTATGTCTATTGATAATACACTTTTTATATTTTGCATTCGTTTTAAGATTTCCTTTCCTAAATTGATGAAGTATAGCTAGTACAGCTACCCATGCTGTCTACAAATATAGATAGCAACAGCCCAAGGTATTTTTAAGAATACACCTTTATCAGGATTCTCCTTGAGGAAAATAAAGACATGCATGTGATGTTTAGTTTGCAGAGCTGGTCACATACAGAACAAGGGCTGTATGTTACCAGCTCTAAAAGCTAAACATCCTGCTTGCTATGCTAGCCGTTAGCCCTTTGCTAGCATGGTCAAGCATCAGCTAATGACCTTCACATGCGGGGGCTAGCTAGACTTTTTAAAATTACAAGTCAGTCCACATCGAAGCATTTTCCCATCTATATGAAGAGCCGACATCTTCCAACCCAGTCTCACGGCATTTCGTGTTCACCAACACGATTTTTAATCTATTGATTCGTGTTCACCAACACGATTTCCCCCTTTTTTTTCGTGTTGCACAGCACGATTTTAAAAGCAATGTATTTCTACTGGTAATGACGCTCATGGAAGCACGGCATTCGTTGTGTCGGCTGCCCTTAAAGGCAATGTGAGCGTCCATTCTCATTGGATAACGGAGAATTGTACACCCGGAAGTAAGTATTCCCCTTACTGTCGATTGATTTTACAGTGATATCTGCACTACTCATCGACTAAAAAACACCCGATTATCCTTGTTAATTACACAACATTGATTGGTTTAAATTGTGTGCAATGCTTTTGTATTTTTGCCCTTCGATTCGGAGAAACAAATGTTTTTTCGGAGTAAAGGATAGCAGAAGACACTACACTACCCAGAATCCCCAGCTATCGTTTGGACTACACCATGTGCTCTGTTTGACAAACCCCGTGATAGTCCTCAAGCTCTGTGATTGGAGAGTGTGCTCCGAGGGTTACGCCGAGCCTCGAACAGCACTTGAAATGGGATGGAACCACGGCAGACTGTCCAAAACTGGATTTGAACGGGTCCACCGCGTCCCCCCCTCCCCCACCCTGTCCCCAGAACTACAAATGCTGGCTATTCTGTTTCGCAACATGTTCTCTATCTATGGCACATCTCTACTGGGAGTTGTAGTTTTAAAAGACGTTTTCGTATTTCCCATAATAAGAAGTTGCCAGTATTAAACTGTGTACATCCCTGGAGGTTTAGGGGATAGGAAACACTCAAATTTAAAACATATAATTAATAAATGGGTGAAAATAGCTTGTGCCCATAATGGGCAGCATTAATATATGACACACATGCCAGCTAAGGTCAGAAGAGCTTTATTTAACAGCTGGTCTTATGTTTGTGACCCCTGTTGTTAATTGATAACATTACATTACATTACATTAATTGATAAGCCTGAAACATGCACTTGTCAAGGTTCAGAGGCACATTTTGCAAATATGGCAGTAGCCATCGATCAGCTTAAGATAAGATATGCTTTATTGATCCCAAGTTGGAACATTTGCGTTACATCAGCATGTGTAACAGTTGTAAATATGCAGTGGTGTTTATTTGTAAATCATTTAGTATAATCACACAAATTCTGTGTTTTATATTTAACAATTCTGTGTTCTTTATTTATTGTTGTTCAATACCTGACAAGGCCGGAGATTAAATATATACATACATCTTATAAGAGTATAATACATTATGTATAATATCAGTTAAAATAAGTGCTTCAACATAGTTAACATTGCTGGAGGTATGCACAAATATTTATAGATGTCTTGTAATGCACTATTGAGGAACCTGCGACCCAAGTTTTTCATTCAATGCATAACTACACCATAGTTGTGTAGGCCTATATGATATGTCAATAAACCTTAGAAAATCTTGAAATCTTGAAAGGGATGTGCAAAATAGTCATTATATACAGTCTTTAATGAACTATTAGTAGAAAATAACGAGTAATGAATATACTTTATAGGGATCCTATTAATATCTAATAATAAAAATTATGAAATTCAATAACGTGCTTTAACCACTAGGTGTCCCTTTATATCAGCTGTGCACCTTTATGGTGTAAATACAGCCTATCTACCAATTGGATCAAATATAAAAGTCAGCCGAATTAGTGTTGATACTGCAAGGAGACGTATTGTGTGAAAAGAAATGTAAGATGTTGTTTAATGGCTGATATATTTATGATCCACGTCACGTTTTCAGTTCCTCATGTTTGTCTAGAAGTCTTCTCATCAGGGCTCTATAAATACAGAACTACGGCAGATATGTAATATTTAATGCAGCCGAACCGTGTATTACAATGCCGTTATGTGATGACTTTCAAAGAGAAAAGCAAGCACACTCGGAATAAAGTATTATTATTTTTATTTTGTTATGCTTTCGGTCTGTTTCCGGTATTTGTTAATGACGATGTGCTGTGAGATGTGAGACTGGAATTGCACAGGGGAAAATAACGTATCTTTAGATGCGGATTTTGTTAAACTAATATGTTTGCGCTGTGGACCAACACTATACATTGACGGGGAAGGGGGTAGCAATAAAGATAACACCATTAAACAGTTACACAACATAACAGAAATAATATCGATAGCAGCGTCCCTAGCAACCACCTTGGTAACAATGAAAACGTTCTATGGATGCAATTTCCTGAAGTAATCTTCGTAATAACTAGCAAACTAAAGATCATGTACATCCACTGCACACATAATCTGAAATAACAACTCATATTTCTCGCATCAAATGACATCAAAACGCATTTTAATGGCCAAACTAACTTTAAAATAGGCATTTTCCACCGAGAATAAAACGAAGTTCGGCCATGTTTTTTTTCTTCTGCAGGGAGAAATTTGAAGATCACGTGACATAGATGCCAGCCATTGGAATGAATGGTGAAAAAAAACGGGGTTTGTCAAACAGAGCACATGGTGTAGTCCAAACGATAGCTGGGGATTCTGGGTAGTGTAGTGTCTTCTGCCATCCTTTACTCCGAAAAAACATTTGTTTCTCCGAATCGAAGGGGAAAAATACAAAAGCATTGCACACAATTTAAACCAATCAATGTTGTGTAATTAACAAGGATAATCTGGTGTTTTTTAGTCGATGAGTAGTGCAGATATCACTGTAAAATCAATCGACAGTAAGGGGAATACTTACTTCCGGGTGTACAATTCTCCGTTATCCAATGAGAATGGACGCTCACATTGCCTTTAAGGGCAGCCGACACAAACGAATGCCATGCTTCCATGAGCGTCATTACCAGTAGAAATACATTGCTTTTAAAATCGTGCTGTGCAACACGAAAAAAAGGGGGAAATCGTGTTGGTGAACACGAATCAATAGATTAAAAATCGTGTTGGTGAACACGAAATGCCATGAGACTGGGTTGATACTTCAAATGAAAAATAATTAATGTTCACGGATGACATTTGAACCAAAACGTCTTCCGCCCATTGTATTAGACAGAAGGTAATATCTGTGTAGGTGTCTACATTCTCTGTATAATGTGAATTTTTGGGCTAAAAGCAGAACTATTATTTCTTTGTGAGCTCACTGTGTTTTATTATCTGTCTGGCGCTGGTGCTCAGAGAGAAGTGGCCCCTGAGTTAATGAACCGTTTTAAGACCTTGGATAAAGACAAGTAAAAGAAGGAACTAAAAAGTCCCTGTGACAGACAGATCATTTCAGTCTTTTGTTAGTTTTTATTTCAAAGAGCCTGTGCCTCTGGATAACATTTAACAAAGGTAACGCCCTGAGCATACTCAAGTCATTCAAACTTTTGACTTGGACTATGGTAATATACAGCTGTCACAGATATAACTAAAGGGCTCTTTAATGACTTGAGTTACTTTGTCGTAGAAACCTTTATACATTCATAGTCTTATTTGAAATGCTCTACTAATGACCACATTATGCTTTTAGGGGATAACATATGCTTACTATAGTCAAAGATTGCAAGGAACTGAGTAAATTAATGGAAAATACATTAATCAAATCAACAGATCCAGTCTTGTCTTACTCAAATAAAGCATTTTTCTTATCATAAAACACTTGATACACACTCAATACTTGACAAAACGTTGGCCTTAAATGTTATTAATACTGGCTAGAGACCATCAAACCCAATGTCTCCGTCAGTGAGAAGTTTGTTCGTACTTCGGCTCTTCTGTGTGGTCTCTTTTTCATTTCGGACCAAAATCATCTTCCGTTCTGTCTGCATCTGCAGAAGCTACATTTAAGGTCAAAATATTCTCCTGCAGTCTTTGTTCCTTCATCTTTCTCTCACTCGTAGTGCACACTCAGCTCTGTGTCCTCACCGCCAGGCAATGGTATCATTTTATCATTGATCAATAATTAATGTGAATGGTACGAAACAGAACAGCAAGTCAGCATGTGGAAGTAAAGGCACCTTTCAGCAAGAGTTTATATAAAGATATATTCATAGTGTAAGAAAAGAAACACATACAATGGGGCAAAAAAGTATTTAGTCAGCCACCAATTGTGCAAGTTCTCCCACTTAAAAAGATGAGAGAGGCCTGTAATTTTCATCCTAGGTACACTTCAACTATGAGAGACAGAATCGGGGGAAATAATCCAGGAAATCACATTGTAGGATTTTTAATGAATTAATTGGTAAATTCCTCAGTAAAATAAGTATTTGGTCACCTACAAACAAACAAGATTTCTGGCTCTCACAGACCTGTAACTTCTTCTTTAAGAGCCTCCTCTGTCCTCCACTCATTAACTGTATTAATGGCACCTGTGTGAACTCGTTATCAGTATAAAAGACACCTGTCCACAACCTCAAACAGTCACACTCCAAACTCCACTATGGCCAAGACCAAAGAGCTGTCAAAGGACACCAGAAACAAAATTGTAGACCTGCACCAGGCTGGGAAGACTGAATCTGCAATAAGTAAGCAGCTTGGTGTGAAGAAATCAACTGTGGGAGCAATTATTAGAAAATGGAAGACATACAAGACCACTGATAATCTCCCTCGATCTGGGGCTCCACGCAAGATCTCACCCCGTGGGGTCAAAATGATCACAAGAACGGTGAGCAAAAATCCCAGAACCACACGGGGGGACCTAGTCAATGACCTGCAGAGAGCTGGGACCAAAGTAACAAAGGCTACCATCAGTAACACACTACGCCGCCAGGGACTCAAATCCTGCAGTGCCAGACGTGTCCCCCTGCTTAAGCGAGTACATGTCCAGGCCCGTCTGAAGTTTGCTAGAGAGCATTTAGATGATCCAGAAGAGGATTGGGAGAATGTCATATGGTCAGATGAAACCAAAATAGAACTTTTTGGTAAAAACTCAACTAGACGTGTTTGGAGGAGAAAAGAATGCTGAGTTGCATCCAAAGAACACCCATACCTACTGTGAAACATGGGGGTGGAAACATCATGCTTTGGGGCTGTTTTTCTGCAAAGAGACCAGGACGACTGATCCGTGTAAAGGAAAGAATGAATAGGGCCATGTATCGTGAGATTTTGAGTGACAACCTCCTTCCATCAGCAAGGGCATTGAAGATGAAACGTGGCTGGGTCTTTCAGCATGACAATGATCCCAAACACACCGCCCGGGTAACGAAGGAGTGGCTTCGTAAGAAGCATTTCAAGGTCCTGGAGTGGCCTAGCCAGTCTCCAGATCTCAACCCCATAGAAAATCTTTGGAGGGAGTTGAAAGTCCGTGTTGCCCAGCGACAGCCCCAAAACATCACAGAGGAGATCTGCATGGAGGAATGGGCCAAAATAACAGCAACAGTGTGTGAAACCTTGTGAAGACTTACAGAAAACGTTTGACCTCTGTCATTGCCAACAAAGGGTATATAACAAAGTATTGAGATGAACTTTTGTTATTGACCAAATACTTATTTTCCACCATAATTTGCAAATAAATTCTTTAAAAATCAGACAATGTGATTTTCTGGATTTTGTTTTCTCATTCTGTCTCTCATAGTTGAGGTATACCTAGGATGACAATTACAGGCCTCTCTCATCTTTTTAAGTGGGAGAACTTGCACAATTGGTGGCTGACTAAATACTTGTTTGCCCCACTGTATATGCCAAAACACAAATCGACGTTTAAGCACTGTAAGAGATATTTCACTGCAAGCACATTGGTTTTAAGACACACCATAATTCAATTAGAAATATTTGATAACGATAATACCCCAAAGCCTTCAGGAGGAATTAGTTTACTTTATTCTGTCAACTTTGCTAACATCCAGTAGTTGAGAAAGAACAGCTTGCTTAACAGTGCAAACTTAAGAGCTTTTGTACCGTGAGGACAAGCAAAAGGGGAAACTACTTTTTGTTTGTCTGCCGAAACATTTCCCTGTGTGGACCAACAGCATTGTTTGGTGAAGACATCAAGCACCAAAGCCAGGGGAGCTTATCTAGTCTTGTGTAATGATTAGAAATGAATCCCTGGAATAACCAATAACAAGAAAACATATAAAACAAATGTCTAGGGAGACATTTTTAAAGAGATAAAAGCTTTGACCATAACACATTAAAACAGCAGCTTGATGTCTATCAATCCCTGCTGTTTTTTATCCAACAGATCAAAGACGACAGCCTGAGATATATAAGAAGCTGAAAATGACTCTTAATGAGCAGACAGTTAAAGCAGAGTGTATGTTGCGTGTGTGTGTGTGTGTGTGTGTGTGTGTATTTGTGTGTGTGTGTGTATTTGTGTGTGTGTGTGTGTGTGTGTGTTTGTTGGGGGGTATATGTACGGTACAATCATTGTGTGGTAGGCATCATATAATGAGATTCTGCTACCCTTTATGATATTCATATGGGACATGTAATCTTCTTCCCATAATGCCTTGGGGAGAAAGTGGCACCAAAGCTTCGTATTGATCTGAGCGAAGAGTGCAGGATTTAAGTCCACAGGGAAAACCCACAAAAACTCTGTAGCATATTTTAGATTTTATATAGGCCATACTTTCCTACTTAACATCACTTCCACCCAAAAGCTTGGTTCCCATTCAACGCTGCTGCAAGAGTGCACTGGGGGAGCAGACGATGGCGATTGCTCCCACATTACTCTTAAGTAGCCACAGTCTGCATTGTAGGCCGCGAGTTTATCTTGGCTCTGACAAATTCTCAGTTTTTCTAAAAGTGCGACTTAAGCCCACCTCTGCTCTGCATCTATTTTCTCATTGAGTTTTCCCTGCACATCCAACGGGTGATTTGTTGTGGGCAGCTCAATTTATAGCAAAGCCCTGAGGGAGTGTTGAGGTGAATATGGGAGGCCCTATCGTCAGCAGCAGAAGACACCTGAGAAGTCTGATGAATCCATCATTTAAACTGCGTGAAGTATGATAACACCTGGGGGTTGACAGGAAATAGTCCTCACCCTAAACGACTGGTAAGAAAAAGATAAGCAAATGAAGTAATACTTTAAAGGTCCCGAAACCTGTTTTTGAATTAGCCTTAGATATCTACCAGAATAAATATCCTAAAATAAGCCAAATTCAAGCATCAGTGTAAATCAGAATGAAAATTTAAAAAAGGATCCATCAATAGACAGAAAATACATTTATATATTATGTGCTATCTCCTGCTAATTTCCTTCTTAATGCTACATTAAGTGCTTTTGAATTTACAACCAAAAACAAAGACTTTGGAAAAGGTTCAAGGCGTAGGACTCTATAGTGAAAAGTGAAAACAAATCTGGTTCCTGCACCATACAAATAATAACAAGGGAGCTTTGACCCAATAACCCTAAGAATTGTGAGCTTTAGAAAACAGCAGTTGCAATAAAATCTTACTTTAAAAGTAAAACAACTTTCAACTTTTATTCTCCAGCAAAGTAAACAAAAGAACATCCTTAACCTTGAAAGGTTGAGAAAACTCTAAGAGTAAATTGTCATAAAGGAAGCTTCCAGCTGGGGAGTTGATAAGTGATTCTTAATCGAAGTGTCTCACTCGATCCTGATTGACTGCGCAATCATCTCCGATCATTCCACAGAGATTTATGGGCAAGTCGAGTGAACTGCCTGCCAGGCAATTACTGCCAAGTGGATCCTCTTGCAGCTCTTTGTCACTCTAATACTAGAAATTTGGTTCTCATTAGATTAATGTCAAATGGAATTAGGGCTTGCATTTATTTTGGGCGACACCTCATGACACCTTATGCCCGTCTCATGGAAACTTATTTTCCCAGAGCTGTCCGCTCACCTGCTTTGGCATAACAGCCACGATACAAGAAGAAACGTATTATGTAAAAAAATCCACTTGTTCATGTCCTTATATATCAACATGTGTCCCCTCTGTGTAACGAGATTCTGAAAGTTTCAGGAACAAAGATTCTCTCTCTTTTTGTCCTGATCCATTTATATAAAAACCTGTCTGAAATGAGCTGATCAGATTTTGGCCACTTTATGATGTCATAACGATTTTTTGGCTTGTGTAACCATTAGCCAATAACCAACAAAGGTAACCCCCCCACCTTATCGCCTGAATCTCCTCCTAGAGCACCATTGTGTTATTTTTAGGGCTGTCAAGTTAACGCGTTAATAACGCCACTAATTATTTTAACGCGATTAACGCATTAATGTCTTTCCTTGGCCGCCCAGTTTCAGGAGCGCATCGAGTTTAAAAATACCATCTATACAATCCAAGCACCACTGCTGATGCCGACAGACCCGCTCCTGCCGCCCGCTTGCAGCAGACCACACTTGAAAGTGTGCGGGGGAGACGCCTGGACACGTCTACGAGCAGCAAACTTTCAACAAAGATCGCTAAATGGGTGGCCGACAGCTTGCAGGCCAATTAACATTGTGGATGTGACGAGGGGCTACGTGATATAATTCGGGTCGCATCCAACGACTGCACTTATGGAATTGCCTTCCAGAGCCACCACTGTGTCGAAAATACACAACTTGTATGAAGTCCAAAAAGCGAAAGTAGAGGAGGATTTAAGAAAGACTTCCACAGTTGCGCTCACCGGAGATTATTGGACTTCACGTCAGTAGTGACAGTTACCTCGGGGTCACAGCGCATTATTTTGACCCACAGTGGGAACTTCAGTCTCATGCTTTGACAGTAATGAAAACAGAGGAGCGGCATTTCGCCGACAACTGCGCGCCCACACACGCACGCGCGCGCGCACGCACACACACACACCCACACACCACACACACACACACACACACACACCACACACACACACACACACACACACACACACACACACAACACACACACACACACATCCAACAACACACACACACATCCAACAACACACACACACACACCACACACACACACACACCACACACACACCACACACACACACACACACACACTTGAATTGAGGCGAATATTTGTAATGTTCAGAGGTTGTTGTGTTTAATATTCATGAGAATATTTGTCATCGTTCAAATTATAATAAACAAACATTAGCAAAAAGCATATTTGTCCACTCATATGTTGATAAGAGTATTAAAAACTTGAAAAATATCCCTCTATGGAACATTTAGAACAGATACAAAATGTACGATTAATTTGCGATAAGCTTTTAATCGACTGACAGCCCTAGTTATTTTCAACCAAATATCTCTCAGAGGGGCGTGGGGAGTGGCTCCTTATTTTGATCTATAGTAAAAGACAGTGAATCAGCACTTTTGAAACAGGGCTGAAACAGAGGGGTTTATGGGATGCGACAATGATCTGTTTGGTATTTGGAGCCAAACACTTCAGAGACATCTTTTGTATGCAGTATATCAAAGACCTATAATATATTGATTAAAAACAGTATAATAGGGGACCTTTAAGTTCAGCACAAGAATGGACTGAGCTGAATAGTAAGCAGAACACAAATGAAAGGATTTGTATTATAGTGCATTATTCTGCTTCTGTCTGTCACCCTTGGAGATTTGACGCAGGAAGTTTAATTATGGTATCTAGGGGGATCAACTTTCTCCTCATCACAGCTGAGGAGCATGACCTACAGCTGGGCCTATCAATGAAGTGTGTTTGTGCGTTCCACAGAATGCACCACAAAATGTCAATAATAACATATCCTCACAACTACAGTGTAAACAGACACACCATGGATCTTAATTATGATCTATAATCCCTGTCAAATGGCAATCCCCTCTGGCGTGTTGCACCGTTGACAGAGAGACAGCAGGCCACGACAGAGAGGCCAGGCTGGACAGTGATGTGCCCTCGTGAGACACAGAACTAATGACTGCATTCAGAGTCCTTTGTGTGTGTGTGACATTAGCCAGTGTCTCTCTTGAGTGTGTGTATGAGCCGTGCCAAAACAGTCTAGCAAATCAAAACCACAACACATGCTTAAGGATTATCACTTTGCTGCTAACACGAAGAGAGTGTGAAAAGAGTCAGAGACAGGGAGTGCGTAATGTCGAACTGACCATTAGGCCCATGCACTTATATGTGTGTTAATGTGTCTGTTAAATTCCCTTTCTGTTTGTTTCTATGTGTTTTTTTTGTCTGTTGTGTGTGTTTTGTGTGCATCTCTGCAAAGCAACCTCACTGCCAGATGACTGCTGCAAGGCAGAAATGACCGGGCTTCTCATTCCTGTTTCAGTGCCAGGCTTGAAAAGAACAACTCTGCGCTAAACTCAGTACCCAGGAGCAAATATATGCACACACAAACACACATCTAATCAACTCGAAACGCATTGGGGGCTGCCTTGAGAAACTGTAAGACTCACATCAAACAGAACAAAAACTAATAATGTCTTATGATCCTATCGTCTTGCCTAGGCCAATAGTGAAATAAATAAGTAAACACTGATATAAATATGCATACAAACAGGGCATTGTATATTCAGTTAGAAGAACTGAATAAACTTGGCGGAACAATTCAAAAATAGTTGAGAGGCGTGTAATCACTGACCACACATCTGCTATAAATGATAGGACAAACAGATACTAAATAAATAAATATGGGAAGAAATTAGGGAAAAAGTAAATACTGGTGGTTTAAGTATTGAGATAAGTGAAAGGATGGTGAACCAAAGGTGCCCCTCTTGTAAATGCTAGCCTGAGGCGGCTCTCTTTACAAAGTGGCCTGCAGCACTCAACAGCTGCCACCGCTGAACTTCCTGGCAAAGACAATATGGATGCATAGATGATCTTATCTAACCTGCCAAAAGCAATACCCGCAAAGGATTTGAATTGTTCTTCCAGCAAGAATTGCAAGTAAATCATTATTTCATGTGACAGCTGATTCCCTTCAGGTAAAACATTTCAGTTCGGAACTTCGCATTCAGGTAAAAGAGACACACTTGAAGTAAAAGCTGGTGTTGATGACAGCGTGTGGGATTAAACATAATGTAACAGTGAACAAGGCAATTACATGGCTTCCACTCTCAGAAGTTTCTCCCTAAACTCGACCTTACAAACACGCTCAATGAAATATTCAAAGTCCAAAGGGAGTGAACTCGTAATAAAAACTGTCAAACCCAGTGAGGTAATCAGAAATAACGGAGGCAGAGAAAGAAAACATAAAAAAGGGGATGATCTTTTACTTTTCCCCCGTGGAGCTCCCAATTTAAGCTGAGGCCACGCTGTATCTGAGACGAGATGAGATGGAATCTCGCTGCCGTTCATCAGGGACTCGGAGTCATTACCATCAACTTGGATTTGGAATAAAACATTTGCGACGGCAGACCAGGGGAACAAAACCGCAAGGATTCAGCGGCTCAATTGAAATGCTGTGTGCAATTAACTTTATAATCTGTTTACAAATTAGGTCTACCCTGCTGCAATCTCTGGAGTGTGTGGGTGTGTATTTGAATGCAGGGGGAGTGTGTTTGTGTACTCAACATGAATACATTCTCACTTTGGGGTGAGGACACCTTTATTAAAAAATTAAGGTTTATAATCCATATGGAAACTGGATGTAAATTGTTATAAATGACAAGAATGTACATTAGCTGTGGAAATGAGAGCGCTACACAAAATGTGTGTTTGTGAGATTAATGTGTGCAGATCATTATGTTATTAGAAAGCAGAGAAAAAGCAAGACGGATGAAAAAGAAAAGGTAGAAAGGGAGTGTTGTGTAAGTTTGAAAATGGGGCATCTTTCCAGCATTAAATGATTTATTGAAATGAGCAAAAATAGTTTAGCATCTGAGAAAAGACAGACTAAAAGCATTTGCCAACACATTAGAGAAAAGATGGGTGTAATTACGCAGTAGTGTCCTCCCTCTGAATTGTTTTAAGTAGATCTAATATCACGCAGCCTGTGATGGCCAGGGAGTGATGTGATTACGCTCATCTGAAATATGTGTGTGCATGCAGGCGTTAAAAGTCCAACATGGTTTTGTCTCGAGAGAACTCACCCTTACTCCCCCCCCCCCAAAAAAACACGCGTCTGTTCTCTTTCTCCACCCAGTCTGTCCATTGTCAGTTTGTGTTCATTTAAACACTTTAGATAATATACTTTCTTCACAGCTGAGCACAGAGCTCGTCCGACATTTGAAATGGCTTACAATTGAACCAGAAAGTAAATAGGGTTGAACTCAATGCTATAGTTGAGTGAAGAAAACATGTTACTGCAGTACACTGCCTAACACAATTTAAAGTGTTGTTAATGCATCCATTTTGTATGTCTTATTGGTTTTTCTCCCGTCTGCCTTGCTGCTTAGGTCTGCTTTAGTTTCTTGTTGTATTCCCTCTCCTCAGTGCAGAGCTAAGCTATAAACATCACAGCAGAGTAGCCAGCATTGCTATCACAGCAACATGCCATTGTTCTGCAGTGTCAAATGAATGCTTTTATTTTAGAATGGGGCTTTGGATGCTGTGTGCTCCCTCCTGTGGAAAACTGCTGATTATATCTGCATGCAGAAGTGATGCTGGTTGGATAACACTTCCCTCTGTTCACCGCACTTTACATTCTGATGGGATTTACTTTAAAGATTTGATTGGTGTTGATGGTTCCCATAGCCTTTGTTATTAGACCGTTATTGGCATTGACAGTCACCTGACAACTTCACAGTCCAATTCAGTTCCAGCTGGTTTTTTTTACGTTTAAATAACGCTTCAGAGCCAAAAAGAAAAACATTAGATGGCACATTTAATTGTTTGTCCTGGAGCATCGGATGTGGTGTTACGTGAACGCACATATGAAATTAGAAAGGATATTTGAGAGAGGCGGTAAGCCCTGGAGGTTTTTAGAAAATGAAAAATAAAACAACATTATACAAGATCCCACCATGGGGAAAGAATACATTTTTTCCTTCATTTTCAGAATCGATGGTGTATTGTGAGTCACAATTGTGACATATGATAACAAATCTAATTTAACTATGCATAAGAAATGTGATCCTCTTTATGTCCCCGACACAGCAGCTCCAGGCTGAATTAAAAGCACAGCTAACGTCATTTGTTTTTTGAGAGCTTCTGAACTGAGAACTTTTAAGTTACATAACAGACAAATGTAAATAACAATTAGTAATAATTACATTTATAAAAGCAGGGCGATGTGTCCAGATATAGACTAAGATATGAGCTATTCACCCGTGTCTACCGTAATCACACTCAAGGGACACAACTGGTAGTTTTTTTATATGACGAACAAAAGAAAAATAAATGAAAAAGAAAGCCACAACATCAACAGAATCTCAAGGTTCAAGGCCTTGAAGCCTTGAACCTTGAGAATCTCAGATTAGCCTGCAGGCAGTAAAACTTCAGTGGTATCCCAGATAAGAGTCGGACTGAAGTCCAAGTCTGGCTCCTTTGAAGATAGGCCAGAAAGCTTGTCTGAGATATATGACAGGCAGAAGTGAGAGATGACACATGCTCCATCACGTAAGATATGAATGGGGGAAATGATGAAAAATGACCCCTAAATACCTCAGAATGCCCATCATTTTTTTTACTGAGGGGCACAAAATGTCCCAGAAATTTAGAATTTGTTTAATGCATAATTCAGTGCCATACACTGTATGCAGTCATTACTATCCCCCCCTAAATGTTTTAAATAACCCCATATTTTTGACAGTGGGGCAAAATGTTCCTCCTTTTTTTGAATATTAGAAAGTAACCGGCATGTAACAGACGAGATGGACTGTAGAAACATTATGAGACAAAAGTGTAGAGAGTGTTGCCTGCACCACACTAAGTGTCACTATGTAGTTGTACAGAGGAAGGTAGTGATTGAGCCCTAATGGAAAAACACACATAGCCACCCTGGCCTCCCCACTTAAAAGGAGGGAGGTGTGAGTATGCGTGAGTGACCACTGGCCAGATAATGATGACCCATAATGCATTATGTGGCGATGGGAGTTGGGAAATCAGACATATGGTCGTGTTGGATAGAGTGGGATGGTGAGAAAATAAATACGGGCAGAGGCATAAAGAGGAGAGAGGCACAGAGGGGATTTGAGTTGAGAGAGCATGTTTGTGTCAGAAAATGGCGATGAGGTAACGGGCGATGGTAGAAGAGAAAAGAACTAAGGGAATAGAAGGGAAAGTTTTACCATGTCAATGAGGTTCTCCTGGATCCGGTTCAGAGTGGTTCTCAGTCTGCTGCTGATAAGCCCCAGACCCGATGACTCATACTGTAAGAATACACACACACACACACAGTTAGTTTCTTCACTGTGCAGAAACACCTCCCTTCACAAGAAGATTCACTTAAGCAGAGTGTGAAAGCACGACAACATCTGCTTTCATCCCACGTAGAAGAATGCGAAATAACCTTTACTTTCTGCTTCTACTTCGGTGTTTTGCAAAAAAGGGAAATTTACTGGGAGAAACAGACATCGAAATGACACTATCACACCTGCTACAGGAGATGACAGGCGAGAGGTAAAAGGGGGGCTTAAAGAGGGAGATAGCACGGCAAACTCGACATCTAAATGCTTCTGAAATCACTTTCAGATGTGTTTGATGTCACTTGAGAAAGCAGCTCACGCACACTTTAAGAGCTTTAACTCAACCACACTGTACGTTTTTATATATATAATTCGGAAAAGCCTAAAATCACTCCAAAGATCTGCTCTTACCAAGCAGGTAGGGCCCACCACCCCGGGCGGGGCCCGCGTCTCTGCCTAAATGAGTCGGCAAAGACGGGCTGGGACAGGCTATGGATGGCGAATGGGCAGCAGGAAGGAAAAACAAGAAGCAAAATCTCAATTATAAAAAGAACACTGTGGAGGAAGTAATACAAAACATGGGGAAAGGAGGCACAAAGAAGGAAGCAAACAAAGAAACAATAATTACAATAATAACATAAGTGCGGCTTCACCGGTCACACACAATAATAGAAATAATGGATGGTATTACACACACACACCTCTGTTCTAGCATAAACTACCTATCAGCCAGGTAAGGCAACATCCCCTTGTTAATAGACTTTGTTACCAGGATATGAAGCATCCTTCTTTGAGTCCACACATTAACTTCTGACTCGTTCTGAGAGGGAGACATACCGTACTCCCTGTTCCACAATGTTCCTTGCACATCTCTCAGATGAGATACAAAGCGTGGGGATGTTTGAGAACGTCCTTGAGAAGTTCAGTTTACACATCACCTTAAGTTTTTCACAGCCAGTGAAATCGGTTGTATCATTTCTTCTGTGTTTTTCCTAGGTTGGAAACAATAACCTTTAGATGTTCCTCAGAGATAAGCCCTGGGTGACGTCCCTCAGGGTTATCTGGGCTTGTAGTGAAAACTTTTTTAACGGAAGGTTTGTGGAGTTTAAAGATGTGGGCACTTTGGAAGCAGCCGGGAGAGTAACTGGAGTGTTGCGTTATGGAAATGAATAATCAAAAACATTTTGGGCATTTGGACCCGTACTAAAGCCCCTTTAATTACTTGGTCCTTAATCTAAGGAGTTAAATAACCCTGCATTAGAGGTTTCAGTTGTAAATCCAACTTTAAACTAACCTGAGGACCAGAAGATAGTTGTCTTTTAGTTAGTCTTACTTCAGACTGTTTTACAATCTGAAGAAGAAAGAAACAAAACACCTTTGTTTAGTATTTCTTCAAATCTGCGTCACAGGAGATTGTGAAGGTGTAAACACTTTGAGTTGCTGATGTGCATGTGAGATGAGCATCACCCATTGTGAAGAACTGTCTGCGGTATTCAGGAGTCGAGAATAAAAAAAGATCTATTTCTTGCATTACTGCTGATTTTTCAGAAAAGCCATTTATTCAAGGATACAAAATATCCTTCCTACTGCATCGTTACGGTACCCAACCTCTCTTCTCTTTCTTAGCCATCATAAAGCAAAGCACAGCAGCAGCAAAGTACATTTTCTTCCATCTTAATGTTCCCTCCTTTTAACGTGTATTTCCTTGATTTTTTGTTAGAAAAGACAAATTAAATATCAACATTTCCCAATGGGGGAAACGTTATATAATTGTGAAATGTGAATCACTTTTTTAAAAAACTGTTTGTCACCCTGCTTATCTCAGTCCCCACATCAGAAAGGCTGCTTATTTATGCAGATGGCGTAGCACATAATGCATCTTTATCATATGTGTGACAGAGTAAATGGTGCCGCTTGACAGGGTTAATATACACAGATAATGGGGTATTTACCCTCTTGAATATTAATGTACCTATTACTCTTCAAGTGGAGGAGTCAAGCAGCTCCATCTTGATTCCAGCGGTGTAAAGAGAGCAAAGCCTAGGTTAAAATACCAGCATATGTGCATAGCAATTCCATGAGCGTTTTAAAGATTTATAGGGGCATTAGCATTTTACTGTAGGCATATTAATGAAATGGGTCGGCACATGATATCACATTTAATGAGGACTAGAGGTATGCTGGAGAAAGAGCAAGTTAGAGTTTCAGAAAGATGGAGACAGAGAGATACATGTGTGAGAAAATAAAAGCAGAAGGGATGAAAGGCGAGCAATGCTGTGTGAAAGGAGCAGAACATGTCAGATTTAGGATGCTGTGGGACAAAAGATGAAATAAGGAAGTGTGGAAAGGCACAAAAGGGCATTAGAGTGATACGAATACAAGCATGAAGACAAAGAGAACTCACATACTGTACACTTAACAATTGGTCAGCGGAAGACATATGAGAAAAGTGACCTTTTGACAAGTTGTCAATACATAACAAGTGTTTCACCATTCCTCATCTCCCAGTGGCACACACACTAACAGCCATAATGTTTAGTAAAGCCGCCGCTGCAGAGCGTTCATCCTCTTTATCTCTTCCACCTTTATCTCTTCCACTTCCTAGGACAGAAGTCATTTTGTTGCCATCATTACCACTTTCCCCGAGGGGGATACTGACACAAATGATGTTTTCTTTCTTTGTGAGGCACATTATAAATGACATGATAGTCTTTAGATGGAGCGGGGGAAACTGGTCTCGCACACTGTAAAGTATCGTTCAACTTAAATGTGTACTGATATTGCAAAGAGCGATGAGAACAGATGGAAACAGGGGTTATTGTCTCACTGTATATCATCTAATAAACATACAAATGCAAAAATCAATCTTTTGAAATAAATGCAAGCAATTATGTTCAAGCACCATGCAGCAGAAGTAATATTATGTAGCTGCAGGCATTGCAAGACAAAAAACTCCTGATTACTTGTGATCGCTCACATGCTCACATTATTTTATTTTTAGTAGCCCTGATGCACAACCTTGCTTGCTGTTTTGTGCACTTTTTTCGAAGAATTTGACGGAAGAGAAATGACAGGAAATGAGGGGAGAGATAGATGGGAACGAAATGCCGAACTTAAATTGTGGAGGCTGCAAACACTGATGGAAATCCTAAACCTCAAGCCCAATACAGCACTCTAATCCCTATCATAATATTAATAATCTATACCCTAATTTGCTCCTGTGGGTATTCCACAGTAATAACTGTTACATGTCTAATATGTGTAATGTGTAATTGTAAAGCGCTTAGAGTGCCTTGAAAAGCGCTCTAAATAAAAATGTAATGAATTATTATTATTTTTATTAATCATTTCCTATGTATAGCACACACAACAACAGCCTATTTCACATTTAGATTCAACAGTATACACTACAGCACATATGTCAAACTCAAGGCCCGTGGGCCAAATCAGGCCCGTGGTAGATTTAATTTCGGCCCGCAGGATAATTTCTAATTACTATTCAAATCAAGTTTTATTTATATAGCACATTTATAAACGATTTTTGGTCGAGCCAAAGTGCTGTACATATAATAAAAATAGCCTACAGTAGAGACACTTTACAGCTTGTACAATAGCACAGATTGATCTATTAGATCTAGCCCGCCGGTATATTGCACGCACACCTTCACTCAATCCTGAGGGTTTCCTCAGCTCAGAGCCTGACCCCAAACATTGATGAACTTGACCCCAAGATGAGATGCCAAGTATCTGGCTTGAACTAGCATCACAGAGCAGCAAACTGAGTTTCAATGGATGCTTCCTTCTGCACTTTTTCTCTTGCTTTCTTGTTTGGTTTTTTCTTTGAGGGAAATAGTTTTGTTGAAGCTGTTGTTGGCCTGTGGAAAAATCTAATCATAAGAAATGACTCAGGAAAAGCTGCAGATAGAGCCATAAGAAATGAATGCAACTGATTATTTAATGTTGTTTTTATAGGCAATCATTTAAGCTTAGTTAGTTCCAGGTTTAATATGTGCAATAAGTTCATTTCAATACGTTTTTCAATAAACATTGAACCAGTCCGGCCCTCGACTAGTGCCCATTTTTTTTAATTTTGGCCCACTGTGTATTTGAGTTTGACACCCTGCACTACAGCCTCGTTCTCAGAGTCAACGTGCAACAATACATCTCAACAAATGAAAACATGTGTATTATATACAACAGATGATGGCAAAGTAGGTTCTTTAGGTGAAGTATTTTTCTAGCATGCAAAGGATAAAGGACCCGAGAGTACATAACATACTCTAGTCGATGTGTGTTGAACTCAAGGTTATAACTTCTGTCTATTCTATAGTATGGTTACAGTGCAAACCATGACATTGCTCTTCAACATAAGACGTTGCATATTTATGTTATGAAAAGTACCATATGCTTTAGAAATACTGTACCATGTCATTCCGTCCGAAGAAGGTGTAAACAGCATACAGGTAGTAGTCAAAGAGCTGCGACACACAGTGGATGACATCGAAGGCGATCGGCTTCAGAATGCTCATCATCTGCATATATTTCCCTGTTTAGAGATGATACAAAATAAACAGTTATCAGACATTTAATCTTTATAAACAGATTCTGCAGTCTTATGAAGAATCAGTAGGCAACTGGATAAGATCTTGCTGACAGAAGCATTGTGGTTTCCATTTGATGTTGGCGAAGCATTGACCAGTCCCCTATAAGCAGGCTTTGGTTGAATAATAAACAGTCCATGTAGAGGGTGAAAGAGGGGCAATGCAGTGGTTGAAATGCAATCTGGGAACTCATCGGCTAAGGTCTGATGATGAGTATTTATGTACGCTTAAAAATAAACTGGCTACTGGACCCGATATTTCTAGAAGTTTGTTGGACAAGCTTTACCTTTCCTGGTTGCATCCCAGGGGGTATCACATATTGGATTTAATTTAGGTTAGTATGTACCGGTAAGTGATTTCTTTAATCCTATATCAGTTTACAATAAATTAAATGCTTTTGTTCTTAAATGCATTTTATAGAGGATTAAAGCTACAGGAAGTTAATCATGGTGGCAATACATCCTTTAGGAAAGAGCTTTAGAAGGAACACATCTCATTTGCATATGCTCTGGGGCAATGATTCAATTCAGCAGGAAGGTAATAAAAGCAATAAGTACAGAGTAACAGGGGTGTAACAAGGTTACCATTGACTCAGAACGGATGAATGGTGGGGCAAAAAGAAGAAGATATACACTCAATCTAGCTGGCTTTGCCACCGAGACCACGCTTTTTCTCTCACACTCATTTTTCACACCCTATTCTTTTGAATTCTGCACAAGGAACTCAGGGAGCAATCTAACTCAATCAGAGAAATGCACAGACTGGATTAGAAGTGATTGCTTGAAATCAAACTTCGGCTTTTCACTCAGTTTGCCACTTAAAGTGTTGCCACATAGCCAATATTACCAATTTTCTGGAGAAAAGATAAAGGAAAACAAGTATTCTTCTGTGTGTTTGGAAGTAAGTTACAGCAGATCTGTAGCAGTTATTAAATACATTCATAGAGCAGAACGTTTATTCAGCCATACAACCACACAGGAAAGACAACTGCCAGGTTTAATTCCATTTCACACAGGAAAAACACATCACGAAGGTCACATCACGTAGAAGAAAGACGTCTCTAAAAGTCACGTCACTAAGACATGTTAGCACCTCTTTGGAAACGAAAGGTCAGGGCTTGGGGTGAAAGATAACCATTGCAAGTTCAGCTCAGTCACACAGGGAACATCAGACACGTGTACCGATCACATTGAACTGTTGGTGAACAAATAGAGAGTTCAGCAGGCAAGGGAGGACGTATGCAGAGGCGGTGTCTGGTCTACTCTCAAGGAGCAGTAAGTAGTACAGTGTGTACTGTGTGTGTGTGTGTGTGTGTGTGTGTGTGTGTGTGTGTGTGTGTGTGTGTGTGTGTGTGTGTGTGTGTGTGTGTGTGTGTGTGTGTGTGTGTGTGTGTGTGTGTGTGTGTGTGTGTGTGGGCAGAACTCACCGACAAGCCGGATGACGTTGAGGGTGGTGTTTGTGAGGATCGGCGCGTTGGCCTTATTAAGGTTGTAGTCAGACCTTTTCTTGCTTCTTATGGTCTCTCTGGACGCACTGATGTGTGCAGGAAGTGGAAGTGAGGGACAAAAGTAGGACAGAGTCATGAGAAGAACAGAGACTGAGTAATACATGTTAACATCACTAATCGTCAGCAGTGAATGTCCAGGTTCAAACACCTTAATACAGGTCAGTCTTCTAATGGATCAATCAGAACCCATTACACAATGCAGGGGCCACAGAGGGACCCTGGTGGTGAAGTCTCTGAACTGTTGATCCCGGAGCACCTGACACTGCCCATCCAGCCATATTAGCCTGCAATCATTACATCGGCCTCCTAATTATTGGATGTGATCATGATGCGACTCATTCAATAATTAACCATTAGTGATTCCGCATTTAAGTGGCTATAGGCTAATGTTAGGTTAATACATGTACCTAATAGGAAATCAAACGTGGGGTGTTGAGGCAAAAATATCACGCATGTCATATCTTTGAAATAACAAGACTTAACGCGGGGCACAAACTTTACAATTCCATTAATAAGCCTTTGTACATTATATGAAAATACATTATTATTATAAAAGTGCTTCTGTAATGACAAGCTACTGAATAAGTAATGGGATTGTGGGTCAAACTCAGTGTAATACACACACAATAGTAGGTTCTTAATAATTCAGTCCACCACATACATACACATGCAGTCGTTCATAGTTAACTGAAAAAAACAGAACAAGGCAGGTTATAAAATTGAACACTCCATCATGCTGACTTTTAATCTAAGGTGTTTGCTTTGATTATATATCCCTTACTCTGATAACAAAAAGCATAACAACTAAACTTTCCTCAATTCCATTCAAATTTCTGACTCAAGTCAAAATAACTCATGTTGCTCAGTCTGCGTAGGAGCATGATTGCCTCTGATTTTTTTTTAAAAAGCAGAAATGAATCTATCAATGCTTACCAATCACGTAGGCGGAGGTGGGAAGAAAGATAATTTTTCATGGTACAAATAGCTTTGTAGCCTACTTAGCAGGGTTAGGGAAAGGGGAGATACAATTATCATGACTAAATGCATAAGAAGTAGTATAATGCTTCACATCCTTTTAGAACCACCTTTAAAAAGATCATCACGATACCATTTTATTTTGTGATGATAGTTGTTTACTTGCTTTCATAAATTGGAAAAAGCCAGGAAAGTAAAAGATGGATACCTTGATATACCACATAACTCCACACGTCATACCCTGAGCTGTATTTCTGAGTGGCGAAATAACAATGTGACCTCTGACCTCTTGAGGGGGGCATCGCCCGTCTGCTCGTCAACGTAGTCTTGCTTGAGCTCCTCAGGGACATCACTGTCGCTGTCGTAGTCTTGATACACATTCTTCTCCAGCTCGTCCGACTCGTACTTGAGAGTAGGAAAAAAGAGAAGGATCAGATGTGAGACAATGGGAACTGGGCCAGGGCAAAGAAGACATGATGAGAGTAAAGGGATTCAAAAACAAGTCAAATACCTTTACTGACATCACCTGTTGCGAAAGACAAGTGTTAAAATAAAAATATGCCATGGGAAACTGTGTCATCAAATAAAAACGGCCTACTTGAAAGCGCAGTAAAAGGGCTATGATTACATTATATAAAAGAATGATTGAAAATGAAGTATAACATCCCATCTTTTAGCTGTAATGGGTGCATAACCATGAAATTACTGGCTTGCGAATAAAAAGCAAAAAATGAATTCACATCCCAGAAGAGAGGCTGGTTAAAGCTCCCTTGAAATAAGACAATATTTTCTTTGTCCTTAACTGCAAGCTCAGGGAACACAACACAGCCATATGGGAAGGATTACAAGCTTTAGGTGGAGCCAGGACAGGGCTTCTATAAGCCTGTCATGGTAGATAGTGCAATATTGCTTTTAATGTTGAGCCTGGAAGGAAAATATATCAATATATAGAAAAAGTGGTTGATCTGTCAGGGCACCTGTGTAATTTCTTCTCCCAATTCCTGAAAATAAATACTGCTTTATTCAACACATAAGCCTTGAAAGAAAAACTGATGTTTATATTAGTCACAGGAATAGCACATCCACAGTACCAGGTTCTATTATTGGTTTCACTTTAGCAATGTTATAGATATCTGGTCGAGCCCTATATTGCTAGAAGCCTTGACAAAGATTAGGTTTGTGTTCTTCTCTCTTGAAGAAAATGAACTAGTGGGGTAAAAACACATCAGTCTGTAACAAAGAAAGGCAGAGATTCAATTTAGCTAGCTGCTTAGCAAGTAGCTAACCTGTCTAGCTAGCAGCAACCCCTACCATAATGGTCTCCAGTTGCTTACCAAAGGCTACCCAATAATTTCTACTCTTTAATGGGTATTTCATAGAGACACAAGTGCTGGTGTGTGGGATAACAAAGCCTAGAACCCTTCTTTTAAAAACAACTTAAGGGCCCTAAACTAAGCGTAGCTGCTAAGAGTAGGGGAGACCAGGGATAGTTGTAACACGGGTTGGTTGTAACACCTTCAATATCTCCAATCACAAACAAGCTAGAGTGATGAAACATGCACATGCGCAGTTAGATGGTAAGATCGCTGAGAAAAAAAAGGAGCCACATTTGAATTTCTCGCGTAAGATATCAGCAAAAGTGTGTTTCTGAGGTAAAATATTAACTAAAATGATATGATGTATTTTTTTGGATACTGTCTTGAGGAATCCAAACTAGTATTATTAGAATCACTGTTTTGTAAGCTACAAATATAACTAGCTAAATATGGGTCAAGCTAGCAATCATGCAGGAAGAGTATAAGACAGACAGGGGAGTGCCACTTGCTCTGCTGCAGGGGACCTCAAATGAAGTGCAGGAGGGCAAATCATTCAGGGAAGTGGCAAAGTCCCTGGATATATGCCATGTCACCCTGTACCGGTTCCATAAGAAGAGGCTGAGGTTGGAGAGTCAGGGATCACAAACACCCCCAAGAGTAGGCTACTGGACACCAAAGAAGGTGTTCTCAACAGAGCAGGAGATACTTTTGAGAGACTACCTGATGGAGGCAGCTGATTTGTATTATGGTCTCAGCTCAAAGGAGGTAGGTCTACATCATTAAGGTAGAATACTAGGCTATCTATACTGAACAAAAGAAAAGTAAGTGATCAAATATGTTGAGGCCTAGTGAACAGACAAGTGAAATATTTTCCAATGTATATTCATTTTAGGTGCGGAAGTTTGCCTATGAATTGGCAAAGAACTACGAATGCAACTTCCCTCAAACCTGGGCAGAGAAAGAGATGGCCGGAGCTGACTGGCTCACAACGTTTTTGAAGCGGCACCCTACCCTCTCCATACGCAGACCTCAGGCTACCAGTCTCTCACGGGCTACAAGCTTCAACCGAACAAATGTCAACAAGTTTTTTGACAACCTGTCTGCTGTCCTGACGAAGCATGGTTTTGTCACACAGGACATTTGGAATATGGACGAAACCGGAGTCACAACTGTCCAAAACCCTGGGAAGATTGTGGCCAGAAAAGGGACCAAACAAGTCGGCAGTGTGACATCTGCAGAGCGGGGCACTCTCATCACACTTGCATGTGCTGTAAATGCATTGGGGAATTCCATCCCTCCAATGATGATATTCCCCCGGAAGAAGTTTCAGCCCTTCTTCACCAGCAATGGCCCTCCTGGCTGTATTGGCACAGCAAATGGGTCTGGGTGGATGCAAGAGGAAGACTTTTTGGTCTTCCTCAAGCACTTCCAGAGCCATACCAAGAGCTCACAGGAGTCAAAAGTGCTGCTGGTTCTGGACAAACATTCCTCCCACCTTTCTGTGGAGGGGATTGATTTTTGCAGGAGCCATGGATCATCCTCTTCTCTTTCCTCCCCACCTGTTCTCACAAACTACAACCCTTAGATCGCACTGTATACGGGCCACTGAAGAAGCACATCAACAGCCGCTGTGACAACTGGATGAAGACTCATCCAGGATCCACAATGACCATTTACGATCTGCCGGGCATTGTGAAGAGTGCCCTTCTTCATGCTGCAACGCCATCAAATATCCAGGCAGGGTTCGCGTGCACTGGAATTTGGCCTTTTAATAGAGATATTTTCAGTGACATCGACTTTATTGCCATCCCAAGTCACAGACCGCCCACCACCAGAGCCTTCTACCAGTGCAGCTCCAACACCACTGTGGCATCCTCTCCTCCACTCGCAGCCTCCTCTCCTCCACTCGCAGCCTCCTCTCCTCCACTCACAGCCTCCTTTCCTCTACTCGCAGCCTCCTCCCCTGTCAGGCCATGTGTGGAGCCTGGGACATCATCCTCTGCAACGCCTTTCTCACCCATGTCCATCCGTCCACATCCAAAAGCTGGACCAAGGAAGCAGACCACAAAGGGGAGAAAAAGAAGAGAAACCTCTGTCCTCACAGACACTCCTATGAAAAATCTACTCGAGGCTGAGAAAAAAAGATCTAACGCAAAGAAGTCTAAAGCAAAGAAAAAAATCTATTTCTGCAACAAAAAAAACCCCAACAAGAAGCAGAAGATGCAGGACTCATCTGATGAAGATGAGGCCCAATACTGCATTGTGTGCCTGGAGAGCTACTCCAGGTCCAAGGAGATCTGGCTGCAGTGTTGCTCCTGTAAAGCCTGGGCACACAAGGACTGCACAGATGGAAGTGCAGGGCTCGACATTATAAATGGCCCGCTGGCCCGGAAGCACTATTTAGACACCCCGGGCCAGCATAACGTACTTTCCACTTGCCCGCTCGGGCCACTAAAAGTATTGTTTAAAAAAAATGTTTCCTGTGGTATTGGTATTTTAACTAGCAATTTTGTTAAATTGTTTCGTTTATTAACGCTACAACATAGCGTTTCGTGAGTCGCTTGTCGTTGTTGGGTGAAAAGCAAACAGCTGTTTGCTGCGGAGCGCAGCGTGAGCAGGCTCCCGTGAGCGGGAGCGCGCTCCTTCACTACAGACTATCGCGCCACCTAACCATTCGCCAAAATATTTTTAATACCAGCGGTAACCGGCCAAGCGCCGGGCAAAAAACAATATTCAAATAAAAGAAAGTCACCGGAGGAGTTAAAGGAGAGTGACAGGGAGCATGAGAAGAAGAGGGAGAGAAAGTTTCAGCTTGATCAATGGATTTGGCTTCTAGTGGTGCAGTGACGCGTCCTAAAACCCTTTTATAATCTATCGTTTAGATTTATGATTAGAAAATTATAAAAGTAGGGTAGACATGTGGAGATTATCCGGCTGAACAAAATGTGCATTTATCAAACAGGTTTGTTTTCCACAGACCTTATTTCCAGCTATTTTCCAAAACCCTGTGGAGAAATCCCATTGCTCTTTTGTCGAGGGAACCAGCAGCTTACTTCCTGGTTTTAGGATGCGTCACTGCACCACTCTATATGATGCCAATACAAACAAGGTCTTCTGTCGGCTCTGTACATCAATGCCGACCTATGCTGACAAGTAAGTGAAGAGTAGACAATATAAAGGTATTGGCTATAGGGAAATGTCCCAGCAGTTTAGGATAATGAAGGATCTAATCTAATATAGCCATTACATTTTCTAACTCCTAATGACAGGAAGGCAGAAAGTGCATTATACAAATAATAATACTCATAATAATAGCACACATTTTTTAACAATGACCACAATATCATTATTTTAATAAACCAAATATGAACAATTGAGGAAAATGAGGAAGAACTGATTGTTCAAATGTTGTAGTACAAGTAGTTGTAAGGGAAACTTCTGTAGCAATGGAGAGTCAGGACTCAGAGAGACACGGGACGAGCAGGAGTTCTGATGTCAAACACTGGCAGTTTATTGCAAGCGTCGGCCGGAGAATTTATATCACAAATCACAGCAGCAGAAAGTTCTGACTGCACCGGTGGGTTGCCATGTCAATTCTGAATCCCTTATCTTGGCAGACCTTTAATTCGCTTCACTCAGTCAACTCACATATTGGGGGAAGGTGTAGTGACCACCTGGAGGTACTGAATTACTTACTTGACTTTATGGCTCTTGTGACCGAGAGTTGACCGGTCATAAAACTCATAATGTCAGTAATAGGTGAAACTTCCCATTCCTTAAGACATATAACAGACATCGGCTTCTTCGTAAACGTCAACAGGCCGAAAGGTCAGATATCTTAAGTAAAGACAAAATGAATCCCTCACAGTAGTAATGTAGTTAGTGCATAAATTACTATTGCAAAAAATGTGTTAATTTTCTTCATTATAAGTCGATTTTTTTTGGACGAATGCTCCGGGCCAGTGGTTACAATGGTGGGGCCAGTGACAATACAATTCCACCGGCCCAGAGGGCCAGTGGCTTTTTACCCTTAATGTCTACCCCTGAAGTGCCTTTTACAGCTGCCACAACTGTGAATCTGATTAATTCTGGTGTTCTGTTTTAAGTTCTGTTTTAAGTTCTGTTCATTGTTCATTGTTTGATGGAGGATGTGTGAAACCCCATTACAATCTTGTTATCTAATTTGACAGCTTTCCCCTATTTTGTTGTCACGTAGTGTGAAAAAAGGTAACCGTTATTAACATGTTAATCAATCAATCAATCAGGACACAACCGTGCCTGGCATGAGCTACAACTGTCCCTGTACACAAGGACAGTTGTAACAGTTGAGTTAAAAAAATAAAAAATGTCCAACCTGTACTTATTTCATAAAAACATCTTAAATACATTGTTTCAGTAGCTGACATATTGATAATGTATAATATAGCAAAATGGCTATCCTATTGTAAATGGTTTTTTACTTATTGGGGAAAAACCCAAAAAGTGTTACAACTGTCCCTGGTCTCCCTACTTTGCTAATGCACATATTGCAAGATGTTTATTGATTCTAAATGTCCTTTTTATGATCACAAAAACCTGCTGTCCCCCTCCAGATCAAGCTAGGCTTCACTTCTGGGTTTAAAGAGGCATTTGCAGAAAAGCTCATTGATGAGCAGTGTGCATCTGGACCGGGTGAAGATTTTACCTATTGACGCAGCAACCACTGTAAGTTATATTCTTGTTTAATTAGACTTCTCTGTTTCATTTATTCTACTCTGTATAATTGTTCTGTAGTTATTGTAGCTAAAACGGCGCTTTTGAGAGATTTTAAATCTCAGATCTGCTCAGGCGAAACCTGCTACACAGGTCTCAGCACTCAAGCCTGCATTACAATATAGGCAGGGCCAGTCTACTGTCGCCCATCAGCTGTAGATAGTTAACTAATTAGAGGGGCGTGGCCCCACAGCTGTGAGAACTCAGCAATCAGGCGTCCATTTTAGGTAGCTCTTTCCTGGAGCGTCAGCTTAAGCATCAGACAGCCGAAGACTGACAAAGACATTAGAGTCCTACGGGAGTAAGACTGACAAAGACATTAGAGTCCTATACAGGAGTCACGAGGGAGTCAAAGAGGAGGCAAATCCTACTCTGATTGAGCTGGTGTCTTATTTCTCTTTTCTTTAGTTTTCTAGCCCCTCATGCTATAATCATGTGTATTTTCTCCATTCCTGTTCATGTGTCTTCTCGCAATTATCACTGGCCCCGTGTATCTCCTAATCGATATAACCGGCCTGCTCTCATCTATCCCACATGCTCCACTGAGATCCAACATCTAGTTTCAGGTGGCCTGTGGAATTGCCAGTCAGCTGTTCCTAAGGCTGACTTCATCTCTGGCTACGCCTCCCTGCAGTCTCTGGATTTCCTTGCTCTCACTGAGACCTGGATAACTCCATCCAACACATCCACCCCAGCAGCTCTCTCCACTGCATATTCCTTCTCCCATACACCCAGACCAACTGGCAGAGGAGGTGGCACTGGTCTCCTGCTCTCTCCCAAATGGAGCTTTTCCCTCTTCAAGCTACCTAACTTCACTCCTTCCACCTTTGAATTCCATGCCGTCACAGTAACCCATCCTATACAGTTAACCATTGTTGTTCTCTACCGTCCACCAGGCGCCTTGGGGGACTTCTTAGAGGAATTAGATAATCTCCTCTCACACATCCCTGAAACTGGCCCTCCCGCTGTACTTCTCGGAGACTTCAACCTCCAGACAGGGAAGATAGACGAACTAACATCCCTGTTAACCGCCTTTGCTTTCTCACTGTCTCCATCCCCACCGACTCATAAAGCTGGCAACGGTGCTCTCAGCCCTCCCTTCCTCTGACTCGTTCCAACTGCTGCCTTCAAACTCTGCTGCAGAAACTCTCCTCTCTACTCTCTCATCCACTCTGGACTCTCTCTGTCCTCTCACATCTCGGCAGGCTCGTCAGTCCCCTCCTGCTCCCTGGCTAAATGATGGACTGCGTGCTAATAGAACCGTCCTTAGGGCAGCAGAGCGGAAACGGTGGAAATCCAAACACCGTGACGACCTCCTAACCTATCAGGCTCTCCTCTCCTCTTTCTCTGCTTCGATCTCTCAGGCAAAAAGCACTTTCTTTCAAGATAAGATCCAATCTTCCTATTCCAATCCTAAAAAACTATTTTCCATCTTCTCCTCCCTCCTGGACCCTCCAAAAGCTCCTCCCCCCTCCTCACTTCTGTCAAGCGACTTTGTTACCCACTTTGAAAAAAGGTTGATGATATTCGCTCTTCTTTTTCTGACTCACCTTTACTCACCGCTGGGTCACCAGACCCTCCTTCCACCAACACAACTAACCTCCTTTTCCCCTCTCTCTCCAAGTGAGGTTCTTACCCTCATTACCTCTGCCCGCCCTACCACCTGTCCTCTGGACCTATCCCTTCAAACCTCCTTCAGACTATCGCTCCTGATATTCTACCGTTTCTCACCCATTTCATCAACACTTCTCTAACTTCTGGTCACTTTCCAAACAGTCTCAAGGAGGCAAGAGTAAACCCTCTCCTAAAGAAACCCACTCTCAACCCGTCTGATGTTATAAACTACAGGCCTGTCTCTCTCCTCCCGTTCCTGTCTAAATCACTTGAACGCGCTGTCTTTAAACAATTCTCCTGTTATCTCCATCAGAACAACCTTCTGGATCCGCACCAGTCTGGTTTCAAGGCAGGTTACTCCACAGAAACTGCTCTCATTGCTGTCACGGAGGAAATGCACACTGCCAAAACTGCATCCCTCTCCTCTGTCATCATCCTGTTGGACCTGTCTGCTGCATTCGACACGGTGAATCATCAGATCCTCCTTCGCACTCTCCAAAAACTTGGAGTTTCAGGCTCTGCACTTTCTCTCCTCACCTCATATCTGAAAGACCGTACCTACAGGGTGACTTGGAGAGGGTCTGAGTCCGACCCTTGTCAATTAACTACAGGGGTCCCTCAGGGCTCTGTTCTTGGTCCCCTCCTCTTCTCCCTGTACACAAACTCACTCGGATCAGTCATTAGCCCGCATGGTTTTTCATACCACTGCTACGCTGACGACACCCAATTAATTCTGTCCTTTCCCCGCTCAGAGACCCAGGTCGTCGCACGCATCTCTGCTTGTCTAGCTGACATCTCTCAGTGGATGTCTGCTCATCACCTCAAGCTCAACCTTGACAAGACTGAGCTGCTCTTCCTTCCGGGAAAAGATTGTCCCACTCTTGACCTAACAATCAACATCGGCACCTCAGTTGTTTCCCCGACTCAGACTGCAAGGAATCTGGGTGTGATCCTAGATAACAACCTGTCCTTCACTGCAAACATAGCTGCTACAACCCGCTGCTGCAGATACACGCTTTACAACATCAGGAAGATACGTCCCCAGCTGACCCAGAAAGCGACTCAGGTTCTGGTCCAGGCTCTCGTCATCTCACGCCTAGACTACTGCAACTCCCTCCTGGCTGGTCTACCTGCATGTGCCATCCGACCTCTGCAGCTCATCCAGAATGCAGCGGCTCGTCTGGTCTTCAACCTTCCTACATTTTCCCACACCACTCCGCTCCTCCGCTCCCTTCCGGTAACTGCTAGAATCCACTTCAAGACACTGGTACTTGCTTACCATGCTGCGAATGGATCTGGCCCTTCGTACATCCAGGACATGGTTAAACCGTACACCCCAGCGCGTGCACTACGCTCTGCATCAGCCAAACGACTCGCTGCGAGGGGGACCCAAGTTCCCATCAGAAAAAACACGTGGGTTTGCTATCCTGGCTCCAAGATGGTGGAATGAGCTCCCCATTGACATCAGGACAGCAGATAGCTTGCACATCTTCCGGCGCAGACTGAAAACTCATCTCTTTCGACTCCACTTCGAGCGATAGAACTATTAACAAAGCACTTATATACTAATAAAGGACTGGCTTATCTAAAGCCAGTTGAGTAGCACTTAAAATGTTTTGGCTCTATGAAACCTGATGTACTTATATGATTCTGTTTTCTTCAAGGTTGTGTCTTCCTGGTCGAATGTACTTATTGTAAGTCGCTTTGGATAAAAGCGTCAGCTAAATGCAATGTAATGTAATGTAATGAATCGTTCCGTGAATCAGGCTTTCGTAGAAAAATAATAAGGAGCTCTCTCCGCCTGTATTCATGTATGGCACTCAAGTGGCAGGCCTAGTGTACTAGTAGTTTACTGGACATTACATTACATTTCATTTAGCTGACGCTTTTATCCAAAGCGACTTACAATAAATGCATTCGACGAAGAAGATACCAACTTGAAGAAGACAGAATCATATAAGTACATCAGGTTTCATAGAGCCAAAACATTTCAAGTGGACCTCTTATGGCGCATTTCCACTGCAGGGCCTTGCACGGCTTAGTACGGTATAGTTAGGCCTTAGTAGGCCAGGCTCACTTTATGCTGCGTTTCCATTACAGTTTAGGAACTGGGGTAGTAACTATAGTAACGCAGTGTAGGCAGAGCCGTGACGTCATCTTCAATGCGAAACACAAAACCAACATCAGCCGTTAGCTCTTAGCCCTCAGAGCTCACAGCTCCTCATATCTGTGCAGAAACTAGACAAAAGTTAAACAAGTACAAACCACAGACTGTCTGTGTCATGGCGAATACAGTCGCTGGTTTATTTATGTCTGTATAGGCCGTTGTTGTGAGTGTGGACGGTCGGAGCATATACAACGCTAGCTTAGCCGATCTCCATTCAGAAAACACACATTTGAAAAGGTTGTTCGCCTGCCGTCTTGTCTGCAGACTTATCAAAGCATTAATTCATGGTTTTTACTAACCGGTATCAGTATGTTGTTACTTTGGCATTATTTTGAAACGTGTATTACAATTAAATCACGGTAAAATATGTTCATTTTGTTGTAGTTGCCAGCGATTCTCTCACTAGTTTAGCATACTCAGCCCGGTTGTTGGCCCGGAAAAGAACCTCGATTTTGGAGAGCCAGAAAACTGTGAAAAAGTACCCGATAGCCGGAACTACACCTAGTGGAAACGCAACCAAAAAACTTAAACCGCGCTGTAGTGGATATGCGCCAATAGACTCCCAGCTAAACTGAGTGACGCCACTTAGCGGGAAAACATATTTTTGGTTCAAGGTTAAGTGCGGCCTTTATATATAAAACACAAAACAAAGTGGACAAGTCTTTCTAAGAAATTACAATGTTTCCACTGTTGGAGGGCCCAAAACGAATGAGAAATATACAAAACAATAAAAATGTAAAAGGGTGGGTGTAATAAGCTACCATAATGATCTCCAGTTGCTTACCAAAGGCTACCCAAGACTTTCTACTCTTTAATGGGTATTTCATAGAGACACAAGTGCTGGTGTGTGGGATAACAAAGCCTCGAACCTTTCTTTTAAAAACAACTAAAGGGCCCTGAACTAAGCGTAGCTGCTAAGAGTACTTTGCTAATGCACATATTGCAAGATGTTTATTGATTCTAAATGTCCTTTTTATGATCACAAAACCTGTTGTCCCCCTCCAGATCAAGCTAGGCTTCACTTCTGGGTTTAAAGAGGCATTTGCAGGAAAGCTCATTGATGAATCGTTCCGTGAATCAGGCTTTCGTAGAAAAATAATAAGGAGCTCTCTCCGCCTGTATTCATGTATAGGCGCATTCACACTGCGGTACTTTTCCCACAAAGGTTCATGTGAACTTAGTTCATGTGAACTCTTTAGTTCGCATGAACTAAGTACAGATCGCGTTCACACTGGAAAAAGTCCCTGGGGGTGGATTAGGCAAATTAAGCCGCTGACGTCACTTGTTCTTCTTCTGCTTTGGGCTTACTGGCAGGCCGCAAACCACTTCACGGCGTATACTGCCGCCCAAAGTCCCCCGGCCGGAAGTTGGGGACTGGCTTCAGTAGAAGCTGCTGGGACTCCCAGCAGCTTCTACTGAAGCCTTCCGAGTAAATCGCCAGAACGCCGACACCTCCTCATCTCCACCGCTCCCATGTTTTATTTTGTGTTGCCATAAATTAGTCTCTCTGCGTTTCTGCGCTGGGCTAATGCTAATGCTAATAATGCTAATGCGAGGATAATAAAATGGCGGCTTCACAAAACTTTTTGGGAGTTTTACGGGGCGTGGTTTGCAATCCGCCCAGCCAATCTGAAATATAGCTCTTTTCTCACAAGAGAGCCGCTCGAAAGTCCCTGCTCTCTAGCAGGGACTTTCGTGGGGGTAAAAAGGTTCACATCAACTAATTTTAGTACCGTCTCTTTTTGGTGTGAACGCGATAAAAGAGTTCACATGAACTAAGTTCACATGAACCTTTGTGGGAAAAGTACCGCAGTGTGAATGCGCCTTATGGCACTCAAGTGGCAGGCATAGTGTAGTTTACTGGACATTACATTACATTTCATTTAGCTGACGCTTTTATCCAAAGCGACTTACAATAAATGCATTCGACCAAAAAGATACAAACTTGAAGAAGACAGAATCATATAAGTACATCAGGTTTCATAGAGCCAAAACATTTTAAGTGGACCTCATAGACTCCCAGCTAAACTGAGTGACGCCACTTAGCGGGAAAACATATTTTTGGTTCAAGGTGAAGTGCGGCCTTTATATATATAACACAAAACAGTGGACATGTCTTTCTAAGAAAATACAATGTTTCCACTGTTGGAGGGCCCAAAACGAATGAGAAATATACAAAACAATAAAAATGTAAAAGGGTGGGTGTAATAAGCTACCATAATGATCTCCAGTTGCTTACCAAAGGCTACCCAAGACTTTCTACTCTTTAATGGGTATTTCATAGAGACACAAGTGCTGGTGTGTGGGATAACAAAGCCTCGAACCTTTCTTTTAAAAACAACTAAAGGGCCCTGAACTAAGCGTAGCTGCTAAGAGTACTTTGCTAATGCACATATTGCAAGATGTTTATTGATTCTAAATGTCCTTTTTATGATCACAAAAACCTGTTGTCCCCCTCCAGATCAAGCTAGGCTTCACTTCTGGGTTTAAAGAGGCATTTGCAGGAAAGCTCATTGATGAATCGTTCCGTGAATCAGGCTTTCGTAGAAAAATAATAAGGAGCTCTCTCCGCCTGTATTCATGTATAGGCGCATTCACACTGCGGTACTTTTCCCACAAAGGTTCATGTGAACTTAGTTCATGTGAACTCTTTAGTTCGCATGAACTAAGTACAGATCGCGTTCACACTGGAAAAAGTCCCTGGGGGTGGATTAGGCAAATTAAGCCGCTGACGTCACTTGTTCTTCTTCTGCTTTGGGCTTACTGGCAGGCCGCAAACCACTTCACGGCGTATACTGCCGCCCAAAGTCCCCGGCCGAAAGTTGGGGACTGGCTTCAGTAGAAGCTGCTGGGACTCCCAGCAGCTTCTACTGAAGCCTTCCGAGTAAATCGCCAGAACGCCGACACCTCCTCATCTCCACCGCTCCCATGTTTTATTTTGTGTTGCCATAAATTAGTCTCTCTGCGTTTCTGCGCTGGGCTAATGCTAATGCTAATAATGCTAATGCGAGGATAATAAAATGGCGGCTTCACAAAACTTTTTGGGAGTTTTACGGGGCGTGGTTTGCAATCCGCCCAGCCAATCTGAAATATAGCTCTTTTCTCACAAGAGAGCCGCTCGAAAGTCCCTGCTCTCTAGCAGGGACTTTCGTGGGGGGTAAAAAGGTTCACATCAACTAATTTTAGTACCGTCTCTTTTTGGTGTGAACGCGATAAAAGAGTTCACATGAACTAAGTTCACATGAACCTTTGTGGGAAAAGTACCGCAGTGTGAATGCGCCTTATGGCACTCAAGTGGCAGGCATAGTGTAGTTTACTGGACATTACATTACATTTCATTTAGCTGACGCTTTTATCCAAAGCGACTTACAATAAATGCATTCGACCAAAAAGATACAAACTTGAAGAAGACAGAATCATATAAGTACATCAGGTTTCATAGAGCCAAAACATTTTAAGTGGACCTCATAGACTCCCAGCTAAACTGAGTGACGCCACTTAGCGGGAAAACATATTTTTGGTTCAAGGTGAAGTGCGGCCTTTATATATATAACACAAAACAGTGGACATGTCTTTCTAAGAAAATACAATGTTTCCACTGTTGGAGGGCCCAAAACGAATGAGAAATATACAAAACAATAAAAATGTAAAAGGGTGGGTGTAATAAGCTACCATAATGATCTCCAGTTGCTTACCAAAGGCTACCCAAGACTTTCTACTCTTTAATGGGTATTTCATAGAGACACAAGTGCTGGTGTGTGGGATAACAAAGCCTCGAACCTTTCTTTTAAAAACAACTAAAGGGCCCTGAACTAAGCGTAGCTGCTAAGAGTACTTTGCTAATGCACATATTGCAAGATGTTTATTGATTCTAAATGTCCTTTTTATGATCACAAAAACCTGTTGTCCCCCTCCAGATCAAGCTAGGCTTCACTTCTGGGTTTAAAGAGGCATTTGCAGGAAAGCTCATTGATGAATCGTTCCGTGAATCAGGCTTTCGTAGAAAAATAATAAGGAGCTCTCTCCGCCTGTATTCATGTATAGGCGCATTCACACTGCGGTACTTTTCCCACAAAGGTTCATGTGAACTTAGTTCATGTGAACTCTTTAGTTCGCATGAACTAAGTACAGATCGCGTTCACACTGGAAAAAGTCCCTGGGGGTGGATTAGGCAAATTAAGCCGCTGACGTCACTTGTTCTTCTTCTGCTTTGGGCTTACTGGCAGGCCGCAAACCACTTCACGGCGTATACTGCCGCCCAAAGTCCCCGGCCGGAAGTTGGGGACTGGCTTCAGTAGAAGCTGCTGGGACTCCCAGCAGCTTCTACTGAAGCCTTCCGAGTAAATCGCCAGAACGCCGACACCTCCTCATCTCCACCGCTCCCATGTTTTATTTTGTGTTGCCATAAATTAGTCTCTCTGCGTTTCTGCGCTGGGCTAATGCTAATGCTAATAATGCTAATGCGAGGATAATAAAATGGCGGCTTCACAAAACTTTTTGGGAGTTTTACGGGGCGTGGTTTGCAATCCGCCCAGCCAATCTGAAATATAGCTCTTTTCTCACAAGAGAGCCGCTCGAAAGTCCCTGCTCTCTAGCAGGGACTTTCGTGGGGGTAAAAAGGTTCACATCAACTAATTTTAGTACCGTCTCTTTTTGGTGTGAACGCGATAAAAGAGTTCACATGAACTAAGTTCACATGAACCTTTGTGGGAAAAGTACCGCAGTGTGAATGCGCCTTATGGCACTCAAGTGGCAGGCATAGTGTAGTTTACTGGACATTACATTACATTTCATTTAGCTGACGCTTTTATCCAAAGCGACTTACAATAAATGCATTCGACCAAAAAGATACAAACTTGAAGAAGACAGAATCATATAAGTACATCAGGTTTCATAGAGCCAAAACATTTTAAGTGGACCTCATAGACTCCCAGCTAAACTGAGTGACGCCACTTAGCGGGAAAACATATTTTTGGTTCAAGGTGAAGTGCGGCCTTTATATATATAACACAAAACAGTGGACATGTCTTTCTAAGAAAATACAATGTTTCCACTGTTGGAGGGCCCAAAACGAATGAGAAATATACAAAACAATACATTTTTAAAGGGTGGGTGTAATAAGCCTAAGGGTTCAGCCACACATTTTTGGTTATACATTTGCTTTGATTTGTCATTATTTTCAAAAAAATGACTTACCATTTATTGAATACTTCTGATGTGCGTATTTGAGTGCTTAAATTATTATAAATAAACTAAACTAAACTTAATGCAACACTAAAACAGCGGTATAATTTGCTGAGGAAAAACGTTTAATCCTGAAGGATGAGAAGCTGTATGTTATATCATAGGTTTATTATATGCCCTGCCAATGACACTACCCACAGATTCATTTATGTTTTAACATGTCAGACATTGAGCTAACGTGTTATACTAAACATGGCATGTCCTGCACTACTGGCCCCTCACTGTTAATCGAGGTTTGTTACGACCCGGGTGATGACAGCTTGAGAGCGTCTGTAAACAACTTAATGACCCCCAATGATGATGTCCCAATTAATCAACCCGGCTTTTTATTAACTTGTTTAGTTATGTAGCCCTACAGGTAGCCTTGTTAATTATACATAATAATGTATCCAACTTGGGGAAATGAACAACTTAATTGAATCCTCAGATACGATTTGTTCACATAAGGAATAAGAGCATGATTTACCTACCACTATAACTACCATTGTGATCCATGTATACCATGTATAACAATGCTTTTGCATACTTAAGAGAGACTGGGCTAGGGCTACACATCATTCCCACTGGTAAAAGTGATTCTATATAATAAAGCATATAATAAAGCAGGCACCAATTGGACGCAAGTGTTTGAAGTCTCCTCTTACCCCGTTGGATGCCAGCACGTCCTCTGTCTCCTCCTCTTTTTCAGTAGGCAGCTCAAAGGGGTTTCCCTCCTGAAGAAACTGCTGAAACAAGGACAGCTCGTCCTGAGCCGGGCTGCTGGAGGAAACGGCCTGTCTGCTCGGGGAAACGGACGGAGAACGACACTGGCCCATGAACTTAAACTCCTGGATTGGAGAAGATCGGAAGGAGACAGAATAGAGACAGATGTTTGTTCAGGTTCGGTAAAGTTAGCTGTTGAGGCACATATGAGAAACTAAGGCTTAGATAGATTAACATTTCAGAACTTGCCCTGTTTTATCTAACATCATTACATTACAAATAGTCTGCAGTGAAACATTGTGCCTATTATTAATGGCTGCATTGGCAAATCAGCAATTGTGATTAGGCAGCAAATGCACTTTGGAGAACTGTGAACAACACTTCCTGTCAGTTTCCTGGTGCATGTTCTTATTGAAATATCTTGGCCCAAAGGCATAAACAAACTGCCTGCTTGCAAAGAATCGTGCTGGTTCATGCATGATTTTTCAGTTTGTTCTCTTTCAAGTTATTGACCTTCAACAATGTGCTCTCCTTAGGCTGTAGATGGTTTTACTTTATCAAACTTTCCTGTTTCATTTATTAATTGGGGAACGCTCCAAGTTTAACAATTCAGAACAAAATCAACTACATATGAGGAATATTATATACATTTTATCTGAATTATATTTACAAAAGGCCATTCTTTTTGAAAATGGCCAGATATCTACTAAATATCTTATGAGATCATGTATATATGATCCCTGCTCCTTTTCGCTCAATGGTAGTCATGTTTTGTGAAAATTATTGTACATTTGGTTTTGCGTACCATGAGCGGGACAAATAAAAATGAAATTAAATGAAATGAAATATATATTTTAATAGTAATTGCAGTCTGTTAAAACACGTAGTTAGTGTTAGTGCCCAGCAGGTTTTAAAGGGTTAATAAGTATAATATCTGTTTACCATGCAGTACTGTACACAAACAATATTCTCCTGGCAGTGGGTTAATTATGCTAATTATTTAGCAATCGTGTTTATTGCTAAATGTGCCCAAGCAAGACAGACATGAAGAAAAACAAGAATATGAATGAAGTCCATTCATCTTTCTGACATCTAATTCTTTCCATTTCTCTTTTCTGTATTTTGGTAAAGTGAGTTGAACATGTTGCAGTTTTCTTAGAGTTGGTTAAATCCATGAGGAACTACAATACATGTACAGTATGTAGGTGGTGTCTGTATGCGATGTACTTTAGTCTCTGATATTAAATGTTTCATGTATATGCTCAAGATTGTGGGGAATAAAAATATCTAACATACACGGCATCAGTGACAACAGCCATATTTTGGTCATCTCTGTTATATAACATGCAGTAGACTATATGTTCATACACAGGCTGACAAAACTACACACACCCCCACACCTACACAGAAATCACTGAGCAGGATCCCCTGTGTTTCATATCCTGATGCAAATTGCAGTGATGTGGGGGGGCGATGAGTGACAGTGTGGAATAAATGAAAGCTACCGTGCTTCATTTTCTGGCCTCAGTGATGTGGTTCTTACTCACATGGAGCTGGGAGATGTTAAAGTTAGACTTGACTGGGCAAAGTTCCCACGTCTCATTTTCCAGAAACATCCTCAGCTCTTCCAGTCGTGCCCTGAGGGGATGAGAAGAAAGTAAAAGGAGCGGGGATGGGGTATGATAAGAAGAGGCAACAGTTAAAAAGGAGAACTCGACATGTCCATTACTGACCTCATGCCAGCAGCATGTCCAAGTCTGTTTACATGCAGCCAGAGTCCAGATAAGATAAGCTGACATAAAAGAACCTGCAAAGGTCACGGATGCATTGTGAAAAAGGAGAGGTTTTCGTGTGTGTGTCTTTGTGAGGTTTGAGTGGGTGAGTGTAACATGTTTTTATGTTAGCTGTCATCACAGCTCAAGACAGCCACACTGATGGTCACCAGCTAGGTCAATATGAAGTCTTTTCTGTGAGGAAATGTCAGAGCAGTCGTGACTTCAAACACAGCGGTAGCTCATGTCTTAAAGGTGTTTGAAGTAAGAGTGAAAGTGAAATATCAGTAGCAGAGGCAAGGGACAGGGAAGTCTTGTGGAACAGAAATACAGGATTAATATCCTATCATAACCCTAACATAAAATGCATTGAGAATTAAAATATATTAAAGATATGGTTCACCCGAAATCAAAAATACTTCTTCAAACTAAAAACCTCCAAAGAGGGTGCATGAGCCTCTGCCGCGATGAACTGGTTCATGGATATGGCACGGTAGAAAGAAAATAGCCCTAACCTTGTACCAAACAGCTTATATATCATCATGTATGTTTTGGGCACTTTGAGAACCATAAATTGAGTGCCATTTATTTCCATTATATTAGCCATAACCCTTTAAAGCTTACAAATAAACCTGTCAATCAATCATGGAAAATAAGTTAACAAAAGCAGAAATTACCATTGGCACAGCTCTATGATATTTATTGATGGTAAACCTTGACAATGTTATTCTATCCTTTGAAACCTCGGGCCAAAAATAAACCCACCCTGAAGACGATGAGTGGGCTTCAACCAGTTCACTGATGCACAATCCGTTTGGAAATCGCCTGGAAGATTAACCTAATGTAAAGATGATGCACGCTGGAAGGCTGCTGGCCACCCGTAGCGTGCACACGGACACAGTGGGGGGGTAGAATATGTCCTTCTAAGGCTGTCTGCCATTCTCCACCTCCTCTTTTTCTTCTTTTGCCTCAACCGCTCCATTTTTCAGTTCAAATTACAATTTCAAACTGAGATTATCTCCAACCTTAAAATGAATGTCTCCCACCTGCGTCACAGGAATGAAGCTAATCAGCATCCAATTATCATATCAATGATTCTTGGCATGCAGTCACAACTCTAATAAGATCACATGTGACAATGTGACGCTGTATGTGTCAAAGCATACATATTCAAGTGGTTGGCAGGGGGTTATGTAATCAAGCGGTACATGTGCCTCCAGCTCAGTGAGATATACCGTCTAATTACACATCTACCACGAAGAGGGTTGCGCTGGGAATAGAACATGATGAAAGCAGCCAATGATTGTGATTGTGTGTACAAGTTTCTGTCAAGCAACCTGCTGTTAAAGTGTAATTTAATATTGTCTCAAGAACTTTCTTCCAATTCATGTGGAACGGGGAAAGCACATCAGATTTATCCATGTAATTATTCACACACAACCGACCCTGCCAACTCACTGACTGAGAAGAATGTGCGTATAATTTGTCACATGATGCAGGTGAGGATCCAGAAGCAATGGAGACATCTTACCTGTGATAGTTTTTAAAATAGTTGACACTCTGGCGTTTGATAGACTCCTGCAGGACCTCTGACTTACTGCTGCAGAACTCCTCCCCCACCTGCATCAACCTGGAGAAAGAGGTTGTTAGATGAAGAAAAAATAATGACAGATAATGATGAAGGAAGAGGAGAGAAGAGATAATAAAAAGAGATTTTGCAATTAATTATGTACTAGTGAGAAGACCGGGTGTAAGGAGAACAAATGGACTCTTTAATGGCTGCCTATTGATACTGACTATCTGTCATACCATCCCATAATGGTTCAGTCACTGCAAGTTAGAGAAAAAATTCATAGAAGTTTGCTTGAATACACTTAAAACGATAAATTATTGGAATATTGCCACAAAAGCATGCTGATAAAAGACACATTTAGCAGGATTAAATTATACAACTTTTCAAAATCAAAGAGACAACGTATTATTTTCTATAATATAAATGTAATTGACTATACCTAACGAGTCTTGTATTGTGGGGTATTTAGGAAGTAACCAAGCATATCATCACGCCGAACATATTTACAGATAAAGTCCTAATATTAAGGTTTTTATTACAAAATGTATTTTTATTTTAATCTATCCCTATATTGTGTCTGCTACTTCATAAGATAATTCCTATATTGTATGTTTTTCTGCAGTCAAAAATGTAAAAACTTAACTGCCCTTTAGCCTCAAAGCCTCTGGAGGAAATCTGCCATGTGTGTTTGATTGACAGCTGAGCCAGCAGGGGCACAGAGACACGATATAAACAGACTCGCTCTGGCAACCGGTCAAGGAACAGACAATGTGCTGTTTGCAGTGGTATTGAAGAAAGAAAACGACCACACAAGACTTCATCTAAAATAAACCATCGGAAATATTTGGATATTTGCAGGTAGCTGACTCGTGAAACAGCTATTTTAGATGATGTCATATACAATATGTGCACAGATAATAACTTGAACGCAGACAGTGACTTCATTAAATCAACAGAAGTAAATGTACATTTCTTACATAACCACACATTGTGAGAAAAGTTTAATTCGATGTAACAAATAAATGCCCATGATTTAAAGTTAACTTTAAAAACTTTACTGGAATATGCTGGTTTCTTCTAACAAAACATCAATCTTTATTCCACCCACAAACTGTTCCAGACAATGTACAGGTTCACTCCCACATACAGTCATAATGGGCGGAGCAGCACAGGTCGACCGCAAATCAAGAAATGAGATGAATGCGAGCATACTTCTTATTTGGTGTCTATAAATGCAAAAATGACTGGAGTATCACTACTATAATCAGAGTTAACATAATCAAAGTGTGGCGTGTTAATAGGTTTGGACATACTGGCATTATAATTTCTGTTTTGATGTGCTTGTAAACAACAATGCTAATTATCTAATTGGACGAAGGAGCATGTTGTGTTTGTGTGTAATTAAGTTTGCATAATCTGATTGAGTCAGTGACTGAGAGGGAGAAAAAAAAGACTGCATGTCAGAGTATAAAAACCTGAATGTAATAATAATCGAATAAGACATGACGGCGAAAGGGACAGTGATTGCAAGATAATGATGGCCAATTAGTGGAAACAAGGATGAGCTGACTGCTCTGTTCCTGCGGCGTACCTGCTGATGACATCAAGTACCACGATGAAATCATCGTATTTAAAGTTAGACATGTCTGTCCCCAAGATATAGGCCTTCACTTTCAACTGGACGTCCTGGGGAGGAACATGACAGGGGAAAAGTGATTAGTGAATTATCTTCGGATCAACCATAAAAGCATGAACACAATTTAAAAAAGAACATCACATAAAACAGAACAAATACTCCCACAAGTCATGTCAATCATCTGGAGTGAAGACTACAGTATGTGGGAGATAGAATTTCTTCAAACCTGCCAGATGCGTGTCAGTCCATGCTCCAGCTTCTTCTTGACATAGCTGCGGTCCACCACCGACTCATCAGACTCTGCTGCGTCACCTAGGGGTGTTCAAAAAAAGCACACAGACGGATTAAATAAGGAGACGGATACATTTACCTTTCCCCCTTTTTTATTTTATCTATCTATTGCTTGACTGTTTCATTCCAGCATGATTCAATGGATTTAATTTACTTTTTAATAGACATTTGCACAATGATGTGTGAACAGCGTGAATCAGAAGTCCTAGAGGAATAAATAAATATATTCTTAAGGTTGATGAAGAAGCAAATGGAAAAAAAATCCATTTGATAATGTGATTCATCCGGTGCATTCAATGTGATCAGGGGAATGTGGTCTCGTTGGTCTGCAGATCTGTGTGGGATTTGTTCTTCATTGTTAGTATGACAATGAAGACAGCCTGAATTTTAGCTGAAGACTAGGAGACTTCTTGTAAAGTGTTTGTCAGTCTGCATTTCACATCATTTGACAGAGTCCCTCAAGAGAACGAAGACTGACAGCAACCGAGAACGCAATATGACAATACACTGAGACATGTTTTATGTGCTAAGGACCTGGTCACTGTCAGACAGCCAGAACATAAATCAACATCTCCAATGAACACGGTTCCTCCTCTATGAGCTCTCTGTGTGTTTTAGTGTTTTCTCTTCTCACCGATCTTTGAACACCATGTGTAGCAGACACTGAAGAAGAGGCTACCACAGGGGTGCGGGGCATTTTGAATCGGCTCTGAGAAAATTCAAAAAGTACGATGGAATGCGGCCCACAAATGAAACTTGTTCTTGTCTTGTATTGTACAAAAAAAAATATATTCTTAAATATATGAATATACATTACACAGTAGTGTTCATGTGTTAATAAGCCCGCTTTCAGTCACTTCAAGTTGAAAAGATGTTCTAACAAATCTAAGTTGATAAGAAAAAAGCCCAATAACTTATTTACATAACAACCTTGAAATATACCCTTCCTATTTCCTCTTATGATAAGCAATCTAAGGCTTCTGTTTTAAGGAATGAGCTGCTAACAAAATAAATGAAACCCTATGGAAAGCTGTCATGTAGGCTGTTGCATCAAGCATAATTTACTTACATTTGATTGATTTAGCTAACTTATAACTTCACCTATGAGGCAATAAATCTATGTGGCCCTTGGTGAAAAATGTTTGGACACCGCTGGGCTACAACGTCACAACAGCCGCTATACTTTCCTCTGGCTGGCTTATCGTCTCTAGATACGCCAGCAGTAGTCACCCTGCAAGTCAACAAGCTGCCAATCCCATCTACCCCTTCCAGTATATTCCTTTAATGTATCGGAAAGATAAAAATAGAGAGATTTATCTGTGTTGTGGATTATGGCACTGGTCAAGGTTTGTTTGCCTTTAGGGTTTGTCATTTGTATGGCCAGGGTCAGCTATATAGCTTCTCTCCTCTTATGGATTTAGTGCCTCATATATGCTTTTAAAGGGAACATGCTTGTGGACATGGAGCCTCAATATTGGCGCTTTCTGTCATTAAAGCCCCCCCCCCTTCTGGAGCATCCAGACACAGAATGGTTCCTGTATATAAAACCCCAAATGACGAAGTCCAAATACATAATCATAACAGTGCCTTAGCAGTAGGGGAACAATTAACTCTTAAGTACAATTATTTAAAAAAAGGCTACAATTCAGCTGCAGAGTTCATTTTTACTTCTGGTTAAAAGTACTCTCTTCAAGTATTAAACCAGAGTGTATATTTAGAGGCCACCAAAACAGAAAAGTGGTGTGTAAATCAGGGGCAGGGGAATAGATTAGGTAAGAATTTCCAAGACTTTTGACTGCAGTTTAAAAGCACTGAAGAAAAAATGAATGTGTCACTGAGCAAACACGTGTAGATCTTGATGTGCTTGACATCACACACACTGACCTTCAGTAACTATTGAACCAGATGATGGTTAGAGACGTTAGTCAGAGAAAACAGGGGAGACAGGCATATATCATGTGGTAATGTTTTTCTTATCCCTAAGAAGTAAGATGGTTGAAAGACCCAAAGCCTTAAACATACAAACACATCATTTAACTCAACTTGACTCCGAGCTGTAGTCAAAACAGAGCCACTGTACGCTGAACCTGCTGGGTGAGGTGTTTGTCTTCTGAGCAACACGATAAATATCTCTTTCCATTTTCCCTGCTTTTATAAAGAATAGACTGAATACATAATTCAAATCTTTCGGGAAAAAAAATGGCATTCAAAAGCTATATTGCCTATAAAACAAATCCCCTTTTGACCTGAGAAACAGATGCAGTGAGGTTGTTCTTATAAAGACACCAGAACAACAGCTCATTCATTACCAGCATCAATTGTGTTACACCCACACAGTGTATATCTTATTGAATAAATGTAATGAAAGTAAGAGAATGGGCATGAGTAATTTAAAGCCTTTACAACCAAGACGTAGTGAGTGAGGAGCTATTGTGGGCCTTAAAGAAAAAATTAAATACCATCAAAAATGACCTCAATAGGTTAAAGAGATGAAAACCCCAAAATCAAAGACACAAGAAGGGATCAATGGAGCTGGATTAATCAAAGCTCCTCAGAAACCTGAGTCTCTGAAGCTATCACTTTATGGTGATAGATAAAAGGGAATTAATTCACCAGCACGAGGTGTTTTAAAATTAAAAAGCTGTGGCTTGTTCAGGTGTGACTGAAATATGTGGAAGGGTAACCCATGGACATTACCTTATAACTGTGAAGAACAATGCTACAGTACCATGATTTTCCTCACATGAAAAACTGATGGGGCCAATCAATGTCATGGGGGTTTCTGACTTTTATGTATTATCGATTAATATATCTGTTTTAAATCACATACTTAAAAGGGTTCTCCACCTACTTTCCACATCAAAGTGTGTTTAGAGGTCTTAGGTCTTAACGAACTGCAGATGTGAAAAGGTTGTGTTAAGCCTTTTGTGCCTCAGGTGGAAGCTGATTAAAGTCAGATAGATTGACATTAGTTGAGTCGGTTTGGATTTAAAACTACAAGTTTAAAAATGAAAATAAAAAAGTTAGAAAGAAGAGGCTTTATGAGACCTCTGAAGCCCGCTGCTCCTTTCTGCCTGAGGCTACTGCAAAAGGCAACAGTTTGATACATACACTGAACAAAAATATAAATGCAACACTTTTGTTTTTGCTCCCATTTTTCATGAGATGAACTCAAAGATCTAAAACATTTTCTATATACACAAAATAACCATTTCTCTCAAATATTGTTCACAAATCTGAAGAAATCTGTGATAGTGAGCACTTCTCCTTTGCCGAGATAATCCATCCCACCTCACAGGTGTGGCATATCAAGATGCTGATTAGACAGCATGATTATTGCACAGGTGTGCCTTAGGCTGGCCACAATAAAAGGCCACTCTGAAACGTGCAGTTTTGCTTTATTGGGGAGGTCTGGGGGGGTCCAAAAACCAGTCAGTATCTGGTGTGACCACCATTTGCCTCACGCAGTGCAACACATCTCCTTCGCATAGAGTTGATCAGGTTGTTGATTGTGGCCTGTGGAATGTTGGTCCACTCCTCTTCAATGGCTGTTCAAGTTGCTGGATATTGGCAGGAACTGGAACACGCTGTCGTATACGCCGATCCAGAGCATCCCAAACATGTTCAATGGGTGACATGTCCGGTGAGTATGCTGGCCATGCAAGAACTGGGATGTTTTCAGCCTCCAGGAATTGTGTACAGATCCTTGCAACATGGGGCCGTGCATTATCATGCTGCAACATGAGGTGATGGTCGTGGATGAATGGCACAACAATGGGCCTCCGGATCTCGTCACGGTATCTCTGTGCATTCACAATGCCATCAATAAAATGCACCTGTGTTCGTCGTCCATAACATACGCCTGCCCATAACATACGCCTGCCCATACCATAACCCCACCACCACCATGGGCCACTCGATTCACAACATTGACATCAGAAAACCGCTCACCCACACGACGCCACACACGCTGTCTGCCATCTGCCCTGAACAGTGAAAACCGGGATTCATCCGTGAAGAGAACACCTCTCCAACGTGCCAGACGCCATCGAATGTGAGCATTTGCCCACTCAAGTCGGTTACGACGACGAACCGGAGTCAGGTCGAGACCCCGATGAGGACGACGAGCATGCAGATGAGCTTCCCTGAGATGGTTTCTGACAGTTTGTGCAGATATTCTTTGGTTATGCAAACCGATTGTTGCAGCAGCTGTCCGAGTGGCTGGTCTCAGACGATCTTGGAGGTGAACATGCTGGATGTGGAGGTCCTGGGCTGGTGTGGTTACACGTGGTCTGCAGTTGTCAGGCCGGTTGGATGTACTGCCAAATTCTCTGAAACGCCTTTGGAGACGGCTTATGGTAGAGAAATGAACATTCAATTCACGGGCAACAGCTCTGGTGGACATTCCTGCTGTCAGCATGCCAATTGCACGCTCCCTCAAAACTTGCGACATCTGTGGCATTGTGCTGTGTGATAAAACTGAACATTTTAGAGTGGCCTTTTATTGTGGCCAGCCTAAGGCACACCTGTGCAATAATCATGCTGTCTAATCAGCATCTTGATATGCCACACCTGTGAGGTGAGATGGATTATCTCGGCAAAGGAGAAGTGCTCACTATCACAGATTTTTTCAGATTTGTGAACAATATTTGAGAGAAATGGTTATTTTGTGTATATAGAAAATGTTTTAGATCTTTGAGTTGCCATGAAAAATGGGAGCAAAAACAAAAGTGTTGCATTTATATTTTTGTTCAGTGTATATATGTTTTTACTGTTTACTTTACTGTCCATTGTGGGTCTGACAATACAATAAGACTGGAATAATACATTGACGGAGTACCATTAGTTTATCAATCAAGTTATCCATTTACATCCCTAGTCACTGATATTCTCTCTTTGACAAGAACTCTGTCCAATGAACTAAAGTTTACCTCACAACGTTTTCTACTCTTTTTTATCAGTCTGTATGCAGACCACCACTTCACACAGAGGACGCGTGTTAATCGGACTCTGAGGCTTACAATAAGCAGCAGAGGGGATTGGCCCAGGCTTATCTTAGATTCTGACAGTAGGCTCAATTCATCAAAAAGCAGAAGAATCGTCAAGAGGACTTCATGTCAAGTTGTATTTGTTGCAATTAATTGGATCTAGGGGCTTCTTAAACATCATTAATGGGTATTTGCCTTCAAATGTCCACCTGAATAATTTATAATGGTAACAAAAAGTATAGCCAGGCATTAAGCTCAAACAACATATCTTATTAAAACAAGAGACTCATCTAATTTAAACACTTTTCAAAAATAAAGTCTTGTCCTTAAACAGCACTCTTCATTATCTGCATCCGCTACTAACACTCATGTTCTCACTACATTTGTCTCTAAAAATCTATAATAGGAATCTTGAATGAGGAAAATAAGCTTACATGTTTGTTTCAGTGTCGGACAGTTTAGAAAGTTATAGGAAATATTTGATAATGATCTGGTTAATGCACCAAAACAGATTTCAACAGCACTTTTTCACATACTAACTTAACAAGTGTGTCTTATCCTTCAGACAGGGGAAAAAAGCTTCTCCTTTTTTGAAAACCACACCAGCAAGATTATTTGGTGGATGAAGAGGTAGCACTTTCACAAGAGTATTGCATTTAAATTCTGGCCGGAAAGTATACCCGTCCACCTGGCTCCATTATGGACATGTATCTTCTCCTCCCACAGACTGATTGCAATCTTCACACTCTGAAATGGATGTGAAACCTTGTGCTTTTCCATGGTATTTGGATTTATTTGAAATATATGGTTTCAGATTCTCATCTTCGTGAGTGTGCTCATGATGAATTTTAAACCTCCACATCCAACACTATCATGTTCAAGTAATACTAGTCGTGATATCTGATAATAAAGTTAACGCAAAGTAAAATCAATTTCAAAGGATGTCCTTTACTGGGAAGGTTTCAAACATTATCCTTGAGACCCCAATAACTTTAGCTGCAATTTGAATTATTAATTAGGACAGAGCTGGTTTTAACAGTTGCGTCATTTACTTAAAAAACAAAAGAACAAAGAGCTTGTGATAAAGCATGACATAACTAGGTTTCCTTTAATGAGCACAAGGACAGTTGTGGGAGTGAGGGGCTGTGAGGCCTACAAAAGCTTGAAATACCAAGCAGATTATGTCAGCTCTTGAAGGGTAAGTTTTAAAAGGCAGAAAATCACTTCAATGTTCAAAACTCCAAACAGTTTGATGATAAGTCTTGTACATAGCACCTGGTTAGACTGCTACACATCTGCATGATTTAAAACCTTAAGAAATCTTATAGTGACATTGTGATTACCAAAGCAGTTCAACTTTATAGAACAAAGTATTATTTCCATCCTTTTTTATACCACTATATCCCCATGTATTCCCATACTTGGTTGCATTCAGTGCAGTTGGGGTGCTGATCCTGTGAGGGCGTAGACTTCCTGTTCGGGTTATCCAGTTAAAAAGCCTTAAGACTGATTACTAAAAGTGTTAATAAAGAGTGGTAGGAATGGTGAACGACGGGGAACGCCACCTTTGGCTACTCAGTAGGCGGTAACCAGTGTTTGACCCTTGGTGGCATTGTGGGTGACGGAGTTCTTTGTGACTCACAGGACAAAACCCACAGGGGACTTAGCTCCCTGCAGATTTCAAACTATGACTCATCCAACAAGAGCATTTGCATGACTTTGCATAAATCTTCTTAAAAATTAAGAAGAGAAAAAGCAAAACAAGATTGTCTTTCTGGCAACGTGAAGCCTTTAACAAACAAATTATAATCTGAATTCCCCGCAGACGATGCAGATGCCAAATAAATACAATTATGCAAAATACAGCTGATTTCGACTAGCAAAAAAAACGTACATTTTGTGTAGTATTGGCCTATAGCACTGCACCATATGTTTAATAAACCCAACATATTTTGGAGGGATTATAATCAATCAGACCGTATACCCGATGCATTTTTAATTACCATATTAAATGCTGATTTGGTGCAGTTTGAGCCAAACAAATTGTCCTTTATTTAATTCACACGCACAGCTTCATGTGTTGAAAGGCTTGATCCCAACGTTGTATGCAACTTACAACATGAAAGTCCTTTAAAGCAGATGCATTCATTTAAAGGGCTTGCATATTAATCCAATCATGATCTGCAGGTTGTAAATGTTGAGATGAGAAACATTTTGGTTAGAGTGTTGCTAACTTGACTTGAGGATGTTTGCATGAACAGAAAAGTAAGATGGAATGGTTCAATACAAAAATAACAATGTATGATGTTAGGTCAGTAAAGCATAAGTTATTTCACATTGCATGCTCTGTCGTTCACTTTATATTCCATGATACTACTCAACACTAACAAGGTGTGAAGGCCGACTCTCGCCTGCTGCTGAAAATACTTTTTCTTTATCATCGCAAAGCAGAGAGCCACTATATATTCATTATATATTAGCCAACATGGACCGTGTCCATGCTCTGTATGAACATGTCACCAACTGGCCATGGTTATTTGATTTCACTCACTCAAGGGGTCTCACACACATGGAGCCTCCCAGCCTTCAGTGCTGATCATACAGGACAGGGCAGCAAATCTAGTTTGTCAGGTGGGGATAGTACCCTGACCTATAGAACTTCTTAAAACAACCTTTGCTTTCATCAACTGGCAAGATTCGTTACACTGACCAGCTCAATATGTCAAGTAGAACCTGGCTAACATTCAATGCTTTTTTCTTTTTTTTAACATCTCAATCGGGTGAGTGTGTAGCAGAAGAGGAGTGATCTTCAGTGGGTCGGACCTCTTGTGTGAGATGGAGGTCACTTCCTGTTTAGGTCACACAAATGAGACAAAGCCTGTACAGTAAATCATTACTCTGATGGACATTAGGATAAAAAAGAGAAAGGTGAAAGCCAGGAAAAAGGCGGGGTCAGGGACACCTTTACACAGAGGATAGAGGTGACAGCCAATCAAATAGGGAGATGATAGATGGGCTTCATGAAAAGAAACGCGGTGTATGTCCTTTCCCCTGCGAAGAGGAACGCATCTAATGAGGATTCTGAGGACTTAGCATCTTTGTGTCCTCATCCATTTGCCTAATAAATTCTGTACAGTGTGGGAAATTAGCTTTCTTTCGATACGCGACGGGAAGGTAGCAGCTAATTTGACAGTTATTTATTTGCAGCTCCTTGACAAAGTCCTTGGCAACACAAATGATGAGCTGAGAAGTGCGATATACCAAATCCAGCATGGTTTCCTTTCTTACACTTGTAAGAAATTCAACTTGTTGTGGAGCTTACCGCTAAATCACAAAGTATGTATTGCCTTGACAACTGAGCTGCTCAAGGCTGATGTTTTCACAACTGGCTGACTGAAGGAAGGATTGATGGAAGCTGCAACACAAGCAAGACTTTCTTGTTGATCCAGACATAAGCTTTAGGTTTGGACAGATGTGGAGTGCAGTTGTCTTGCTGAACTAAATGGGCCATAACTTGGGTGCAGCTTTTCTGAGTTTCAAGTTGAGGATCTGTTCGCTTTATATATTAGTATCATCAATAAATGTACGTAAAAAAATGATAAAACAGGTAGAATTTGGGGTATCTACTAGGGACGATAAATAAAAACCCCAAAAGAAAAAAGTCCAAGTTTGATCTGTTTACACTACCATATCCAACTGAAACAGCTATACATTAATTTCTTGTTTCTATTAACGGATCACAATCAAAGTCATCTATGACACATTTCCATAAGAAAAAAATGCGTCATTCATGCGTCCAGGTCATATTAATTCTTCAATGTAAATTCAACAATGTTTACATTTAATTTACATTCATGTAATTAGGAACAACCTTCAAACCAATTCTAATGTGATAATGCAACAACAGACAAATTAACATATACACTCTTTAACATTGCGCATACAGAGATACCTTACAACTGTATAACCGTAAAGCACTTCTCTTTGTATTGCTGCCAAGAGGAGGTGTTTTACCACTAATGACACATTCAATGACCTCGACACTGAAGTAGCACTTCATAAATGCGGAAATATATATGCCATTTTAAAATCTGTGCCACAATGCTACATGCTGCACTAAAGCCCCGGCACACATTAAGCACTCCCTTTTCCTCTTATACACCCAGATTCAATCATTCCTTTCTCTGAATTATAAAGCTGATAAACCTTCTGTATGTTGAAAAAACAGGGTTAGGGTTCGGGTTATGGATCTTTGAGGGACTTTTTCGGCTTAGGGAGCAGATTTGGTGTTTTATGTTTTTATGGAAAAGAGAATAAGAGACAAAGTCAGATTTAAAGGGGTTGAAGATTTTAAAAAAAGAAGGAACGGGCACCAAATGGTAGCATGTGCAAGACGGAAGGTCAGGAGGTTGTTATTGTATCTTAAATGCCTGAATCTGTATGCTTCTACAGGGAGCTGTGCACTTGTATGTTTGGAGGTCAGACGAGAAGAGTAGTGCTGCTGAATCTTTCTGAATAATTACAAAAGGTCATGGTTTAAACAGGTAGAGCCTCTTACCTGGAGTGTGTGAGCTGTCCTGTTTGTCATGCTCCTCGTGCCACTGTATGGTGCGGTGGTAGCTCACCATCACCTCCCACAATGCCTTGCAGAGATCCGTCAGGCAGGGAATGTAGCTGTCCATTGTGATGTGCTGCAAACAGAGAAGCAATGAAAACAAGGTCATTGATGCTCTTTTCCACATTGCAATAATTCAGTGATTTCATTTTTGAATTGCTCTATGTTTGTGCTAAATATAATTTGATTAACCTAAAATATGTTTTTGTATTTATGAGACACACAGTGCTGGACTAAAATAAAGATTCAGCAATAATAAATTACATCTCATTATAGTCATCATTCAAGGACAGTGTGAAGGAAAACATTTATTTTTCCAGTGCATTAGTAAAGCTTTCATCTTACTGTATGTAGGAGCTTATTAATGTAAGGACTGATTAAAATAATGATGTTATTAAGAGGGTGTCAAATATCTTTGATGTACATATTAAGTTATATCATAGCATGACGACTTGAGTTCAGAATTGACAAGCCTGGATGATTCTAAAATGGATTTCACAGAGAGTACATCTATAATAATAAAAATGTCTATGTAGGTGGATAATTAACTTTTGTCTGAACATCAGAAAGTCATAAATCAGCTGTGATACAATGTTCGTAAGCCCACGGCCGGAAGCAAATAATTGCTTTCATAAAACTTTTTTAATACTTCACACTAGATTTGTGTTGGGTTAGGATTAGGGTTAATGCATTATGTGACAAATATAAAAATATGTATATGATATTTCAGCCAGTAACATGCCTATGGAATAAACCGCAACTGCATTTTATAAAATATGTCAGTGGTGCTGAATCAAAACCAAGACAGCTGAACAAGTACGACAGAAAGTACACAAAGCCTAACGCACACTGCTGTTTTTACTGCAAACAGACAACAGATGGACATGTCTGATCCTCAGCTCTGGAAAAATTGGAGTGTTAAATATAAAATTGTCCGACCAAAGAAAAGTGCAGCTGGCACAATAGTAGCCACTGACACAGTTCAAGGCTCGACCGAATAACTCGCCAGTGGAGTCCTGTCAACATGTCCGCAGACAAATTAATCATGTCAGATGAAACGGAGCTGTGGACAGCAGCCGCTCTTCACTTTGTTTGCTACACCACGATAATGAATAAGCGTTTGCAGCCTTCACAAAAGCATTGGAAAGATAAACAACACAAGCCTGACGCACAGACAGTTACTCAAAGAGAAAATAGTGCTTTGCAATACACGCCTAACCGTGCACAAACCAAAGGGAGTAAAGTATTTTCTGAATGTATGCCATGACATAATTTCCTGAGTGACAAACCACAACTTGACAGAAATCTTTCATTAGAACAGTTTTTAGTGAGACATGTGAGTTACATTCACCACTGGAAACCATTAGCAAGATTCACATAATGACCGGCACACTAAAGGATGTAAATGGTTGCCCATGGCAGCAGAATCACACAACAGCCTCCACTGCTGTTAGTTGTTGGTAAGAATTTCACAGCCTTTTCCCAGTAATGAAACTACCCTGAACGCTAAAGTTGAACAGGTTATCAGACATTTAAAGCGCTTCAATTTAAAAGTGAAATAGGCAACATTAGTCAAATAAAGAAGTAAGTCAGATATTATATTGGAATATGAAGGAAAGGTGATGCTTCACTGCACACTTCACTGTTGAATACACATCCGACCTCCAGTGATGACAGTCAATTACGCTCTTACCAAGTGTAATAAATCCGCATTTGAATGTGTTCCTTTGCACTCAAGCCTTTTTAATACCATTGCTACAGTGAACATTAATCACTGTTACCTTGCTGAGAATGTTTTTGTAAACACAACAGTGGCAACTCATCTCCAAATGAAGTCTACAAGGCCAAACCTGTCGACCTCTGAGAGCACAGCTAATGCGCACATTAGTGAAGGGTACTATACAATTTGTGGATTCTTTATAAAAAAGGCTTTTTGCAGTAACGACTGAAAGGATGTGCAGTCCTGTGTGTACAAACAGTCTCACACCTTCAATATTACACACAAACACTTCGCACTACCTGATATTAGTCAGTATAAACGGTAACGATGCAGCCATGAACACTACAAACAAAGTAAGTAATTGTAATCTTTATTTCACTCTGTTGGTTCAGCATAGAGGTTAACTGCTTCTAATGGTTGCTATAATTCAATTGTAATTTATTTTACATTGATATCTAATATTACACAACATTTCATGGCAGAATTAAATTATTAAAATAAAACGTAAATCTGCTTGAGAGCAGGTTCAAAATTAAAATGACAAGTCAAGACTGAATAATAAAAAACGAAACAACTTTGTTCTATTTTAATATGAATAGCACTTACACTAAAATATTAAAGTATTCTGGGTATACAACTTATTTGCGTTCAGTATCTAATATGACAATAAATACTAGCAATAAAAGACACAACCTTATATAATAACAATATGACATTTATGCGATTACACATTTTCTACGGTGGGTACCATCCTAGAGTTATAATATTAATGTACAGTCAACCTGAAATGAACAATAGAGATAATCACATCTTGAGTTACAAACGGGCTCAAGCCACAGGGTCAGAAAGGTGAGCTAATGAACGGGTTGGAAAAAACAAGGCTAACATTTAACATCCAATGTTCTCGACCAAATGAACCATATCACGGCAACATGTTGCCAGGCAACTGAAGTCAGGGGAGACGATGTGGGGTTAAGGGATGCAAGTAATGTATGTGTGTGTTTATCTGTGTGTGTGTGTGTGTGTGTGTGTGTGTGTGTGTGTGTGTGTGTGTGTGTGTGTGTGTGTGTGTGTGTGTGTGTGTGTGTGTGTGTGTGTGTGTGTGTGTGTGTGTGTGTGTGTGTGTGTGTGTGTGTGTGTGTGTGTGTGTGTGTGTGTGTGTGTGTGTGTGTGATAGACATAAGAGTGATTGCATGTAACACCAGCAGTTTGGCAGGAAAACATGCTATTAAAAAACTTCAACAGCGATGAGAGCTCAGAGGAGGCAGGCTCAGGATCAGCCAGGTCTTCTGAAGAAAGTTACCCATCCCTATGCATTAAACATACTGTATGTCGAGATGTGTCAGAGAGATTTTGAAAAGACAAAGCGTTAAGTGCTTTTTTTCAATCATCAAAACCATGTTGCAGTAAAAAACTGGTTTGCTGTTCTTTTTGAGCTGACGTGAATTTTAAACCTTTAAAGTAAAACGATGGTTTTCACTTTTAAATAATTAGATCATTTAAAAGCTATGGTTCCTTTTTATGTTCATCACTTTTTGATTCATAACTTCAAATACCTTATCCAGACTGGGGAATGAGATTGATATTACACACAGGGAACTGTTCTGTTCATTTGCTCCCTGTTTCAAGTTGTACTTCGATGTGCTCCATCACCAAAACGTGCCATGAGTGACGACTAGGTTCATTGCACATGTCGACTCAACTCTGTCCGGGGCATTGCGCCTGAGTCTCCATGGGATTCTGGGGGAGACATTTTGCTGCTATTCCCATCTCACAATTTCTCCAGAAACACACAAGAAAGACCAAGGCAACTAAACAGAAACAAACGTATCAAATGTGGCACATGGGAGAAAAACAATCAAAAAACTCTTCCTATGTGATAACAACAAACAACATGAGACCATTGTCCTCACAAAAGAGCTGAAATAATACGATTCATGAAGTTTGCTGGCCAATTAGTTTCAGTTTCAGTTTTTAGTTTCAGTCAGTTGCCAAGCTAGCCTATGACCATGGCCCTGCTTATTGCTTAACATTAAAAAGCAACAGTGTCTGAATCTAGTCCACGGCCTTGCAGAAATGGTCCACCCATCAGATATATATCTGCACTGAAGGTCAGTCTTGTACAAAATAATGGGACACTGCCCATCAGAAAATGGAATGGATCACTATGCCATTATGATGTTATTGAGGAGTTTTTTTCTAACAGAGATAATGGCTTTGTATAACACGTGTACAACAACAAAAACGATGAGGCTAAAGCACCCTGAGCAGCTTGGAAAGGCTGCTATGTTTACTACCATACTACTTTAACAGCCGACTGCTCCTCTTTGAGAACCTTCTACGATTCTCTGGAGTGGGCTGTCCTGTTTCCATCAGGAGAAAAAGTCAGACAGACAAGGGGATTGATAAGGAATGAGGCTGGCCAATAATGATGAGATGTTGATGTCAAATTAATAGGACCTGCTCTGACCTTTCTGAGTGTTCCCATTTCCCTTGAATTTTAAGTTGCACAACTAAGAGGCAAGTTCAGAAGGTCTAATGTAGCTTTTACATTTTCTAAAGCTTCGTTTATCAGGGGAAGAGCAGCGGAAGAAGTGTTCTCTATTCTACATACAGTAGAGCACATTTTGTATTGATACAGAACATCAACACATTATCTGTTGAACAGCTCCACTGGTGGCTCAAGAGCAAACAAATAGTCTTTGTTTAAAGATTGGAAAAATGTGCTTAGCTGTTTTCCCAACCACATTCTGTGTTGATTTAATAGACAACTTGTCACAGGTATATTTTTTTGTCAGAGACACCTTGAAAACTACTCAATGATTCCCTTTATGCTGAAAAGTCCCAAACGAGGGCATTTCAAACACTCAAAAAGGACAAACCCTCAACCTCAGTCCTGTTTGTTTGCACTAAATTAGCAACATAGACACTAATACACATGGGTACTTCAGTTAGTTCTCCCTTTGACATTTTAAAAAGGCATGTACAAAAATGCCTTCAATTTTGTATGTGTGTGTCTCTCTCTCTCCCTGATTGTCTCCAGATGCAGCCTCTCCCCCAGGTGCTCCCAATCCCCAATCAGGGCCTCCTTAAAGGACCTGAGGAAGGCTGCAGTGGCTCCTCTCCTTCTCCTCTGGCCGCATGTGTGCAGCCTGTGTTACGTGGTGTAGTGTAGTATAGTGTAGTGTCATGTCTCTGTGTGAGATCTAGTTTAACCTGTGTACTGCTAATTATTAGGAGATGTGCTCCAGTGTGTCTTTGTGTATTGTCTAAACGTTAGTCACTTTCTTTTGGAAGAAAGTTGTCCTTATTTACTTAAGTTTGTTTTGCAATTTGGCTGGTGAGCCTCTTTACTTTTGTATTAATTAAAATCTCACTTTGTGGCTTCAGTAGACGGTTTCCTCTCCTTTTTCTCTCGCCTGGTTATTTTGGTGTTTTGTTACTTCCCATTGAACCCCTAGTTAGGAGGGAACGTAACAAAAATGATTTACAGAGAGGTATAAAAGTAATAGAAAACTGAGGTTACCTACTGTAACCCCAGCTTCTATGAGTAAATGGCGCAGCCCTCGAAGGCTATCGCCATTGGGTAATCCCCCTGCGCAGCACTGAAAACTTGTAGTCCACGCCCACCCGCAAGGTGGGCCCCACCCTCGGGCCTCCTTCCGGTATAAATAGGAAGGAGGCCCGGCAATCTGCTCCCATACAAAATAACTTTTCTTCAGCTATTCGTAGAGCCAGTGGGGCCCTGCACTTAGAGGGCTGCGCCATTTACTCATAGAAGCTGGGGTTACAGTTGGTAACCTCAGTTCTATTTCGTATATGGCTTCGCCCTCTAAGGCTATCGCTATTGGGTTAAGGGCGAAGCATGATGTAGTCTGCGCCCCACTGGGTCCGCCCGGCACTAGAAGCACAGACACACCTGCTCAATAACACCCCCTGCCTGTTGTGCCATGCGTAATGGCACATCACCGTCCCTGGAACATAGCAAAACATGCCTATCTTCCCGACGGGGTGAAGGCTGGGAACAATACATACCGGCCGCTGTGAGAAAGTAGAGACGAAGGTCACCTTGCCCAGCGATCATAGAGGGGGAACAGCAGCTCTCTGCGTGTCAGACAGGTAGGAGAGCGCCCAGCTGGATCCCTGACGTCACTCACTCTGACCAGGCACTCCGTACAAAGTGTGTCAGAGGAAAAAGGAACCTCCCTCCTATAAGAGGGATAACGAGGCCGCTGTCCGCGTGCCGAGAGGCAAGAGAGAGGCGCACAGCTGGATCCCTGACGTCACTCACTCCGACAGGACACCCAGTACAGGGTGTGTCAGAGAGGAATGGGAGACATCTCTCAAATAAAAATTAATAAATGAACAGGGGGAAGACCAAGATGCAGCAGTGCAAATATCTTCCACTGACATTCCTCCGTGCAAAGCCGTGGAGGTGGAAATTCCTCTGGTGGAGTGCGCATTGATGTTCTCCACCCCAGAGGAGACATATGCCTGTGACACAGCCTCACACAGCCAGTGTGACAGCCGTTGTGCAGACAGAGGCTGCCCTATCGAGCGCTATCTATAGTGCACAAACAGGCGCTGAGAACGGCGCCAGGCCGCCGTGCGCGCCACATAGCAAGACAGCGTGCGCACAGGACAGAGGAGATGAGACGTGGCTTCTTCCTCCGACCTGTAAGGAGGGGGGAATAAGCCAGCCAGGGTGATCACTCTTGACCTAAAAGAGTTGTGATGACCTTAGGCATGAAGCCGGGTTATGGCGTAAAACAGATGAACTGCCATCTCCTTGGATCCGGAGACATGACGGAGCCACAGAGAGAGCAGACAAATCACTCGCCCTTTTCGCTGATCGAGCCAAAAGTAGTACTACTTTGGCTGATAACAGTTTAAGGGGAACCTGATCAGGTTCAAATGGGGCTTTGCTTTAGTGCGCGTAACACCAAAGCCAATTCCCACTGAGGCGCCAGTGTGCGTGACACAGGTATGAGTCTCCATACTCCTCGCATACAACGGCTGCTGCGTTCTGCGAGCAACGTGTGTGCGCGCCCAGAACAGCAGCCGCCTGGCTGCGTTCAGAAGCTGCGCAGATCGTACTCCTCCCTGGCGATTGAGGTAGGCTGCTTCCATAGCCGTGGCCTGTTGTCTGTGCAAATCAACACATGTTTGATTGTACAGCAACGGGGCGACTCCCCCGTTCTTTTCCGAGATTTAGAAAAATAGCGGGGGTAAAAAACGCGCAAGACACTGTTCCTGGGATAACAGGAGTGTTTCTTGTATCCCATGGAACTGCTGGGGGGAGAGGCTTCTCTGTGATGTGCCGTAATGGTCATCATGGTGACGAGCAACGCCATCGCCGCCGCTGCCCGTGAGGCAAAAGGGCTGCGAGGGAGTTTCCACATGCTGCATTTCACTCCGTCTCTCATCATGAGGCATGTACACGCCCAGAGGATGAGAGGTGTGTGTATGCTGTCCACACGAGGCGTTATAACGGTGCTCGTGGATTTATTATGACCGTGTGTAGGAGGCATATCTGGGACAGAGAAATGCCGCGAGCTCTGCAGTTTATAAACCAATAGGTTAAAAACAGCAGGCTTCTGCAGCGAATGAACCAACTCTGGTGTGTCCCCCTTTTGGAAGAGACCCAAGGGGATCATCACGTGACCAGCTGACGCCAACGCCGAGCAGCTGCGTCACGGAGAGGGCTGTGTGGGTTGTGTGGGTTGTGACATGCCGGAGGAGAGCTGTCAGTTCCTCCACTCGCTGCCGCGAGAGCCAAGGGAGCCTGTCTGCAGACCTCCACTCTCAGGACATTTCCGGTGCAGACCTCCACTCTCAGGACACCTCCACTGTCAGTACAGGAAGTGACGATTCTGACACGTTCTTTTTTCAAATCACAATGGAGACTCATCACGGAGGTGATGAGTCCGCCCACCGTGCACTTTGGTTCGGCCTTGGTCAAGCCCTTTTGACCCCCCCCGCTCAAATGACACCATGGAGGAATGTAACAGGAGTTGACAGGGGACTCTGCCCGCCTCACGAGTGCCTATTTTTTTTCACTTTTCCCCGGTTTTATTATTTATTTATTCACTCACTCATATATTAACGGATTTTGACAATTTTTGATGCATTTTCTCCTCTCCTCTCACTGATCGAATGGCAAATGCGACCCGCTGTCGGAGGGCCTCCACGCCGGCCCGGCCTAGTGCCCTGGCCGGGAGGGTGTGCTGCGCTGGGGTGGGGGACTTCCCCCACTCTGCGTGTCTCTTCCTTCCCGGGCCGGCCGATATGAAGTGTGACCAAGACGCACCTTCCAGGGGTCCCACGGGTCCCGCAGCGGGGTGGAGGTTCCCAGCTGGAACCTCCACCCCGCTGCGGTGCACCCGGCAAACACGGTTGTTTCTCGAACCTTCCACTGTTGTCTAGTGGGTGTAACTAAAATACAAGATGTCGTATTTATATATATAAATAAATATATATAAGTGTCAGTACGATTTTATTTTGTATTTGCGTGCATTTCCTGTTCAGAAAGTGGCGCTGCGGCTGTACTGATAGTAACAACAATACAAGGTGTCCGTATATATCTATATATATATAGATATATACATATGTATATAATAAGTGTCACGATCCGATTTTATTTTGTATTTGCGTGCATTTCTTGTTTGGAAAGTGGCACTGTACTGATAGTGGTGATTTTATTTTGGAATTCTTGTCCTGAGAGTGGAGGTGTCCTGAGAGTGGAGGTCTGCACCGGAACTGTCCTGAGAGTGGAGGTCTGCAGGCAGACCCCTCTCGCGAGAGCCGCACTCTGCTGGCTGAGTTTAATTCTACTCCAGATAAACGTTTGTCTGAGAGGGAAGAGGACAGCTCTTCTTCCAATTTATTATGAAACCCAGGCTTTGACAGATGCGATACGAGATGTACCGTCTGTAAGCGACTTCCTCCCTGGAGCGAGCCAGCAAATAGCAGGTCGTCCAGAGAAAACCACACTCTCATCCCTCCTCTGTGTAGTGGCTCCAGCCTTCTCTACACAAAAATGGGAGGAGCCAGGAAATATCCGAACGGCAGACGATTGTCTGGTCTGATATTCCCTGAAATGAGAAAACGCAGGACTTTCCTGTGTTTTGGGATGATGGATACTGTTGGAGTAGATATCTCTGCTCCGCGCCGATCCTATATGACTTTGCTTTAAAAGAAGGAAAACTCAAAAACAACCAGGACGAGGGTTAAACAATAATCTGTTTTAATAATAAATGGTAATAATACAATACACTTCTCAAAGGGGTCAGGCCTCCCCCTGCTCTGGTCCTAATGCCGGGAGAACTTATCATCTTGACGGCAGCAGGAAAGAGAGCGAACCCAAGGCCGAACAGGCTTACATACAAGAATAAAACAGGAGGGGTTGGATCAGCTGGTCATCTTTTCAGGTCATCTCATTGGGAGATGCAAAAGATGCTGTGTCGCAGCGAATCAGCGCGTGCCAGCAGAGGACCCGCAAACAGTCTCAGTTTGAAGCAAAACAAACACATCTGGCATTCGCTGTCTCATATTTCTGCAGCCTCCACACACACCTTCTTCAGACTTCCCTCTCTGCTCCCCTCCCCCCCATCTAGTCTCCTGTCCTGCAAACCTGCACCCCACAATGCTTGGAGCAATTTTAGTCCTCACATTTATGAAAGAATAAAACAGAGAAGTCAATAGAACACAAACCCAGGTATTGTTTGAGCAGTATTCACATATCTGCTCAAGTAGCCTTATCCTGCATATCTTTCACACACACACATCTTTATCATTAACAGAAGTTGATTGTTCCTTTTAGCCTAAAGGCTTCTGTGAACTTCCCTTCACCTCGGAAGTCAGCTCACCCAGAATCAGAAGGACCATTGTCTCTCTAATTGTGTGTGACCCAATCATCTCATGCTCTTTAGGAGTCTTGAAATGAACGCACATACATTTCTCTCATTAACTAACACTTAACATCCCATATATCAGGTGACATAAAAATGAATATACCAGAATTACACTGTATTAAACTTTTTCCCATAACACTTTATTTCAATTCTTCAGTACGTGGAAGTATGCATCCTTCAGGTGGAAGTGAACCAGTCGTCCTGGTGAACACATTCCAGCACCTGTTTGATCGTCAGCATGTGGAATACTGACAGATCGAGGATGTCTCATTGCCCCAGTCTTTTTCGGGATTAGAAAAATAACGGGAGTGAAAACCCCTGATTTTCCTCCCTTTGAGGAACCCTGGAAATATCCTCTTTCAACAGGAGTTCCAGCAGCTCGGATTGGAGCGCAAGACATAGCTTCTGGGAGGACAGGAGTGTTTCCTGTATCCCATTGAACTGTGGGGGGGGGGGGGGGGGGGGGGGAGAGGCGAACTGCAGGACGTATCCTCTGCTGATCCATCTGTCCATCAGACCCACGCGCTGCCACTCTGAGAAAAACTCTGAGAGCGGGCGCACGTGCTCGAGATGTGTTTTTTTGGTCGTCATGGTGACGAGCCACGCCAGAGCCCCTGCCGCCGCTGCCCGTGAGGCAACCCAAGGTGTGCTTGGACCGAAAGGGCTGCGCGGGGGCCTCCACACGCTGCGTCTCACTCCGACTCTCATCATGAGGCGCGTACACACTCAGGGGATGGATGGAGGTGTGTGCAGTGCTGCCCACATGAGGCGTTATAACGGCGCTCATGGGTTTATTAAGGCCGTGTGTACGAGGCGTATCTCGGACAGAGGAATGCCACGAGCTCTGTAGTTTACTAACCAACAGGTTAAAACCAGGCTTCTGCAGCGAGCCCTGCTGTCTACTAATCAACAGATTAGTGGCAGCCGGCTTAATTAGCGCGCACTGAAATTTATTAACCGACAGGTTAAAACCAGGCTTTAGCAACGAGCCCTGCTGGCTATTAACCGACAGGTTATAGGCAGCTGGTTTACACAGGGCGTGAGGCAACCCCAGGTGGGCTTGGACCGAAAGGGCTGCGCGGGGGCCTCCACACGCTGCGTCTCACTCCGACTCTCATCATGAGGCGCGTACACGCTGGGGGCACTCAGCCTGGAATACTGCTCATTCCCCCGTTCTAGCTTCTCTGTGATGTGCTGTAATGGTCGTCATGGTGACGAGCCACGCCATTGCCCTCGCCGCTGCTGCCCGTGAGGCGAAAGGGCTGTGAGGAAGCCTCCACACGCTGCGTTTCATTCCGGCTGTCATCATGAGGCGTGTACACGCTCAGGGGATGAGTGGAGGTGTGCGCAGTGCTGTCCACGTGAGGCGTTATAACGGCGCTCATGGGTTATTATGACCGTGTATAGGAGGCGTATCTCGGACAGAGGAATGCCGCGAGCTCTGCAGGTTATTAACCGATAGGTTAAAACCAGCAGGCTTCTGCAGGGAGCCCTGCTGTCTACTTAATCAACAGATTAGTGGCAGCTGGCTTAATTACCGGCTCTGCTTCCTCGGAGGCTCTCGCGGAGCAGACCAGGAGCGGGGGAGCCTCACTCCCCTTTGACTCGCCGCCGGGAGACCCTGTCTCTGGGGTGGTGGGGGAGCGGAGACGTGGGACGGAGCCCCTGCAGCCGCCGAAGGGCGAGTCTGATGAGTCTCTCCGCTTGCAGCCTCCTGTGGCCGGCGTGGACGCCGCAGCTGCTGCGGGCGTTGGTGCCGCTGTGGGCGCTCAGCAGGCTGGAGCCAGCTGTACATGCTGGCGAATGCCGTCCACCTGTTCCGCGGCCGTCTTCATGGACTCCACCATGGTGTGGAACTGGGGTCCGAACAGCCCGTCCGGGCTGATTGGAGCATCCAGTAGCACTTTTCTGTCCGTCTCCGTAACAGACGCCTGCTTCAGCCAGAGGTGGCGCTGGATCTGTGTCACCCACGCGGAAATCCTCGCCTGGGAGACAGCAACGGACGCGCACAGAATGAGCGCCGTGCTGGCCGCCTTGCTGATTTCCTCTGCCTCGGTGGTGGACCGCTCTACCAGTGTCACCACCGAGTTGGAGAGCAGCGCAATGTTATTCGCCGCCGCGTTGTGGTGACGGAGAGGGGGAAAGCATGTTCGACCGCCAAGCTGGCACCCTGCTCCGACTCTGTCTCCCCCGTCCGGAGGAGAGGAGGGAGAGGAGAACCGCACGGTGAACCGTGGAGGGAGGCGGGGCAGGAATAGCTTTTCTTCGGACTCCTGCCCGGCACTAGGGACACGAGGCCCCGTCCGCGGCTCGTAAGCCTGGACGGGCCAATCGTCCTCCTCGGCCGCAGCAGCAAGAGCGTCCGCTCTCTGCTTCCAGTCGCCCGAGGGGAGACGGGCGCAGTGTGTGCATGCTACCTGCTGGTTTAGAGCCGCGTACGCGTGCTCTGACCCCAGGCAGGATTCGCATACTGCTTTTATCTCTGCTGGTCATAACTCATTATGAACCCAGAGCCACATGAGGGACAATCACAGATGCAGTTGTTGCTCATGATGATTCTCAATTGCTGTGCTTCAGTAACTGTGCTGGTTTGCTGAAGAAAAGAGGGAGCAGATTGCCGGGCCTCCTTCCTATTTATACCGGAAGGAGGCCCGAGGGTGGGGCCCACCTTGAGGGTGGGCGTGGACTACATGTTTTCAGTGCTGCGTGGGAGCGCAGGAGATTACCCAATAGCGATAGCCTTAGAGGGTGAAGCCATATACGAAATAGAACACTCTCTCCCCAGGAAACTTACTGCAGACAGGCTGTAAATGCTGCCTGACAGAAAGATGAACTGTATGTGTGCTTGTTCACATACCTCTCCATTTGAGTGCGCGCCAATGTGTGGATGTGCTGCCCTATCAATCATGATCACACAGCCCAGAGTGTAATGACACAGTGTTTGTACAGTCTTTTGTGTATGTGTGTGAGTATTTGTGGTATGAGTATGATCATCCAGGCAACACGGTGTGCTGACAGGGTATCCATCAAACACACAACATCAGGATGCTTCTGTAACTACTGTACAGTTGCATTCACAGACTATTTCCAGTTATACTGATGACATCTAAAACAACAAGCAAAAGCATATCTCTTTTAAATCCCAGCAAAGATTTGTTTCATTCTATTTTTGACATCTGTTTATAGTGACAGAAGGAAACATTGATTCGTAGGGAACCTAAAAAAGCCTCGACTTTGAAGCCTAAAACCTTTATAAAGGGAATTTTATAAGCAGGGAAAGAGGAGATGGGAAGTGAAGAGGACAGGAAGCACAACAATAAGAGGTAAAGGGCAGGGGATTGTAGACATGAGCATAGAGCAATGCCCCTAGTAAAAGTTGTGCAGTGAAACAGCAAGGCCACACGTGAAGGGTCACGGAGAAAAAACAATATGACAGCTGACATATAGGGAGAGATTTTAGGTTAACCTATACCTCCACATAAACAACCCGTCACACTGTAGGCCAGACGATAACACGAAAAGTCACTCCCAGCAAGTTAATGATGAATTGACCAAGTTGCGGCTTGCTGGCCATGCAAATGTGATTTATTCTGATCTAGAGGGAAAGAAAAAGGGAGGGGGGAACTGATGCGAACGGAGACTCCAATCTAGTGTAAAAGTGCTGCTGCTGCTGCAGTGCATTGGTTCTGTATTGTGAGCAAGATTAATTATCTCATAGTTAAGGGCTACAATATACTTTTCTTTCCCTTCTCCTAATCACTTTCTCTTCAACTCCTTCATTTCACTCTATTATGGAGAATCTGTAGAATCCCTAGTCATGAAATAAGGCATTTTTCGCTTGGCTAGAAGCTGAGAAAGTGGTTGAATGTGTCATCACAGCACTCTGAAGGTGGTGTTTTCTGTTCCGTATTAGGTTTTCTCTTTACTAAGTAAAGAAGGGGTTCGTTTTCACATTGGAACTTAACCTTTTCTGGCCATAAAGCTGCCAGCAGAAGAAGACAGAATGGGAGAAGAGTGGTGGAATAAATTGACCACCCACACACACCAACACACACATACAGATACACATCTCCTTACCGTGCAAAGGTCTTTATACTGCATCTTCTGGAACTTGGTATCAGCGTTGCCAGCACACAGCTCCACGTATCCCAGCACCACCTGGAACACTGTGTTGTGGATGGCCTGGGTGAAGTGCATGTGCAGCTGGTCCATAGCAGTCTGCAGAGAGAGCCAAACACACTGTTATGAAATCTACTGTGTTGAGATGTCACTGTCGTGTGCCAGTGTGGGTCTGTGAAAAGGCAAACAGCAGATTGGCAATTGAAAATCAAACTTCTTGGAGACTGTATACTTGATCTTTTGAATTATTTGCAGGCATGTTATGTTATGTTAGCTACACAATATGGGATGAGGGAAAATGGCCATAGCCGACTCCTGGGAAATGCAATGTTCAAGTCCAAGAGAAAATAGGCAATTTAGCCTCCAGTTTTTCCATGATTCACACTCTGAAAACAGCTAAGTTTGCTGTGGAAAGTGTCACTAATGAAGCAATAACAAATACAAATAGAGAAACACAGTGGTAAAAGTATCTTAGTGACATGTATGGCAGCACAGCTAACTGCCTCCAGCTATGTTAACTTGTGGCTCCATTTATCTCCTTCATTACTCTGAGCCATCTCATCATAATGAGTCATTATCCTGAGCCATGAGTCCAATGACAACAGTGCTATTAAACAACACAGTAAAGTCGCAAGCTTTAAAACAGTAAAAAGTTTAAATATCTTGTAGAGCTGAAGGGTTAGGGTTAGATCCAATGTTTTTATAAAAAATATTGATTGGGGCAGCTGTAATAAAACAAAATAACAGCTTTTTAATGGAAAAGTAGGATTTCTTTATCGTTTCATTTATCATTATGTTGCTTTCCTGAAAAACATAACATTTTGCTACACTGCACTGGGCTCAACTCAAGTCTTATAGATTTGTTCTCTTACATTTACAATACTTTTCTGTTTTGCAGCTCCCACCCACATTCTTTCTTATGGGATCATTGTGAATTGAGGACACCAGAGTTGTAGTAGACGTGGGCAGAGGGATGAGCAAAGCCCTGTAGGTAATGTGTGTGTCAGTGCAATTAGATGGTCTTACCACAAGCTCAAAACTGTAAAAAAAAGTTGCCCAAACACATTCTGAATGCTGCTGCTACAGAAGAAATTCAAACATTTCTTCCCTATTTTCTAAGGTAGTTTTCAACTTCATCTGTCCAAAAGAACACCATTAAAATTGCTGGCTGTCCAAAGCACTGCAAGAACCAGCAGGCAACTATAGCAACGCACATCATAATAATCATCATCTTTAGACATAATTATCAATCAACTAAAACAGCAAACAGACTCATTCTTCTGCAGCCACTTATACAAAATAAGCACATGTTTCATTCAGATAAATGTTAGAAAAGCAAACCTGGTGTCTGGCTCATTAGGCTATGAGCCAGGTAATGAGAGTGAGAGCAGAGAGAAAATACAAATGGTTTGACGTGTTATGCTACTGAAGGTCAAGAGTGGAGTCTTGCCTCAGTTCATGTATACACATAGGCGGCGCGTGAGGCTCAGGTTTGGGAAGGCTAAATAACTTTTTTTTACCTGACGCTGCCCGCCTCTGGCGTCTATAGAAAAGAGATCAACTCAGTGAAAGCACCGCCTGCTGACCAATCAGAGCTCAGTGTGTGGAGTTTAAAGCTATCAAGTAATATTACAGGATAAAGGAAATACAGTTTAAACTGCCGTATGCAGAGAAGACGCCGACGTGTTGCACTTATCATTCATATCACATCATCAATCACATCATTGATCATATAATATCATAAAATATCATATATGTCCTTATCTGAGTCAGCTTCTCGAGCCGTATCTGGCCGTGCAACACTTGCAAAAAAAATCTAACAACAACAATCTACAGTACCCGCCGCCCCTGTGTATACATCCAACTAAAGAGTGTCAGATTAATAGGGGTCATTTGTTTATTTGTGTGCACTGCAGCAAAAACAGACTGTGGGTAACAGCTAAGATTCAGACAAATGTCATAGATGGAACTGGTTTCTGTATTTATTTAAGTTTTTAGTTTCTCAACAACCACTCATCCAAATGAGAGCAGTTCTTCAGAAAGATGCAGTAACTGAGGGCAAGCAATCGGCCGGACATCATTATAAGTGTGAAAAACACAGATGCAGAGTGCGGGCAAAACCAATTCAGTTCAAGCCAAACGTTTAAAAAATATGAAAAAAATAAGCCTTAAGGAGTAACAGATCCTTATTTAGCTTTTCAGACGGAAACCGCTCATTATCACAGATATAGGAAAAACACTATTGATTCTTCTCAACAACTATCAATGACGCAGTCTCAAACTCAAAATGGCTGCTCATGTCAAGAGTCACACAGCTCATTGATTATCATAAACTGTGGCAGAATTTGTAAATAAAAATGACGGAAAGGTTTGTTATTGCCAGGATGAGAACAAGTCTCTTTTTGTTTGCTCCAGTTACACTTGGACACATTTTTCAACTGTAAATCAGCAAAGAGCTGTCAGACGTTGGTACTGCCAAGTGTAATGCGGAAAAAATGAACTTTATTTTATGATGTCTACGTTGGCGATTGAACATTTTAAAGTTGTAAATGTCATGTTTGCAGAACAGTATTCATCCAATGCAACTCAATATGAGTTAAGTATCTCTGTCCAATTACATCCATCGAGTACAATCCTTTAACACCCGCTGTAAGTCCTGAGCAATGAACCCATACAGGCTTTAATTACTTGTAGGCTGAGCGAAAATGTGCGTTCCAGGAGCTGCTATGACTCATAATACTTCATGATGAATGGAACTGCATTTATGGAATTACTGAGTCCATATACATTTGGTCGAAATATGTTATTCTCAGCCTCATCATCGTTTAAAATGACCGTGCTTGATTGCTTCTCATTTTAGTGGACACCGGTCCCCATTTTGGTAGGAAAGTAACAAATATTGATTACAAAGATTATGTTAGCACACAGCTTGTTAATACTCAAGGCTTGACTGATTAGTGAGAGAGCATTGGTACAGGAGTAGGGAGTGGAAGAAAAACGATATGTTTTCAGCTTAACAGAAAGCCCAAGATCAGGTGAGAAGAAAAGTAATTTATTTAAAGCAGAAAAGGGAAATCAGAGCCAAGTTACATTTTGGAGATGTTGATGGAGCAAATGGGTATTAAAGACAGGCCCTAGCATTCGAGATTGATGCGTTTTAACTAGTGCTGTCAAAATTATCGCGTTAACGGCGGTAATTAATTTTTTGAATTAATTGCGTTAAAATATTTAACGCATTTAACGCATGTGCAGAATGGCCCGCCCCATACATGCCACCAGTGGAAGCGCCAGGGTATGGCTGGGGTAGGCTACACCCATACCAAGAAATGGCTTAGCCCCACCATGAAAAATGATGTTAAAGTAAGCAAAATAAAGTCTGCCAACTCGCGATTGCCAACTTGATTTCAGTAGCCACGGTTTTGAAAACTTTTGTCACGTAGTGATCGTCTTCTCAATAGAACATCTTTGATAACGGCGTGGTGTTGTTGCAGGAAGTCCCGACGGAGAATACTTTTGCTGTAGTACAGGGGTGCACATAACTGGTACGCAGGTTATGTGCGTAATCTGAAATGCGTACCGTCACTTGTGTCACAAAGCGCATTTGCGTACCGACGTACTTGTGAAGCTTTTCCAGAAGGCGGTTAGATCACCGGACGACAGAGTCGGTCTCCGTGTGCACAGACAGGGCTGCTGTTAACGTCGGTCTGTACAACGGAACTGTGCCAAAACTACGCCAACCGGCTACGGAGGGAGACTCCCCCCTTCACTGGAGAACTGCGCTAAAACAGCTGATCACAACGTTCACACTCTGTGGTCACGAAGTACTCCACTAGCCCCCCCCCCCCGTCGACTTTCCTGAAGTACTCCCCGTTGATAGAAATCAACACGTAATGAAATAAGACCCCACGGTTTGATGATTGATAGGTGTGTGGGTTGTCTTTCATTTTGACACGCAGAAAAATGTTATAATAAACATAGATACTGTATGTTAAATGGATATATCCGCCTTCTTTCATTTATCTTTCCATTCCCACAACAATATGCATAAATAAATGGCATATTTTGGACATAGTTCGAATGGTGATTAATCATGATTCATTAATTTTTAAGCTGTGATTAATCTGATTAAAAATGTTAATCGTTTGACAGCCCTAGTTTTAACAAAAGATATAAGGGCTAGAATGGGATATTTTGTTTTGTTTTCTCTTGTCTTTTTTTCTCCTCTTAATTCTCTGTCAAAGCGTCTTTGAGTTTCATGAAAAGCGCTATAAAAGTCCCATGTATTATTATTATTATTATTATTATTATATAATGAGTAAAAGGAGAGTGAGAAGAGAAAGATAATGCTTTGTCATTTGAGGTCTACTATTATGCTCTATTAGATTTGTTCCCAGGCATTTATACAGAAAGTATGATATTTCATTTTTGTGGATGATTTATATGGGTGTCAGTTGATTGACAGTAAGGAATGAATAACCTTATCACAAAGGATGACATGCATTCCCTGTGGCCTAAAATATTCTCTACTCCAATGAGAGAACCCTGAATTCAAACACTGGTGTAAAATCCGTTAGGTAAGAAAGGAATGGATAATAATGACAAATAGGAACTTCAATAAAACAAATTACCGTTCCTTGATTGCTGTATTTGTTTAACCAATTTCTCTATGGAAGATTTTGTTATACTTTTGTTATCTAAATAATGGCAAGACGTTCTGAGAATAAAGAAAAAAACAATGGCTACTGATTGCACATTACCCTAGATATAAATTAAGGATAGGAAAAGACAAGACATACAATATTCTTATAAACCCCCTAGAGAAAGATCAAGAGTCCTATAAAAGGACATATGCAGTAGATGAGGTCATGTTTAGCTATTTCCTGTGACCATAAAAATGATCCAACCACTGACCTGTGTCTTTCCCAGGAGAGTGTAGGCCAGCTGGACCTTGGTGTAGTGCGAAACATCAAAGTTCTTACAAGTCTTCGACAGGGCGACATCAAGCTGCTCCTGGAGGCAGAAATAGATGGACGGCAAAGGAAAAGAAAAGAGAGGGATTATCAACTTTAAGACCCGGGATTTAGATATAGATGTGCAGATGTATTAGCTACCACACAAGGTCAAGGTCAATTGGATGTGCATGTGGGTGTATTTATACTATTTATACAACTTGTGTGGGTGAAAGTCTTTGACAAAGAGATAAAAAGAGAGGTAAGAAAGTAAATCAAGGTTAGCAGAAAGTGAGGATGTACATGTTTAACAACCATGACACAATAAGCCCACCTCAAAGAATACAGTATAGCGCTGACAGAGGCGGAAAGTGATCAAATGCATTGCATCACTGCATATTTTCTCACGCCTTAATGTATGTTTGAAGCTGCACTTAAACACTATGAGGAAGGGTGACATTTGTTCTGTAGTGATTTGCAAGCAGTAACTATTTGCATAGAAATAGTCGGTTTATATTTGAGCTGAATTCCTTTTCAAAAACGCTTTAAGAGAAACCAAATTAGTGAGTGCCATTGTATTGGTGGAATTTAATGTAGTGGCGTTTTTAATGGTGCTTAATGATCGGTCATGTGAGGATTAATCCCCTAGATGTAAAGTTTAAAAATCTCCACCTTTAGTTCCTTCTATTGCAGTTTTCCTCAGATTCCTTTTTTATGCGGTAAAAATAATTAAGTAGTAAAAACACTGATTCTGTAGCTTTTTGACATCTCTTAAGATATATTCAACGTTTCACTTTATAAAACGACCACTGCCCAATATATTTTAAACTTTTACATACTGTACAAAACCTCACTTATATAAGATTTTCTTTTGGGCTTAATCATGCTGAGAGAGCACAAAGTGTATATATTTATAGAAAAATTGCTTTCCTCGGTTGACTGCTTGGTTGCTCTTCTATAGAAGGCATTGACATTAGGAGATTCAAGCGCGTGTGTGTGTGTGTGTGTGTGTGTGTGTGTGTGTGTGTGTGTGTGTGTGTGTGTGTGTGTGTGTGTGTGTGTGTGTGTGTGTGTGTGTGTGTGTGTGTGTGTGTGTGTGTGTGTGTGTGTGTGTGTGTGTGTGTGATGAGGGAGCTTACAGGCTAGGCCAACCAGTGACGACTCCATTGTGTAAAGCATACACACAGTATGTGTCGTATATGAAGAATATATGTATATTTATAGTTTATTATTATATGAATACTAAATCATTATATTGGTAAGGTGCTTTTGGCTCTTAGCGATCTTGGGTTGACTCTTGATGTGTGTGTTTTTGTATGTTCTCTGTGCAACCGTTTACCTTTATGATTTTAGAGGATTTTGCTTTGCTTATTAACAAACTCAGGCTGACGAGTAAACAAACAAGCACCTTGCCGTGCGACTATGCATGTGTGTGTGTGCACATGCACGCCTGTTCCTTGTGTACAGACAAAAGTGTAAGTAATGCATCTACTCAAGCGCAGCAGCAGCGGTGTAGAGAAAATGGCTTTGCATACCATTTATCACACAAAAACACCAAGAACCAGCTAGAGATGGAACAGATAATTGACTGTGCTTGCTCACTGATAATAATGACTTTCTGAATGTGTCAATATTTTGCAGGCCCAGAATGAGAAACTATCAAAATGTCAAAATGAAGTATAAATTGCTTCTTTCAGATGAGTGCTTCTGGAGAATTACGAGGTTAGACCACAATCTTATTCACTGTTAGAAATCTCTTTTTGTGATATTGCTCACAAATAACGAAATTAGAGATGAATCAGAAAGCCACATACCTCTATTTGCTCCAGAGTGTCTTGTAGTTTGGAATTCAATTCGCTGTAAGGGGGGAAAGAAGAATGATGATAAGTTCCTCAATTGTGAAGGAAAAATTGTATCAACTAACCACTAACTTCATCCATATAAATTATTATTCATTGTTAAAGGTTTTTATCGATAAAATTACAAAGAGTATTTAAATAATGACTTAATTGGATAGTGCACGCCAGAAGTCAGAGAAAAAATAAATAATAGTTTATAAATGTCTTTGTTTGTCATTGCCTTTAGTTCATCTCCTTTCAGTATTCTTCGAAAAATTGGGTACTATTATAGGAACCACAAAGTGGCTCGGTTTACATTTCAAATGAATAAAGTCTTCTCAAAGAGGAACACTTATCTGCAAGCTGCAGCCATGTTTCGCACAATTTTCTGTTGGGAAGACACGTTTTTTTGTGTTTCAAGTGCTTGTACTTCAATGTCTACAGTGTCATCTGCTATACAATTGTGTGTGTGTGTGTGTGTGTGTGTGTGTGTGTGTGTGTGTGTGTGTGTGTGTGTGTGTGTGTGTGTGTGTGTGTGTGTGTGTGTGTGTGTGTGTGTGTGTGTGTGTGTGTGTGTGTGTGTCTCTGCATGGACCAGACACGGATACAAAACGCCTACCCATCCTTGGAGTGTGCTAATTTTTTGTTGCCGCATCCTTGCTTTTAACTCAAAAGCTGCAAAGTGGCAAAATAAATCACGACTACTTTTCCTGTCCCGAGACACCAATTCTATTCCCATGTGACTCCCCCTGCAACGCACCCATTTATAATCATCCTCTGTTCCCCCGCCTCTGTCCCTGCTTTGCTTGGGGTCTTTTTCAGGTCAGCCCGCACTTATGTTGGGCCTTGTGAAACCGCAGGAGCCCAAGGGAGAGAGTGTCCTTAATAAATTGCTAATTAAGCGTCTTAGCTTCAGTTGGGTATCGAGTTAGGAGAGGGAGGCAGGGGGGGGGGGGAGAGAAACTGAGAGGAGGCTGCAGGAGTCCTACAGGTTGTTTCCAAACCAACTGAAACAACGACAGTAAACAAATGTTCAAAATGGAGACCATATTGGCGGAGAGTGTATAGTTGGGGGGGCCTACTCGTCATTTCCAACACTCTTGCTCAGACCTCACCCATCTTTAAAATCCTTAATTTTGATCAACGCTATCTCAGTGACAAAATCTTTCCGCTGACAGACACAGAGGAAAAGATTGAGAATACTCAAAATAGATTTAATGGTAGTTCCCACTTAAGTAAGAGTCTCAAAAAGGAAGGATAAAACAATGCCAGCGTTGCTCTCACCACATCAGGAAACTGATCAAAGAAGCTACTTATGAGCGTCTGAACTAAAGTGCCATGGATGATAGGGAATTTCCTATGAAACAGTGTGACACAGCAGATGCCAACAGAGAGCTACTCGGAGCTCTATTGCTATTACAAAACTGTAAAATGATCCATTGGGTTGGTATGTACCGCAGCAATGATAACATAAGACATTCTCAGTTTTAAGCTCAGGAAGGCAAGTCATAGCCCAAAGTATCCTCAAACTGGGATTGGAAGCCAATTTAAACACGCAAAGTATGGAAGCTGGCTCGACTACAGAGGGGTGAACGCATCAATGTCAGGTCCTGGCTACTGAAGCAAAAAGTGTCTGAATGTCCATATGCAGAGCCCAGGAGAGTGCTAAACAAAGGTTTTCAGCATTGGCAGCCACACTAAGGAGATACACCAGAGGAGCAGAGGCCAACAGGATAAATGCCCTGTTCACCACACAACTTTCTTTAATACTCCCACGCTGGAGGATGGTAAAGGAACAGAAGCTGAACCACAAACTTAACAGTGTTGAAAACGCATTTAGGAGGAAACCAAATCATCCCACCACTTCAATGCTCAGGGGCTTAAGAACACACGAGTGTAAGGCTGAGAACTCCAATTTCCCAGAACAAGAACCAGTGCTCGTCACAGCATGGCAGACATCCGGCAATGGTTGACGGACATTAAGAAAACTGGGCAGCAACAGGGCGTTACATACCTAGTGGTTAAAGGAACTTAAGTGCACATTCCAAAAAATTTGGTAAATTACTAAGCGTATCTGCTTTCTTGCAAAGAGTTAGATGTTTGATTAGCTTACCTCAGCTTAGTATAAAAAACTGAAAACAGGAGAAACGGTCCAAAGCTCTAAGTACACTAGCATGTATCACTAATTCACAGGTTTCATCTTGTTCCTTTAATCTGAATCAGAAACAGACCAAGTCAGTGAAATCCTAATGTATGAAATAGTAACTAAATAACTCCCGTAAAAAACAGGAGTTGTTTTTACATTTCGGTTTTTAAGTGGATCAAACAATAGCACATAATTATTGTCGATATTTTCAGCTGCTGGCAGCCAGATTTTGAGACCTTTGGACAGAGCCAGGATAACCATTCGCCCACTGCTTTCAGCTTTTTGCTAAGGTAAGCTGACCATTAGCTGACCTCCATATGTAGCGTACGGCCACAAAAGTGGCATCAATCTTCTAAATAACTCATAGAACGGTATAAAAGTGTATTTCCCTACAATTTACTTATTTAACACATTACAGAACTTCAAACAGTTAAGTCTTAACATCATCACATCTTCTGTTACTCATCATAATCACTAAACGTAATCGACAAGTGCATTATAAGTCTGAAAGGGGACTGGACAACCAGCCAGAGCACTTGAAATCACACAAATGGAGCCTTTAATGCTTGGTTCAATAATGTAATATGTAATCATGTTAAAGAACTCTCTCGATTTTTGAAAAACAACACAAGAGGTCAACTAAAGGTCGATAACCCAGGTGACCATATTGTCCAGTCCTCCTGTTATTGTGTTCACCCCATGAATATCATGCCGAATGACTCACTGTCCGGTGAGTGATCATGTGTGTGCAGATGCAGCTCCTCCCCACATACTGGCTCCCTTCCATGATCACACAGAATGCATAAATAACCGATGAGGAGAGAAACCTAATTAACAAGCGGTTCCCCGCAGGGAACAAAGAGATTGAAAAGGAGATTCGTGGAAATCTGTGTGTCGGTTATCACTGGCAATAGCTGTCCACAGCGCCTCGAGGCAAACCTCTCCACTGTGACTGCTGACTTGCTCATTTGGCAAAGTGGGAGTCTTCAAGTGCTTCAAGGATCCTGCAGGACGCTCAGATTTTGTGAGAGTGCTGTTTTTGCTGTAGTCATGTTGGTCACTGTTATATTCAAGGCAGACAGGCAACACAGTGGCATGGGAAGGGCTTCAAAGAGTGAAACATATTGAGAAAGGACAACATCGACCATATGCAAATCAGAAAGTTGAGGAGGTTGGGGGAAGGTTACGAGGAGAGGGCAAAGAAGCAAAAGATTGAGAGTTAAAGGTAGGGTAGGTAATTTTGGAGAAACCAGATTGAGTGCGCTAGAATTTGAAAATACACAGCCGGAAAAAATCTGCCACTTCCTTACAGAGCCCCTCCTCCAACACACGACCAATGAGGGCACGAGGTAAGTTTGTGCACAGATGGAAGGCTGACAGGCAGGTAGGCCATCCAGTTATTTTAGCCGGGCCGGCTAAAATGATTGGTCGTGCTTTTTAAAGTACTACGGCTTCCACAGATGATATTTTGTTATGGATTTGTTGTCAAAGCACTTAAGATATTCATTGCTATCGGGATGTCAAGAGCATTCCATGGAATATAACAAAAAATGTATCTCGAGCCGCTTTCTCAAATGTACCTACCCTACCTTTAACAGATGGGAGGTTAATATACATTTAGGATTTCATGTTTTTGATTTCACTGATCTTAAACTGTTAAATGGAAATAATATGTGTATGGTCAAATAAAAGTATATAAAAACGAAATCATACATACGGGTTCATTTTAAGGTATCCCTGTCAAATTGTACAACATTTTTGTCTTACAATCTCACAGAGATGCTGTTGGTGTCTTTTTAAATCACACCTTTGTTTTTCTATGACCACAGCAGAGTTACAGTTTGTGAACATCGTGCTGACATGCTAGGGGTCTTAAGCTGCCCAAGAGCTGCCACTGTCTGATGAAAATGGACAGAGACAGAGCATGAGGTTGTCTAGGTGCCTTCTGGGGGAAGCAATATTGACTTTTAAAGCGTTTGGGACAGGGACAAAGGAAGGGCAGGCGTGAAACAAGCCTCAGTGTACTGAAGAGCATTTAGCAGCGCATGGAGCAGCATACTGTAGCTTCAAGGTTAGATCAGAGTGCAGCAGACCAGAAACTAGGTGCTAAGGTAGGGGCAATGCAGCAGTCAGGGCTCAAGCAATGCTGATGCAAAAGGTGACAGATGTGTGATCAATACACCAAGGTTTAAACTACTGCGTCCAGGAAGCAGACTTAGCATATTGCAAAGGAAAGCAAAGGTGAAGAGTTCAATCGAATGTCTAACCAGCTGCACGTTTGCAATGCAGCTGTATTAACAGATACAAACAATAAAAGAGCCTCTTTTTATGTTGATCACGGAATGGTTGCAATGGATTGTATCATTGGTGGATAATGACGATCAACTCTATTCTGCACACCATGATCCAGCACATTCACAAAACAGACATCCAGCGTAATAAACAGCAGCTGCAAGTGACAAAGAACAGTGGGAGGAGATTTCCATACCACAACAATCCGCTGTGCATAATGTTACCATATTGATCACCATTTCCCAGCACTCATTCTGTCACTCGAACCGCATTGTCCCAGCCAGGTGAAGCGGATAAATGTAGAGGTGCAGGTGAGCAGAGTTGTTAAAAAGGTCTGTGTGTGTAGGAGGAGCTGTGAGCTAATACTGAGCGGTGTTGACAAGCAGCTCAACATTTGGTGATGTCAATGCTAGCTCCAAAAACAGACTAACGATGTATTTGTGTGTGAGCAGGTAAAGAAATGTATTCACATAGAGCTCTTGACAAGATGTTCTGTCCGAGTTTGTACGTGGTCTCACAGTAAGAGGGAGAAGGCCAGCAGTGACGCACATCCCACATCAATCTTTAATCAATACATACAAAGGAGCTCTGTGGCTCCCGCCTACTGTACGGCCACAAATTGAGTACGATTACACAGAGAATCAAAAGGACCGGGATGATTGGCCCTCTGGTATTCAATGTGGCCAAGTCTACCTCAGAGCACATACATGCAACTGTGGGTTTTCTTCGGAAGTTTTTCCTTGTACGATGTGAGGGTCTAAGGACAGAGGGTGTCGTATTGTCATACTGATATTTTGTACAAACTGTAAAGTCCACTGAGACAAATGTAACATTTGTGATATTGGGCTATATAAATAAACATTGATTGATTGATTGATTGATGCAGTGTCTTCATTATACTCAGAGAAGAGGGTTTATTATGGGCACTTGTGTTTGGGCACAATCAAAACACAAAAAACATCATTGTGTACCCACAATGGTTCCAGGGATGGGCAATTAATCACGTTTATTTTCAATCCATAACAATTTTGGCTTCAAACGTATAAGAAAAAAAGGTTATCGAGATTTTTGGGATGTTTTCCATCCGGCAATAATGCTCCTTTTGTGCTGTGTTATAAATCAAGCATGACCAGCCTTACAAAATGTTCAAAATAGGTTTAAGAGTTTTCAGTATTTTGTGGCGGTGCACAATGACATAGTAGATATCTTTTGGTCTGATCCATTTTCGATATATTATTTTATTTATGCAATTTTTGCATTCAGTTATATATGTATGTTTGTGCATGTATAGAATTACACAGAATGTATTTTATTTATCTTTTTTTTTGTTTTTCAGTTGATTCATATTTTAAATTCAACAAAATTCACTGCTAAAAACCGATTGTTTTAATGAATCCATGTTGCTCGGAAAGTCAATGAGTATGATCATATTCAATAATCACAATATTGACCAAAATAATCATGATTATAATTGTTACAATAATAGCCACCCTAAATAGTTCAAGTTCAGTGTGTTGAGCGTGTCTGTCCGTCCGTATGTTGATGTGTTTTTCAGTCAAACCATCCGAATCACATGACTCCCCCCCCCCCCCCGCTGCCTGCCTGATGTAACTGGTCTCACAATAGGAGTGAAGTACACAGAAAACGTTTCATCCACCCATAGCGGTGCCAGCCTGCTCCCATTTAAAGACAACTAAATATCACTCTATCAATCTGGTCATACTTTACCTGATGCAGCTGTAGTGTTTGAAGGTGCTGGCAGCCTTTTGACATTCCAGACAGAGCTGGATCGCACCTGGATAGTCTTCCTCCTAAAGTCACACAGAGGTGAAGTCATTTAATGTATGAAAACTAAATATATCACGAGTAAGTCTGGTTCACAATCTGGATTATGACAGTTATGTGTGATTTCTTTTGTGCATTGAGTTTTGTTTGAACTTCTTGAAAAATGGTTGTTCCTGCCGATGCTATACGGATAACTAAGGATTACACTAAGTGGAAGTCAGATCTACTCCATGTGCTACACCTGACCTTCACAATAGACGGGCGTTTGTGGGGGCGTCTTGTGTTTGTGTGGGTTTGGCTTTAAAAGCACAATCCCTACTGACGTTTAACCTTTTAAGACAATTATAAATGTATCCCTGCACATATACCTGCATGAGTGTGTGAGTGTGTTTATGTGTGTGTGTTTGTCTGTAGAAAGGATTACAATACCTCAAGCATCTCGCTGAGTCTCACATCTGTTCTTTGCTGTGAGGGGAAGAATGAGATGAAGGAGAAAACATTAATACAGCATAAATCAATACCAGGCCACAATATGATGGATAATTACTTCAACACTAGTTATATGGTTTTCAGCACCATGTTGGTATACACATTTTTTTTCAAGGATCACGTTAAGTTGAGTAGAGGGGAACAAGTACACCATCTGTTTTATCTTCTTTGTGATTCAAGGAATAGATTCCCCCCAAGATCCAAAGATAGAAGACTATTCCCACACACAGTTATCCCACCGGCATTGATTTATTTCAACAGGGTGGACGTTTGGGTCGCAGGGACCTTTCTCAAGACATATCTACAATCATTATGTGACACAGTGTTTGAAGGTGTGTCAATGATCACACACAAGGTAATACGTGACTGATCATAGAAAACTGTTTCAGAATATATGTTTTATTCATTTAAATCTTCATTTTAAACCATTTGCAATTAAACTATGATGTAGACTAGGTAGTAGTGACCCTGCCTTCATGGATTTTAATAAACAGCTCAACATTTAGTCACATGTCCTTACACGTATACAGTCTTTGTGGCATTACTCCAGTCTTCACTAACACTATAGCTAGATGCAGTTTGGAACAAAGTATGTTGTATGTGAACCCAGAGTGTAAACTTTACCAGCGTCTTGATGGTCCTCAGTGACTTCAGCAGGCCAGTCAGCAGCTGCCGCCTCCTCTGATTGGCCAAAAGACCCAGGCTGGCTTCTGTGAATTCTTCCTTCGAGACGCTCAGTTGCCTTAAAATGAGACGTCACAGAACAGGGGGAATATCAATAAATATGAATGCTACTATGCTAAGTAGGCATTTAAAAGTCCAAACTACTAGCCACCTCTGAAACTGTATCTGTATCTATAATAACACACACAAACAGTGTACAGTATATGGTCTTGGTGTTTTCCCCGTAGTCATTATCCCAATTAATGCAGAGCACCAAAAGCCTATTTTACAGAAGATTTAATGGTTTTACAAACCACTCACTAGTATGAATAATTTAAGCTCTTCATACTACAGGCTCACCAAAATGCGTATGTTAGCAATCATAATTAATAACAACAGAGACACGAATCATGATACCTGCTCTCAAATAAAAAAAATACAGTTTACCACAACACAAACTTTAAGAAACCCTTAAACAAAAAGTCTCATCTGATTACCCACAACAACAAAACATCAAGCATGATAACCAAATAAACATTATATTGATGTACAGATTAAATGTATGGCGGAACGTTTTTGATTCAGACTTAATTTCAATATGTTTTTTTATTTGTGACCACATTAACAGACAGAGAATATATGACTGGAAGGGACATTATCATGTTTATGAGGAAATCACTTGGTATGCAGATGCAGTTTAAATGGGCTATTTCAGCAGCAATTTATTAGTGAATAGTATAAAAAAGAACACTAACCTTCTTGCATTAGTGCAAATGACCGCTGCCAGCTGCAGGTTGGTCTGCAACGATGTCACTCGCTCCAGTTCCTGTGAAAAAAGTAAGAGGTCAAATCATAGACTGGGTTCAATAAGACAAAGCAGTGTACTGTTGTCTGTAAACACTGGGACTATTCAAAGTTAATGTTTCCGATCCAAAGGAATTATTGATAATTGGCCACTAAAACTGCTAAAGAAATCGATCTAGCACTTAGAAATATTCGGGGGCTATTCTATTCTCTAGGCAAGGCAATTTTATTTATATAGCACCTTTCAACACTCGACAATTCAAAGTGCTTTACAAAATAAAAACAAAAGACATTTAAGAATAAATACAGCATAATAGGGCTGTACCTGAATATCCGAATATTCGTTCGTTGGAGTAGGCTACTATTCGGGTTTCAATTTCGTTATTCGGATATTCGTTTTTTTTATTTTTATTTATTGAAATCTCCAATATCAATGTAAGAGCTTGTGCCTCTTCGGGGGGTGCTAACACTTAACCATAAACGTTATCGTTTACTTTCTCCGTCTTTATATGTAGATATTACTTTTTCTCCATTAATCTCCCTCACGTTGTTTCCATAGCAACAACAACTTCTTGTCAACTGCGCTAACTCTCCTTCAAAATAAAAGCATGTCCATACAAAATAGAAAGCCAAGCCAAGTTACACTTAAGACATATACAACTGTAACGAAAGTAACAAACACAATGCAATATCCTTTTCAATTTCAAAGAACAGAAATTGGGTTGTATACATTAACAAATAACTATAAAACAACAATACTGTAGAACAACAAAAAGAATGCCGTGAATAAACCGAAATACACGTGTTGAAAAGGTTCGCATGCTGATTACTAGCTAAATGCTGCTTTTCCCATGTTTAGTTATTATTCTTGGAACAGAGAGCAGAGCAGACCCGACCCAGAGGACCTCTAGGACACAAATATATTGTCACACCGGTTCATATACAGAGCTGTCAGTGAAATATGCCTCATAATAATGCCATTTACACACAACGCCCATTACAAAGTACTGCTCACACACAAACTGTAAATCAGAACAGTCTTCATTGAAATGTTGCTGTGAGTATCTTATGGAGAGGGATACTATCAATTATGTGATTATGGTAAGGCATCAGGGGAAAAGTTTAATGTAGTTCACAACCCAGAAAATTCAAGAAAAGCTTATTTTCTTCAGAGCGTTAACATTTAGAAAAGGATCAAAGCACTCTGCTCTGAGGGTTCGGTTATTACGCCACTTCAATTGACAACTGCGGAGATCAAACAATCAGCCAAAAGTAGGACAGAGGGACAAATTGCATTGCGGTTATATTTTAGACTTTTTAACTTTTTTTATTTTCTTGAACTGCCAGATATCGTGCCTGAGGTGGGAGATGCTTGTTTTTTGTATCCTTATCTTTGTGAATGCTGTATCGCTTAGCAACAAAGAGGGTTGAGTGTTCACAAAAATATCATCATAACACTGTCAGAGAAGAAACAACCCTTTGATAAAAGAATATAGTCCGGGGAAATTAATTTTCAACGGTCATAAAAACTAAAAGAAACATCATCAAAGTGCCACTTCAGCTCTGGGTACGAGATCAATGATCCCATTCAAAACAATCTGCTCTCATGATCTCATGATGATTGTTGATGACGATCTTGACAAATCCTAAGACCTGTTTTACAAAGGTTGATTCAACAGCCAGGGGTTTTTAAGCACCATGCGACTCATATGCTTTTTTGCTCAGGGCCTATTAAAAAGGTACTGTTACATCAATGTTAGATATCACAGCATGCTACGATGCTAATACCAATGGTACAAATCATACTAGAAAGATAAAAAGAGATATCAAACAAGACTTTTATTTAAATTAAACATGTTTTTTTTTATTATTTTGAAATCGAATTTGTTAAAGTAATGCTTCGAACTGTTCAGAAATACACGTATCTTGTTGAGTTAGATGAGACGATTGATACCCCTCCTATCTGGATGCCATATGTGCAGTTTGATCACTTAGTGTAGCTTAATTTAGCATCAAGACACTCTAAAACCCATCTCAAGTTACCTAATCAAGAAATAAATCCTTAAGAAAAAAAATAACCCCATTAAAAACGACAACTTTCACAGATGTATCATGTGGACAGAGCCATGCTAATTGTTTCTATGTTTCCATGTTTATGCTAAGCTAAGCAGCTGCTGGCAGTTATTTCATATTAAGCGTATATATAGGTATAGACATGGTGGGATGCTAACATTGATACTTTTCAAATCAAATACTTCAAAAACATCCAAGAGCAAACCTTCACTGTTAGGAACACAGTTACCTCTCTAAGCACTGGTTAGAACAGTTTAGTATAACCTGAAGGCCCCACAAAGGTATCAAAATGTGTCTCAGAAAATGCCTTCTCCCTCTAGGCAGCAGGGACTGGGCTGACTCACCAGGTCCAGGTCACAAATAATTTAGAGAGTGATTTCAGAAGACTGATCACATACTAGAAGCTGTGCAACCCTGTCTTTAGCAACAACTCTGCTACAACTGTACAACTCTACGTGCAGACTTATCTAAGCCAGGCTCATAAAAATGTCACAGCAAATCAAGTTTACAGGCATCAATCTCACAGAAAAATCCCAATCACCAATACCTTTAAAATAATGGAAAGTTTTCAATCGATCAATGACTACCAGTGCAAAGAATTGGTTCGTTTAAATCCGTCAAGTCAGTGCTTATTTTGTAGGGAGAAAATAAGTGCACCCAGGGTCAAATCTGTTCAAGGAAGGAGTAATTTATTTCCTGTACTGAATGGAAACTATTATGTCCCTTCACCAGAAGAACACACAGTATCTCTCACTACCCCATATTAAGACGGCAATTATCAACCCACAGATAGTACTGTGAGCACAGCAGTTGCTATAATGTAGAACCACTCATGCATTCAGAAATGTGCACAAATCCACACAGGAAAAGCCCGAAAACAGCTTGATTACACACATTCAGCTTCAAACAGAGTCACACACTGGCTCAACCTGCTGAGTGCTCAGTGTGTAGCCTGAGGCTCCAATTTGTTGTTCTACTACTGATGCTGTCCATCCTGTCTTCAAGCTACAGTTAACCCGACAGTCAGAAGGGCTTTATCAGCTCGGATTGTGTAACTGGAAATACAAATGTGCACAGTGGCTATTTCTCGTTTAGGAGTTGGTACACATAGGATGATACATTGACTTGTTCAAAAAGGGAGGCTGAATTTTACTATACAACCACACACAAATGCAGTTAAACCACTGTACATATACAGAAAGGTGAGCTAAATCAAGCGCAATTAAGCTATACAACCCGACTCCTACAATGTCCACAAACGGAGGCTCTGGTGTAGGTAGTGAAGGTCAAAGAGAAGGAAGTGTGACATCAAAGAGAAAAGTTTTTCTAGGCTTCTTTATTCATATATTCATAAGAAGTCCTCCCTAGGACCCTACAGCACATTGGCTATGCACTGGCTCCTTGTGTTACCCATTCTGCCTATATAATGATGCTGCTGTTTGGGTCCTGCCCTCATCGCTTTTTATGCATTAAGGTTAAAAAGAAAACAATAGGGAAATTGTGTTTAAGAGACAGGGATTGACAGATGGAGATTATATTGTTTGTATACAGTATGCTTATGTCTCAACATTCCTACACAGTTACTTTAAGGGTTAATTGACCATGCATACAGTATGAATAACATTAGATTGTTTCCATTTCTAATCTCCCAAATGCCACAGCCTTTACACCCCTATGCATTTTTCACACTGAAATATGAAACCCTTTCAAAGGAGGCAACACAAACAAAAGGCACCAGCATAAATAAGTGTTTCCAGAGGGAAATGATCAAATGCAGTGTTACAGAATAAAGTCCTTTTCTTATGGTGTTCAGTACAATTTTAGTCAGAGCTACCTAGGAAAAAATCATTACAACTTAGACCCCCAGAAGGTAATGTTTCTCTCCTGACAAGGCTAAGGGTCATGTAGTTGGCCACTCAATTATAACCTGTCTATCTTTGAGAGATAGGAAAGGGCAGTTCCTTTAAATCTTCACACACACCTTTTTATTGATCCAGCAATTTAATTGGATCCCGCCTTGAACTCATGGAATATCATGTAAAATTATCTGTCAACTTCAGAAAATCTAATTCAGGTGAAGAGGTATAACAATAATTAAAAAAGAGCAGAACAATGTGTACACCTGAATTATATCCACCATTCATCAACCTTTTCTAAAATAATCAATAACAAAGGCTATGGCTTTCATGTAACCTTCCACAGGAGGAGGCCTGGTCACACTTCTGACCCCTTTGCGGGTGCATTTGTCGCTTGAGAGAAGCAGCAGTGATCATACAAAAGCTCCAACAGAAGAAAGGTTTGCCACTACCTAGCTATGACTCATGTCAGACGCTTAGCGGGCCATCATTGCAGGCACCGAGGCATGAGTGTGTGTTTGCACTATTTATGTGTCCTCCGATGTGTTATACACAGCACGAAAGCACTGTGGAGAAGTGGCATTGTGCCCTGTGGCTGTGTTATTGCAGAAGTATGTGTTTCTGTGTAGATGTGTGATACAATATCACACAGAGAGGGTAAAGAACTTTGAGAAAGAAATCATACTAGAGAAAATAGCAGGATGGAAACTGATAAAACTTCCATATAGAAACAGATCAAGAGTTTAGCAATAAGTTGCTCATTGTATGAATGTCTGAATAATAGGAAATTAAGTAGTGAAACTTCCTTCTTCAGTGGATGTAGAAACTGAACTATAAACTCCACAGGGAATTTGCAGTCTAAGAGAATGAGGGCATAGACGGGTCAATGCAAATGCCCCCGAAATCCCTGGCAACTTCTGCTTCTGCTAAAAGGCCTGCTGTCATTTAGACAGAGACGCAGGGAGGGTCACAGAAATAATTATCAATTTGCTATTCATAGACTGACCTTTAAAAGCTTTACAGTGTTGGGCGATTTGACTGCAATTTCACTACATACCAAATGTGTTGAAGCTGTCAGTCATCTGCTTTGTCTTGCTGGGATCAAAGCTTAATTGACTAAACACAGATTTAACAAATTGTAATAATAGGACTAGAGAAGTCAGCGACGATAGTAAGTTATCTTCCTCTCTTTATGGCACTAGATACTGTGTGCAGCAAACGTGGTCTCCTGTCTTCCTCTGACCAAATATAGGCGGAAAATCTGAATATAGTCAAGAGTATGAAGAGCATTAATTGTATTTTGCTGTATGGTATTGTGTTGTATGTAATTGTGGTGCTTACTTAAGCATTGAATTGATTATATTATGGGCAAACATTTGAATTAACCTGCCCAGGGACTACAGATGAAAATGCGCTCATTAGTTAACTCTGGCATATTTACATTGAGGAGGAAACTGAAATGTTGATTAATGTGCACCGTCTCGCGTAAAGAAATAAATGAATTCCTTTGAAAAACAAGAGACAGACATCCTATACGACGACAGCCCAGTGGCACTCCTCTCTAATGATGGAAACGATTACATCTGCTCATCATTATCCAGCACATTAGAACCAAAACATTGTGTTCACCGTCCCAAGCAATCAACGTAAAAAGCCATAGCACACATCATCCACACCCTTATCTCACCTGGACAAAAAAGGGGCTTTGTGAGATTGCTGTTCATTGACCGCAGAGTAGCGTGTTACACATTAGTTCCCTGCAGGCTCGTCACTAAGCTCAAGGATCTCAGATTAAACACCTCACTGAGCATGTGTATCCTTGACTTCCTGACAGGCAGACCCCAGATGGTGAGGGTTAGCGGTTACACATCATTGAAGTCTCATTCTTAATAGCGGAGCACCCCAGGGCTGTGTTTTGAGCCCGCTGCTATATCCCCTGTACACATACCACTTCTGACTAACACCACCAAGGACTCAGCAGTGGTGGGTCTGATCAAATATAACAATACAAACTGTAGGAAATAGAGGATCTGATCTGCAGTGTCAAATCACTACTTCTCCTGAATGTCAGCAAAGCTAATGAGCTGTCAATGGGGCTTTGGGAAAAAAGCAAGAAAGAAGCTATAAAAGAAATACGCTCCAGCTCTGGTATCACGGATGCTATTGCACAGCTTCTTTATGAGGTGCCATTGATGTTTTGAATGAACAGTAACCTCTCTGTGTCATCTCGTCACTCACTTCCGTACCTGCCAGTAGCTCCTTAAAAGGCATGAATGACACTGATGATTCCCTCATAAACAAGTTCAGATAAGATCCCATTCCCAAAGATAATTATAACCAATACGTTTTGGAATTATTCTTCTAGATTCATTAAAATGACGGAAAAGTTGAGTGTGGTCCTGTGTTATAACTGGAAGCTTACCTTGACATAAGCAGGCTGTTTCTCCAGAATGAGATCGGCAACCTTTTTAGATACCTACAGAGAGAGAGAGAGAGGGAGAGACAAGGGGGGGGGGATATTAAACATAGAAAAGACTGAAAGACACAGTTTGATGTTCTTCCAAAATGTCTCCCCACAAAGGCACTTTGTGCAGTGCAATCTTGCCAACAAGGATGAAGCTAGAATAACAATCACATCTCAGCCAAAGCCTTTTAAAAGAGCACCTCCCTAGCACAGTTTCATTTCATTCAATGTCTTTCTCAATAGCATTACTCTTGTTTCTTTCAGAGCAGCCTCTGTTCTCTCTGTTCCTATTGTGTTTTCTAATGTTCTTTGTACCTTTTACCATTTGACACCTGAGTTGAAAATGTAATGATCTTAAACCATGTTCCCTGCATATGGCATCATGTTCAGTACTCAGCTCGCTCACAAGATCAGCATGACCCCCTGTTTAAGAGTTTTGTTGATCGCTGCTTTTTGTTGCGGAAGGAAAAAAGCTTGAATACTCAGTCAATAAAAATTGAGCGAATCCTAGCCTCATACTGAAGGACCATAAAAACACGTCTTGCAGATTGGAGGAGCTCGTTTAATACTTTTCTAAAAAGTTAAAAGATTGTATTAAAACCAGTTATCCAGTGAATCCTCATGTATGTTCAGTCCTTCAGAAAGGGCTTATTTCTAGATTCTCTGGTCTCTAGTGAACTACAAATAATTGATATGTCAATTCAAAAGTGAATGAAGCTCAAATGTTTAAAATCTTACTACAATTAGATGAAGTGGAAAGGATTATGTTGCTCATTAAAATAACAAAAGGATAAACACTTTACTACAGCAGTTGTGATCAACCAGCCTTCTCCCACTCAGTGAGCAATCCCTCCTCCACCTGTTTTACTGTGAAACTATGCACAACAACACAGACATACACCCAGTCGATGTTTTATGAGTTTATTCACAGTAGTGAGGAGGTGTTCGTGTATGCAAAATACAAGGCTACTATTTCATTTCAACATAGTAGCCAACTGGAGACCTTAACAGATGGTGAGTGCAGCTCAATTGAAACTATTACTAGTACATTAAGATAATAATTGTCACAGAGAAAAATAAATTCAGAACTATTCAGAAAAAGAGAAAGACATTGTGAAAGTGAATGCTGGAAAAGCATAAAACATTTGGAATCGTGTTAAAGAAGCCCAAGACACACCCTTAACTATTCACAGATCTGCCTTGATATAAGACCATAACGCTACCTTTTGACAACCCACTCAATGTAACACATTACATTGTTTTAAAGAGAGTGAAAGAGTCTAAACTTATAATGCAAACCCAGCAGTGAGTAACCAAACCCACCTGAGCCACAATGCCAAAGTCATTCGTGCTCTGCTCGCCCTCACATTCACAAACGAAAGCTAATTGTGCAGTGAAGGGTTTGCAAAACAAGCACATGTAATATTTATTAAAAGTTGTCCTTGACTGTCAATAAACTATCATCATCCCAGACACACAGTAAGACAATTACAGCTATTTGTCTCAGTATGGATACAAACAGGGTCATGAAGGGAAGTTATAGGAGAAGACAGATAACGTATACAGACACACACATTGTCTATTATGAATGAAAAAGCTAACGAATACAAGCATTGATAACATGTTTGGACAATTTGCTCATTAGCAAGAAGGCTGCAGACTGTAGATATACATAGGATTATGATACATGTGTCTGAACGAGAAGATGTTTACTCCTTTTTGCAAGTGTTTACAGAGATGTATGAGGCAATTAGTGCTAAATTAGCTAGCACTAATTAGGGATGGTAGCAATAAAAAAGACTCAAGCAACTCAGTAATAGTGAAGGTCAGTCTTTCTGATTAAAAGGGCTGAGACACAACAGTGAGGATTCACTAGTACCAGAGCAATGTAACCCGAATTCCCTTTGAAGCCGCGTGTCTCATTTTCATGATATGATGTCATCTCTGGTGCTCCATTTCCACACACAAACACACACACACACACACAACTTGAAACTTCCTCTGCTCAGCGGGACATCGTTTCAGCCTGACTGAAACACAGGGAGAAATGTGGCAGACAGGCAGGGTGTAGGCAGAAAAATTCCTTATTGCTGCAGGAGGGTTAGTCATCTCTAGCTTTCAAGTTTCATTAAAAATGTAATATGTTCATCAAAGTTAACATCGCCCCCTTTCGACATCTTTGCAGCCTACGTTACAGAGAAGAAAGTCACTGAGGGTTTGGAATGCAAAACGTTGCCATACTTATGATGAGGTGCACCTACAAAAGGAATTCTAAAACTATGATAAAGATTTTGTTACAGCAAATAAGAGTTTAGATGGCAAAAACGTTGAATATAAACCAGTCTGAGTCATTACAAGCATGTGTGTTCATAATAATGAAGGCACTGTTCTGTGAGTTTACATGAGAATTACGGCAACAACACACAACCAGACTGTGCCTCTGGACCTTGACATGTTTTTAGCACTTATGTCTCGCAGCACTAAAACCAAATTGAGTTAGTCCAAAAGTCCAAGTAATCCGAATGTTTGCTATCATCTTGTATCTACAAAAGGGGAAAATGAAGGGGAGGTTGAAGAAGGATGCAGCCGAGTTTGAGTTTGTAACTTATTCCTATTTCAACGTGTTCAAGCATTGTCATTGTTTTCAGTATTTCCATATTAAATAGCCATCTGATTAAAGGCGTGTCTTTTCTTCTTTTATGCTGTATGTGTTCCCTACCAAAGAGCCCCTTCTTTACACTAGATTGAACTTCCTAGGACTCATGATTTCTTTTTGGTCCACAGAAAGTTCATTCTGCCCTACAACAGATGACTCAGAAGAAGGTGGAAAGGAAATGGAGAGGATGATCATGCATCTAGTCACAAAGTTCCTTACAGCAGGAGTTCAGAGAGAGTAGCAGACAGGTACAATCTCATGTCATCAACAATTATCTCATGTACTCAAGCCCTTCCTAACACACAGACAGGCCAACACACACTAACCTCACGCTGCTTTATAGCATCATCATCTGCAGGGAGGAAAGACCCTCACGAAACCCCCATAGTGAGAAACTGAAAGCATTATTATCACTTTTGCAGAAAGCTATGTTCTATTTCACACACTGACGACTAGGACACTCTGCAGGCTGGGATGAAAGTGTGTGTGTATGTGTGTGTTATAGGGGACCCATTATGTGTCCAGTATTGCTGCACCTATATAAATTGCCAAACTACAGAGAAGGTCTTTCCATCAGGAGCAGACAGGAAATCAGCAGTAGTTTGATGAAACGAAACACGTACACAATCATCCACACATTCACAATACCGTAAAGGAAAGTGAAGAGGTACATTTTTAAATGAATTCTGATTATTGTGCGTGAAAATAAATAAAGAAGCAACCCCTTTAGGCTGTACTCTACATTTCTAAGTTTCTCCTGAATCTGGCTTGCAAAAGAATACCATTGATTCATTTGGAAGTCAAGCCTTTTAGAGGTATCCATATGGGAACAAATCAAAGACAAAAATAAATCATGCTTGCTCCCTGTTATGGCAAAAGTGTTGTTTTGAAATAACGTTTGATTATTTTACCATGGAAAAAATATGCCAGGAGGCTCCATGTTTACCAATCCCATAACTCTGATTGATCGATGGGATTGAGAGACCGGAGCACAACGGAAAAACACAAACACAGTATTTTTTTTTTATAAATTGTTCTGTGGTTTATAGTTTACCTGCCTCTGTACTCTACTTTGTGTATACCGTACATTATTTGTATGAAGTTTTCCAATATTTTGTGACAACTATAAGATCATTTAAGTAAAAAAACAATTATAAACAAGTGAAAGTACGATTTTTTTTTAACAAAAGCCTCAAGGTTTTAATTGGACAAACAGGTAGAAGGTTTGCTCATTTAGGCTCAGGATTGCAGGTTTGTATCGACGAGCTTGCTTCAGATTTCCTGCCTGACTAGTACACACTGGACTAATTATCATGGCTGTTCCAGGGAGGTGCCTACCGGCTCGCTGCCAGATAGAGAGACAGAGAGAGAGGACGTGTTATAGTACGATTGTGTACTCTAGGGCTCCATTAATTTGTAGGTCTCACCATGCCACAGGCCTCAGAGTCCGGAGCATTGTCTCAATTAGACAGACAGCTCTGTGAGCAACTACCAAACATGAGGGGACATTTGGGGAAGAGCGGCATGTATGAAAAAGAGGGATAAGAGGAAGCATTGAGGGAATAGCTGAGGCGAGGTACAGGAAATCCAGCTTAGAGCCAAGGGAGCTGTGGAGACAAACAGGTATGTGAAAGTACAGAAGCTTGTCAGGAAGGAAGTGGGCGAAAATCTGCACTGGACTGTGAGAATTGAGGATTCCGACTGGGAAAGGGGCTTTTTTTCTCTACCACTTGTTTCTATAAATAGAATTTGTTGACGGGCGAGCTCTCCAGTCAGAAGCTAAGAGTACCTGACTGACCTCAGCAATACTGCCCTAAGTAAAGGGTCCAGCTGTGGCCGCAGAAGGAAAAGGTACTCAGTGACGTCAGAAGAGTGGGCAATCAGAGTTCAGGGACAAAGAACAATCTATGGCTATTGGATGTAGATGGCCTAAAGTACCTCTGAATGGTGTTCAGAGGGGTTATTGCTCCTGTATAGCCACACACACATACCGTTGACTGGGGTGGAACAGAAGAAGTTGTCACGCAGGCAGACAAGTGTGGGTGACACGAAAATTGTAGGAGCTCTGAGATACATTGCTAGAAATTGTAGACATTTCAAGCTTCTATCAAAATGGAAATGGTCAGGTAAGCCAGTGTGATTTAAAGCAGTACTGTCTTTTTCCTGAGGAGCTACTTGGTGAAGAAAGAACTTTAAACCTCAAGTGTGCATCTAGCTTTGTGACCACAGTGCTCCAAGTAAAGTGGTTACTTTTATACTTTTATAAGCGTTAACTATTAGGATGTGAGCTTGGGTCTGAACTTGCCACCGGTGCACATCTGGTGCCGCACCTTAGCAAATACTGCAGACTGTTTCCGATAGTACTTCTCACGCACTACTTATAACCAGGAAATTATCTTGAAATCCAAAATGAAATTAGCATTACAAAAATCGATTGAATAACAGTTCCAACTCAAGGTCCATTTATTCGAGCTTTTAGAAAATGGTCTAATGGCCCTTATCAAGCACGTCATGTGGAACCTACTTTCCAGTTTGATACAAACCAAATTAACGGGTTTGAACATGTAACCTTGATTGTGTGTGTGTGTGTGTGTGTGGGGGGGGGGGGGGAGGACTTACTGATGTCTGTTGTTTCTTCAGCTTGTCTCTGTACTCCTCCAGCTCCTGCAGGTTTAGCTCAGGGGGTAGTTTCTATAAATCATACACAAATATACAAACATACAACCTTATTGTGTGTAAAATACATCTTCCTACACAGTTGAAAGAACCCGAGGCTTTTGCAAAAACGTCCAAATGTCTATCATTTTCATTGAGTTAAAGTGTCAGACAGAGAATATTCACACTCGGAGCCATAGCAGGGATTTTCTTTACCCTGAGAGGGCTTATCCTCAATTCTAAGCATCTTAATTTTCAAAGATATCTCCCTACCTTTTAAAAAAAAAAAAGCTTAGATGATTTCACTGAGGATTGCATAGCTCCTCCATTAAAGAAACATAACAAAAGATTTTGCTACACCTAACAGTCAGTGCCCGATCATGAGTAAGATTAGTCAAGAAGTTAGAGGATGTTATTCAGTAAACAGCAAACCAACTATGCTAAGCGAAGAAGATATTACAAATCCACGGGCCAGAGGATGATAGGTAATTACTTTCCCCTTGACTGAGAGTCTCATTTCAGATGGTGTAGTAATACCAAGATAAATCTAATGAGATTTCACACCCTTTCTCTGTCGAGCGGATGCAATCCATCAATCCGCACGTCATTGGTGCGCATGCGGCTCGACAGAAGGGTAAGAAACATCAGGTGAATGGAGCTTCAACTCTGCCAGTCAGACACGCATCAAAGCGCACGGGGCGATAGTCATTCATATTACAAATGCAATATTGGTTATCTGAATAACTTTAATGGGGTTGGTTGTATGGAGTCATTATTATTTTATGGAGGGAGGCGTGGGAAATTGGGAGTGGGGCTCATTCAGTCAATAACGGACGTGCTCTCTGGTTCATACAAAGAATATCTGACCTCCAGTTCGTGCTGCACCATGTCGAAGGAGTCGTTTGAGTAGTACAGCTCCTCGATGCTGTCGATCATCTCCTGCTCCGCCTGGGGGTCGATGGGCTGCTCCCTCACCTCCCGCAACTCCTCCTGACAGAGGGGGACAAATAGAGAAGTGATTAAAAGCTGTCCTTGAAGTAAGCACTTTAAAAAGTTCCAGACACACTGGGAGACAAACAGAAAAGCGTCCAAAGAACAGAGATTTAAATCATCTTGTAAGTGATGAAAACAACAAAAACAAAGTCTCTGATAAGACATTAACATAAATAACATCAAAACACAGTTAAAGGGTAATGCAAGGGGGAAATGCCATGGGAAAGAACAATAAAGGGAATGGAGATAGGATTAAAGGAAAAGGAGGTACAGAGGAGTTTAAGGACACGGGCAAGGGTGAAGGACGGAGTGGAAGGAGGACAGAATAAAAATGAGGTAAAGAACAAGGAGAGGGAAAGAGGAGATGTGTAGTGGGAAAAAAGAAAAGTGGTAATCGCATAGTTTCGGATTGCAGCTTGTTTCGTTTAAAGCTGTCATGGGGGTTGGAAGGAAGCCTTGAGAGAAAATACAAGAAGAAAGGAATGACCGAAAAATACAACGGGGATTCCCCCCAGCATCTCTGGGAGACATCAGAGCCTCATTGATTAACATGATGTGCATCCGCCGAGGCTTATATCTGCAGCGAGTCTTTTAGATGAAGGTTTTTAAGCCGGCATTCCCAAGGAGCCCAGATCTATATAGACATTTTATTTCTCGGGATAAACCCCTTGAGATGCACCATCTCGTTTTCAAGGGGGTCCCGATAACAAGTCGAGTCACGGGTCGATAACAAAAGTGGTGGAATGACCGTGTTAGCACAATAGGAAAAATAGAAGTGTCCCAAGTCGATACATATTTACTCTAAGTAAATCCAAACAATGGAATAAACAATGTAGTGTACGTGGCAGTGCATTATATTTAAATAAATACAGAAATGACCAAATATTAAGTAAGTAATGGGGAATGTAATTAGGATTCAGGGATTATAAATAAATGTGGCAAAATGTCTAAAAGTTGCTAAAATATTTCAGTCTTCAACCAACCAACCAAGCAGCAATGCCATCTATACATTAGTGTTGCTAGCATAGCTACAAATATTACAAATATCTTAGTATTATATTAAATCCAACACAAAGAGACCATCTCATCATATGGGGGTAGAAATCCTTTATTTCCAACAGAACATCAAAGCACAATAGCACTAAAAATAGACTGTTGGCTTGGGAAGGAGGTGAACCAGGATGGATGTGGAATTAAAGGATTAATGCTATATACGCCCACTATATGCATTCACAGTAGATCAAATAGAGATATATAGAAATCACTATCAAAGATCTGCACAAATCATTTTAATTTGGACTTCATGAGATATCAGTCATTGATAAAAAAAAACCTTGTTCACAGCTGCCTAGCCACACATATTTTCCCCATCTACTATCAGCAAGAAGCGTGCAGCTAGGCGGTGATGAAGTGTGCCACCATGTAACTGAATCTCTCTCCGTGGGTGAGAGTGTGTCTGGCTGAGAGACATTTTATGAGGTCGCTGCTGTGAGTCAATTTAACGTTCGCACTACGCTGTAAAATATAGACCGATATCAATCAATTACACAAACAGAATCACTTTTATATACATTTTATACCAGGCAATTGGGAGGTGTGTGTGTGTGTGTGTGTGTGTGTGTGTGTGTGTGTGTGTGTGTGTGTGTGTGTGTGTGTGTGTGTGTGTGTGTGTGTGTGTGTGTGTGTGTGTGTGTGTGTGTGTGTGTGTGTGTGTGTGTGTGTGTGTGTGTGTGTGGCCACGTTTGAATCAGGTAAAGGAGTGAGCAAAAGCCCCGGGGGAAATGTGTGGGTGAGTGTGTGAGATTGGAAAGGAGGGGTAGAGGTAGGAGATCACGCTCTGCCATCAGAAGGGTGGGTGGGAACTCAGCTCAAATGAGAAGGGAGGTAGAGCGGGGAGGGGGGGGGTGAGCTGGATGACTCATTGGTAAAGAAAGTTAGAGGGAAAAGAAAAAGAGAGCGGAATGAGTGAAACAAAGGACAATGATGTGAAGCCTCTCCAGTGTGGTTAGAGCAATTCACCCCCCCTGTGTCAGGCTTTTCTCAAGTCTCCCACCTGCAGAGACGTGCAAAACTCCACACAACTTAAAGTGAATGACTCCTTGAGAGGCTACCTCGGGTTAAATAATCCCCTTTCCTCACCTGGAGCTGCGTGGGCAGGAAACTAAACAGACGCCCCTGTGCCCCCCATGTGAAACCCAACACCAGCTGCTGTGAGGCTTTGATCACATTTCACTTTGAAGGATGAGGGACAAACAAATCACCCTCCGACCTCCTCTGCAGATTAATGAAACTCTCGTCTCGTTGCATGAAATTAGAAATCTATTTGCATGGAAACGTGCGGGAGGTTTAACAAGCGTTATCAAAGAATTAAAGCAGACATGATTGAATGTGGAAAATCAAGCAAAACAAAAAGGTGCTCAACAACAAAGGGCCTGATGAAATAATAAACAAAAGGTGGACACTAGAGAAAAGACAGAGGGGTGACGAGACTGAGCGCGGGGCTAATTAGTTCCACTAAGATATCATTTAGTAGATGAACAAATCAAAACCTCCTTATTGTTATCAGCGCTGGCTGTATATCCCTATCTGATTAACTCAGTTGTCATGCAGTTGTTTTGTTACATGAGGACCTTGGAGGCACAATTAGAGAAAAACTCAAACCTGATTGCGTCATTTGAGGGCATGAGAAGTGTCATTGTGTTCCCCCTAACGATAGCCTGTGTGAATTAATAACAGGTTATCAAACACGCCCTCCTCAAAGCATCCGCTCATCTTCAGTTATATTTATTGCACACTGGAGGCACTCAGCCAATCATATTCATCCTAAAATAGAAGGAATCACGACTATTCTAAGCAGGCGATGCACTCAACCTGTGTAGATTAGTAGATTATAAACTGATGGTGACCCCTGCTGGTGGGAAATGGTAACTGCATGTACCTCCAGGACTAAGAGTTTTCTAGATTGATGAACTACAGTTTGCCTCGGGGAAACTTAAGTTAAATAAAACAATTTTAAGCTTCACAAAGATATTATGTACCAGCTTGTTCTGGAGATTCACTAAACCTGTATCACACTTCTCAATCCTATTAGAGTACACTTGAAAGTAGAAATATTAGGAATATGTTGAAATTATTGTTGATTTGAGAACTGTTTTAACATACATTATGAGATAAAAATAGAGACGGATAGGTTGGAAAAGGTTACGAGACTCAGCACACCAAAATACCTGCACAGAAAATCCTTATAACTGACTCACAGAGAGACAGCCGCTTTGAAAAAGATAAGGATAGGAGAGAAGAAAGATATGTGTTTGTTTTAGTCAACCTACAAAGCAGCTTACATCAGGAACCGAGAGACATCAAAAGCATGAAGGTGATCAAAATAGTTTGGAGCCATTTGGAGTCATAAATGGTAAGGGAAATCAAAATCTGCCAATGTTGTGATTTATAAAAAGGGGTTATTTGGAGAACATGAACCGACACAAATGACTTTTTATCTAGCTTTACTTTCTATAATGTACAAGTCTATCTAAACTGAAAGTATTATTTAGGAGCCAAATCATTAATGGTTATGAACAGGACCTGTAAAATCCCATTTGTTGTTATTTCTTGTAATTGTAAAAGTAATTTCTTTCTGATTGTTTTGTAAAAAAACAAAAAGCAAACAAATTAACAAGACAAACATGTCGCTGATGACGATGACCTAATATTTTATTCATAAGAAAAATATATGCTAGAGGGGGTAGGACCAGAAACGTTTTTTTTAAGCTTCTTCTTGCCCCTGTTGAACATGACAGAGACTATTTGAGAATTATTGTTTTTTTTTTCTTTTTTATTATTTGTTTTTTTTGTACTTTGTTATAATTATTAATTTGAGTGAGGAAAAAAAAGGAAAAAAAGAAAATATATATATATATTATTGTTGTATGTTTTTGTTTCTGACATGTTCAATAAATTGACTAAAAAAAAAAATATGGTTGAGATTTTATCACATTAGGGTGGTGGTGGCGAAGTCGATAGGGACTTGGCTTGGCAACTGGAATGTCACCAGTTCAAGTCCCGGCAAGACCAAGTGCTACCGAGGTGTCCCTGAGCAAGGCACCGTTCCCTACACTGCTCCCCGGGCGCCATTCAAAATGGCAGCACACTGCTCCTAACACTAGGATGGGTCAAATGCAGAGAAACAATTTCCCCACGGGGATTAATAAAGTATATCAAAACATTTTAAAAACATCTCGGCCCAATGGGCTTTTTTTGTGACTTTTTTCAAGTTTAGGTAATTAACATGTTTAGTGGCAACACAAAGGGGATCAGATTTATTTGAGAGAATGGTCTCCCCTCAGGGTAAACTGCAGAGCCTTACATCTGTGTATGGAGCCAAATCAAATGTTTCACCCCGGCAGCTATGTGTGAATGCATGGCATTACAAAAACCACATTAGACATTTGTACCAGTCTTCTAAAATGAATTCACTTCTGTAATCCCCTCAAGAGGGAAAACAATACAATGAATTCACAAAAAAGGCCTGTAGAAGATGACAGATGTTTTCGCGAAGCAGCAGAAACTAAACCACTTTAACAGATGCACGAACAGAAACTGAGTGCCATGAAATGATGTAATATATCTGTGATAAATTAAACGTACAGAAATATACCAGGAACGAAAGCTTGGGGTAATGATTCTGGCGCTCAATGGAGAATCCCATTTGTAATTGTGTCATGCAGCATCGAAGATTAGACATCGAATAGGACTGGTACCAAACCCATGACGTTAACTCTATTATACACTGTACTCTATTATTTCGGGGGGAAGGTTATTAGTACCCTGGCAAAATATGCAGGGGTACAATTCCCATTGGACCCTGCTGTACACCCTTTCCCTTGATACAGCGCACGCACATTTCATCTGGTCAACCTGACGACAGCTGAGAAAAGCGTTGGAAACTTCCTGATAATATTTCAAGCATTTCTGGTTTCAGAGCGTTTAGGACATTCCCTCATAATCAGCAAGAGTAAGAAAAAAATGCAAAATAAGACACAATGAGGACTTCTGTCTAACTTTCAAGACCTATTACCTAAATAAAAACATCTGTCTGAGTAAGCATTGGTTTGTGGAGGGGAAACTGGTGGATAGGGTTAGGGTTAGAGGGTTAGGGTTAGGGGTTAGGGTTAGGTAACTGGGTTAGATAATCAAAATGTTATTGGCCACCTGTTTGATTGTGCTGCGATAGAAACAGGTGCAATGCATCATGTGACTGCAACCGAGCAAAAATTAGTCGCCACTTCCTGTTATAGATAACAGCAAACCAAGTTAGGTACAGAATCTGTGGTCAAGACACCATTAGAGCAAAAATGATTAATCTTTTAACTGATTAGCCACCTGACTTGATACGTGACTTGATACTTGATATGTCAGTGGGATGTGAATTGAAGATCTTAAATATACAACTACAGGCTAACTACAGATCGTTTTTTCCCTGCGTATCACTCAAACGCCGTCCACGTCATTTCTAAATAATGACATGACGGCATCAATTCTCCATCATCCCCCGCGTCAACCCTCCCCCTACAGTGAGCCAGATGTTGCTGTCACCTCCAGTAGGATGATAAACGACGTGAATCATGGCTAATATGGTTGGAAACACACGACTGGCACTGAGCATCTGAGTATCAGATTGAGTTTAATAATGACACACACACACAGTCAAGCACCTTGGCTTCACTCTCCTACACAGAGCAGTGTGTTAAGTAATGCAGTGTTCCACGGCCATGGCATATGAGAGGATTATTCGCCTTTAATCAAAAAGGGAGGGAGGTTTCGGTGTATACAAAGCCTGTGTTTGGCTCCCATTTCATTTTCCTGAAAGCTGGTGCCCTGGAGCAAAGTAAATAAAGACACGGCATAATACCGTGAAATCATAAGACCCGTGTTTTGGCTGAACACACAAAAGGCAGGTGTTTGCAGTACACACAGGGGACTTAATTCATCTGTGATATACAGAGGTAGGCTGAGGTGCATATAATCCTCATATTCGTACTTAGTCTCCCCCCCATTATGCTGTCTACTACCTCATATAGCATAAGCCAAACAGAGCAGGTATAATAAGACTAACAGCAATTCTGCAGGGAGCTATGATGCCAGCATGAACAAAGGTGAATATTTTAGGCCTAAAACCAGGGTGTTTGATGTCTGCAAATCCAGTTTGGCCACATCACCCGACGCCAATCTCAAAGCCTGGGGGGCGACATGCATCCAATGAAAAGAAAGGAATTCTTTGCTTTCCTTCAGGCTCTGATTACACCTGGAGAATAAATGACTGCTTATCTTATCTTGATCAAGACATTGAGGCCCCGGCCACACGAGGACGAAAACGGCTAAACGCATAGGATTAACACAAAAGCAATCGCAAAAAAGCTTCCGTGCACACGCAATATTCACCGGATAGTGTCCGAGAGTCAGTCTAAAACGCAAATATATTCACCCAAATATATATTATATAAACACTGAAAAACATAAAATCTTCATATTTAGAGGCTTGCGTTAATGATTAATCAATTAACAAAGAAATTGCTGATTTTGGTCCTGCAGATGGACAAATTATCGGAATATTTAACAACAATATTATTTACAAATTGCATATTGTCTACACACCAACATGATCAAATTAACTGACTGTCCGGCAGTGGCTCAGTCAGTAGGGGCTTGGACTGTGAGCCATAGGGTCGCTGGTCCAAGTCCCCGACCAGACCTAAAATATGGAGTGTGGACTGCTACTTGGAGAGGTCCCAGTTCACCTCCTGCCCTGCCGTGGTGCCCTTGAGCAAGGCACCGGACATCTCCTATTGCTCCCTGGGCGCTGTACAATAGCTGCCCACTGCTCCTAGTACTAGACTCCTGGTACTAGGATGGGTTAAAAGCAGAGAACACATTTCACTGTGTGAGCTGTGTGCTCTGCATGTGTGACTATTAAAGAGGGTTTCATCCCTCCGATTCTATATATCTATCTATATTGACTGTTTATTTGGACAATAACACTTAGCACAAGCCCTATCTTTGACCAAAATAAAGATTGTTGTGTAAAAGCCTTTAAAGATAAACTATATATACTGCCCTGCATTTTCCTTTCCTCATGAAAATATTTTATAACAAATTGAAAAGGAATTTCTCTGAACTCGTTCAGCTTCTTCTTTCGCAACTCTCATAGATGAATTACCAGAAAAGCACTTCCTTTTAGTCTTATCTTTTCAACCTAAAAAGAACATTCTATAATGGTACATCAGCAAAGCACACCACGAAGAAAGTTCCACTCACGTTAGGACCAAACCACAACCACAATCAAACTATGTCAACCTTTAAAAGCCAAGTCTTTAGAAGGAGATAAATTAAACGTCTGGTTGAATCGACCTAGCGCATATCACCCAGCACTGTGAATAAATAGAGTTGGTCACCTTCCAAATTGTACTCCACATTAACCCAAGGTCATCACTAAAAGACAAACTCAAAGCAAAGCCAACAACAAGCAGCAGTGCATTGAGGAGTAAGTGACTCTACATTGTATAGAGCCACTCTGCAGGTTCACTCTGTCTCATCTTGGCAAATTGAATCTGTACAAGTGGATAATGAGAAATGCTTTCTACATCCAAGCATGACTGATTGCATTTTAAAACACTTGCCATGCCAAAATGCTAGAACACTATTGCAGCAGAACATATTTCACACTACTAGTGTAAAGATTGATGTGAAGTGTGTACTAAAGTGATATAAATGGGAGCCATCATTCTCTTTACATTACTGTCTGGAAAACCCTTTAAGTGTGATGTAACTGATGTCATTTGCAGGAAGCAGCTCCGTGTAATACAGTGCAAGTGTGGTCCGAGTCTAAAGCTGTCCTGACACATTCAATCCTGTTGTATTACTACGATCCATATAACTGCTTCTGTGTTAGATGGACTTGGCTTCTATAAATACTTAGTCAAGTTAACCAATATAGTAACTTCATACACACAGATGACAGTAAAACCTTTTTTTTAAATAAGCAGATTTAGTTGATTTTCACAGACAGACAGACGGACGGACAGACGGACGGACAGATAGACAGACAGGCGGACAGACAAACAGACAGACGGACTGACAGACAGACAGGCGGACAGACTGACAGACAGACAGGCGGACAGACAAACAGACAGACAGACACACGGACGGACAGACGGACAGACGGACGGACAGACGGACGGCCGGACAGACGGACGGCCGGACGGACGGACAGACAGACGGACGGACAGACGGACGGACAGACGGACGGACTGACAGACAGGCGGACAGACAAACAGACAGACACACGGACAGACACACGGACAGACGGACGGACGGACAGACGGACAGATGGAGAGACGTACAGACGGACGGACGGACGGACAGACGGACAGACAGATAGACAGAGGTCTGGGACAATATTAATTCCATTCAATGGAACTAATCTTGATGAAATCATAAATCGAAATATGTGATAAACATTTATGTTGTTTAATCCATAATAGCGAGGACATAACAATTTATCAGAAAATCTGATGTAAATTATTCTGAAGGAATATTATTTGAAGACTGCAGTTATGTTTTTCCAACAGATCTTACATTGCTCTATAGTTTTACTTGAACTTTAATGTTTAAAGATTCGTAATAAAATTAGAATTTGTCAAGCATTTAGGTAAAATTGTTTCATACCTGTTTATTTTACATAGACTTCTGATTTGTTGACCTACCAGTAAGGATACTATATCATAGTAAATATTGCAATATCCAGATGTTAAATTACCTGTATCATGACAGAAGATGTTGGCCTTGTTATCAACCCTGGATATAGCACATCTGTCACACACTATCTATCTACTACCAGCGATCTACTTTTAAACACTTGAACATATCCTTACTTGGGGTCAATATTTCTTAGGATGACAGATTTTACATTAAATAGATGTTAAGATTTTGCTGATTTTGTATGTGTATTGAAACAAATAAAGGAGCAGCAGCATATGTTCCAGTTGTCAACAAAACAAGTGAATGTTTATGTGCAGCTCAAATGCATCGACCACAACAACAAAAACAGAGCTACAGCTTCAGGCATGTCTTGAGGTTTACCTTGCTGGGGATCCTCAGGTTCTCCACAGGACTCAGGTCTGCCATGCTTTCCTGGGGACTTTTCAGGCCCTGTCAAAGTAAGAGTCACAGTTGGGGTTCAAACAGCTCTAAAAAGTCAAGTACAATATACAGTGTAATGCTTCCTGTTGTCATATAACGTGCTATTCATAATCACAATACTGCGCACAGCAAAATGTGGAACCAGTGTGCAGATTTCTGAAAGCGATATGCTGTGTTGTGTAGTGCTGAACAAACGAGTCTAACATTACTGCAGTGCAAACTGAGAACTTCCCTAACCGCCCAGTTTCAACTGTTGTGCCCTCTTGCAGTGCTTTTCTAATAGTAAAATCTAGGGTATAACTACCAATACGCCTCTATGTTCTCCATGTGGGGTAAATAATTCGTATATGTTGTGTAGCGGTTAAAAACGCTGCTGTTATTCGGGCTGAATGTGCCCTTTATTGAGCCACAAGCTGAGCTGTCAAATTAGCCAGTTAGCTTCGCTAGCTGTCATGCTAGCTACCTGCAGCTGTCAGAGACTAACTGCCAGCGGCTCGGCTTCCGTACACCTGCTTTGCTTACCTGTCGGGCCATGAGAGACTTGATCTTCTGCATCGTAAGTCCAACTTTGGTCAGGGGGGGGAATAAATGTGCAAAGTTACAGTTGTGTTTTGTTGTCACCGATGCGCCTCCATCACTACGAGAGAGAAGCCATAGTTGACTGTCACGTGACTGGTTTAGCAGGAAACGGAAGATTACAAAGCATGCTGGGAAATGTAGTTTTCACATCAGGAGGTGTGGAGTGACCTAAATTGTCAGAATATCACCTGTCTGTGTTTGATTCATTGAAAATATGTGTTGTTCTGAAGGAAAACAATATTCAAAAGTGATGTAAACATTTTTTTATACATTTATACATGATATGGTACATGTACTGCTGCCTTACACCACTGGATGGTAGTAACTTAACATTGAAGAATAGACTGTACTGGACAGCAATGTTTATTTTTTCTTCCTTGAAAAATATAATTTGACTTCTCTCTCTTTCAGTCACCTGTAGGTTTCAGGTGAAGGTTTTGACATGAAAGAGAAGACAAAACACCAGTGTAAACATTCAAATAAATGTCTGTGGGTACTGGTATGGTGCATGCCGAGAACTATTTTACATGTAGGTTATTGATTAACACTGACATGGACCATCTGCATAATTAGCACATTTTTGAATGAAGTACTTTTAATGTTATACTTCCATAACTGTCTGTAGCTTTTAGTACATGACTCTGTTGTTGATATAAGCTACTGTTATCAAAAACAGGTTATGGTTCACAATTTATAACTTTGTTTTATAGTATTTAATATGTGGCTGATTTATTTGGCAAACAACATGTCCTTATGTCATCATGTCAGGTCTACCATGACTCAGTGTCATGTAGCTCCATCTCTGCCAAGTAATTACATGGCTCTGCATTGTGAACGGTTCAGAATAATTACAAAAACGGTGCATGCCGACCCATTTAGCCTGTTTTGTAATTGCCCCCTTTAGAGTTATTTTGAGCAGCATTTGGTTAAAAGCAGGCAGCATGCAGCAGACAGCAGGCATGGTGAGTGATTGTTCCTGGTTAATGATGCCTCAGGATATTTCCCAGTCAAATGAAGGTGAGGTCGCTCTCCTTATGTGAATTTACTCCACTGTTGTTTGTTAGGCACTCATCCACAGTGTGGAGCCGCCCTTAAAGCATACACTGAGACGGAACAGATGGCAGCCCCTACCCGGAGATGCAGGGCACACTCAGTTGGTCAGATTATAATTAGGATAAAATCATTAAACTGCTTTTTGTTTTACCTTGAAGCATCATGAAAAGTAGCTTTTGACTCAATTCAAGGTTCAGATATTGACCATTGATTGTCCTTAAGTAGTCAATAAAGTAATATTAGTGTTCAGAGGAATACAGAGACGTCATTTTATTTTTCTCTAACTGTTCAACCAACAAAATACCGGAAGTCACGTTTAATCCGAGAATCCAGCTATTTGTGCTTTCCCAAATAATGTTTTTGGATTCAGGTATATCCCTTCTTGTGTTATCATTTGTGTTTTGTATCCTGTACATTAGAAATATCATGTCATTTATATGGGAAATCCCCTTAAATTCACAAGATTTATTCAGAAACATAACACCATACGGCAAATCATTCTAAATGTTTCCATACTATATTGACCACAGGGGAATTTTGAACATTTTGAATGGAAGTGCAGATGTGACACTAGGGGACAAATGATTGTTTAAACTGAATCAGCTGAAAGTAGACTGTTGCATATATTCAAGATAGGGAAAATTACATTGTCTAAATTCATTTAAATATGACTTCTGACCACATATTCTTCAGAAATACCTTTGTGTCTGGTCTTTATCTCTTTCCTCCTCATGTCTTTCTCTCAATAATCACAGAGACAAGCAAGCCCACGGTTTTTTCCTCTTGATAAGGTGTTAGCAGGAGCAGGTGGAGGGCACTCTGCCACATGCTGAACCATCCTTCTGTTGCTGCCTGTCTCCATATTACAGCAGGTACACAGCATACCAATACACCAACACTGAGATAAACAAGCACTCTGCAGCAATTTGGAGACAACAAATACAGCTCAAACACTTGAGAGAAGAGAGATCACAGCCAAGATATCAGACAAAGATTGATTTTGAGGCAGCACAACAACTGACATCTTTGCTGGCTTCAGCTATATATTTTTTGTTTTTTTCTCAGGATCTGTGATGAGAAAGTGTTCATTTCAAGCCCAGACGGCTTCTGCCATTATATGAAAAGAGATGATAAAGAAGTGTAATATGAATGCAAAAGCTGCAGAATGAAGAGGGTTTGTCATGTTAAAAAACACAGAGAATAGTTAACCATTAGATATTTAATAAAGTACAAAACAACATGTGAATGCAAACTGTACAATAATTTATGGATCATTCATTCTTTTCCTTGAGTCAGCATTTTCAATATATCCAGGTTGAGCCGAAAAATGCTACATTGTGGAAACAGGGTTAAGTCTTTCTATGGGAATAAATAGATTGGAGCAAATATAATAATATGTATAAAGAATCTGCAGGATAATCCATGTACAATATTTACAAAACCTTAATATATTTCAAACAAGAAAATGCATTCATTATAACACTCTCATTGGGATATTAAATTAGGAAGATATTATTGAAATGACAAATAAAACCTTAGTATTTATAAATTAAACATATAAATAGTTTGGGTACCTTGGAGGTACCTCTGAAGATATTCAACTAACTCGCTTGGCTTAATATGACTTAAGTATATTCAATTTTGAATAAAAAACAGTTCAAACTTCAGTTATACTTTCACATAAAAAAGACATAATTTCAAGGCATACTTACACTATACATCTCACAATAATGTCAGCAAAAGTCATTTAACTTCTGTCCCAAACTCTGGACAGAAACAGTGCATGATCAAGTTGTGTATTGACACAAGTCTCCTTCATCCCTTGTGCAAAACAACCTGCCACCAAAACCGGAGTTTCAGGCTTTGATAACAGAGAATAAAGCTACACGATAAGTCTTCAAGTGAAATGAGTTTCGTATCAACTGCTGCTTATTCCAGCAAACTGTGACTGGGTGTTTCAGGAACGTGTCTGATCACATCGTAGATGGTGGTGTGCATATCCTGAACGGACTCAAGGCGAGCCAGAGATCTGCACGAGGCCTGCAGGATGGTTGCATAGGGAAATGTTAAGTACACACAACCTTTGAACAAAAGTTAAGGCTTAAAAACGTGCTGCACACTGAAGCCATGTTGATGTTAAATTACCTGTGCAGATTCCATTTTCCCAGGTACAGAGACAAACTCGTAGATGCCAAAGTCTTCTGTTGCATCTTCATGTCCTGTTGAGACAAAGGTTTTCATGTCAGACCAATGCATTAGCATCTATTTTAAGTCAAACATTACAGTAACATTTGTATAATTGCACTATAAAACTGCTTTTCAGTTTAAATCAATGAGACATCGTGACCTTGTTTACTTTACTGCTATAAATAATCCTGTGTTTAGCAATGACTTTCATTTCAAAAGAAAAACTAAAGCCATTCTCATCCATTCACCTGAAACATATGATGTCAAATATGTACATATATGTAAACCTGACATAGGCTTACTCAAATTGTTGTTTTTCTTATCATTGTTTTATTTGTATGTAAAAAAAATGGTTAGGGTTATTGTGATTGTTTTAGTTTTATGTATGCACCAAAAACACCAAGACAAATTCATTGTATGTGTTAACCTATAAACCTGTTTCTGATTCTGATACACATGTGATAATAACAACCAACAGCTTACCTGAACGATGTGGTCGTTTCTGCTCTGAAAGCGGTCTGCCAAAAACAAGAAATGTTAGTTAGCCTAGACTAAACAATACTATTTAAATTGTCTATATTCATTTTATATTCAAGACTCTTACCTGTTGTATATGCTCATGAGAACTGTTGATAATAGAGAGAAATAATTATTCACAAATAGAAAACATTTGAAATGTTTATAACCATAACCTTGACTTATCTTAAAAGCATTAAGACAAGCCGATTTCAAAAGTGGACCATGCAAAATAGGTTTTAAGACTCACTACTAAAACAACCTTTGTCAATGCGGCAAACTAAGAAATTGTCCTACCTCTCTTAGGACTGCAGGTTCTCTTGAGGAAGAACAGCAGCATGCAGCTGATGATGAACAAAGAGCTAACGACGACGGCTGCAAAAGGGGGAAAATTGCTTCCTTCTTGGATATGCTTCTCTTTCCCTGTAGACAAATACAGGAAGAACAATTAGTTAGGTTAGTTGGACACACTCATGTTCCCCAGAAGTTGAGGTTGGTGTCACCATGAGGTCTAATGGTTTGAAAAATATTGACTGTCAGAAGGATTGATTTAACATTTGGTAGTAATATTCTAGACCTCTACCCTAGAAGATACATTTCAATAGCTGGAGATAACCTTTCTTCTAGTACCATCTTAAGGTTACCATTCTGGATTTTCCACATCACCCTAGTCCTTTTTGTTTTGATATACAGGTACCTCCAAAAACTAAGATATTTCCATCGGCCTTAGCTGTACATTGCTAATTAGCTAATATTAGCATGCTATAGGCTAAATTGAGCATGTTAGCATTTAGCTTAAAGGGGACCTATCATGAAAAATGCACATTTGTACGTCTTTTATACATGAATATGTGTCCCCGGTGTGTCAGGGAACTCACCAAGTGTCAGAAAACACAACCCTCTCTCTTTTGCTCCATACCCAAATCTCTAAAAACGGGGCTGCAACCAGAGATGGGGTCGTTACTAAAAAAATGTAATATATTACTTTTTAAAAAGTAATATATTACACTACTTCGTTACTCTCTACATAAAGTAACTCGTTACTTTACTCGTTACTTTACTCGCCGAGCACGTACGAACTGCGCATGCGTGAGTGGCAATAACTCTCCTTACCAGCAGGCGGCGGTAGTGTGTATTCGTCATTCAAAACAGGCAACAACCGGAAGACAGAGAAGAAGAACTACGTGATATAAACAAACAACAAATAGCGTGTGCGTTAGCTTCACCTTAGCATGTGTTCTTTGCAGGTGTTTGTTGAGGTTTGACGTGGTGTTTACAGCAGTGGATATCAGCTTCTGGCCTGGACACAGTTTGCACCTCACCGTCACATTCCTCTCTATTATTCGGACGAACTCAAAATAATAGGCATACCTGCTCCACCCCTCGAAAGTTATCGCTGACTCAGCCATGTTTATGCAGCACTGCACGTGGAGATGTGGACGCGCAAATCGCGCAGATTACGTATATAAACCTGCGGCGGAAACCCCTCTTGTCTGTCAGTGTGATTATGACTAATTTTAGTAAGTAACGAAGTAACGCGTATTGGGGCAATGTTAGTAACTGTAGTGTGATTACTGAATTATAAAAGTTGCGCGTTACACTACTCCGTTACCGACAAAAGTAATATTATTACAGTAACGCGTTATACCCATAGACTGTATATATGTTACACCCAACTCTGGCTGCAACGGATCTGATACAGATTTGAAATATCTCTGACGTCAGAAACAAGTGGGCAACTCTCCACCTATCAGGGGAATGAGAGGTTGCCGTGGCATGGTAACAGCATGGTAACATGACGCTCGTGCCTCGCCCCCCTCCTTTGCAGGGGGGCGTGGTCAGCTGCAGCTCATTTGCCACAGAATCAGCCCTTGCAAAAACAGGGCTGGAATACAGCAAATAGAGCGAAATGAGGCATGGCTAAAATGCATGATCTGTTTGGTATTTTGAAATATATATATATATATTATATAGGTATGGCCCTACAATATATTATTCAAATATAGCATGATAGGTCCACTTTAAAGCAGTGTCCGAAAAAGGCCATGTTCTTTGCTAGCATGACTAGTCTTATTTAAAGTGAAGGGATCAGAGGCTTCTTTGGTAATGTTCATAAAAGATTTTGATGTCAATAAAAATGGATGCTGTTAGGACCTCTATTGACTCAATAATCACATTTTAAAATCCTAGCCATTATCAACAGTAACTATTATGAGACATTCCCAGTATCACCACGACAACATATCAATGTCGCATTCGGCACACAGAAACTACACATGCTATAAAAGTTAGTCAACAAATACAACAGCTGTTATCCACTGTTGACTTTCCCAGCCACTGAACTTTAATACAGGCTGCAAGCGCTGAAACCTAGCAACAGAGATAAAAAGCCAGTTTCATTATATATTTCATGCTACAGTATATCCATAACTTGGTTTCACTTCACCTGTTGTGCAAACACGGCTTTAACTACAGTTTTTTTATCCATTTACACGTTTCCCAAGCTGCTGTTTGTCATTGTCAACATATATCTGTCATAGCTAATAAACCTCTTCTGCTTTTGGCATGACACACTGTTTACAGAGCGTTTATCTCAAAGGATTCCCAAAATCCACCCACGCTCTGCTCTCTCCTGCCATGTTCCGCCCTCAACCCACCTGCTAGGTATTTGGCCACCACCAGAGTGAACTGGGTCTCGTCCTGCTTCTGCGTCACGTTGTTGAAGGCGCGGCACAGGTACTCTTCAGCCTGGGCCAATTTATAGGAGCGCACCTCCAGCCGCGGGCCCTCATAGATAACCTGGGTGGCATTGCGGCTCTTAGAGATCCAAACGTAGCTGTTGGGTGGGTTGGAGTCAGCCTGGCATTCAAAGAAGACCAGCTCTCCGGGGTTGATGGTGAACACTTCCCCTGTCCGCAGTCCCTGGTCTGAGTTCACCTCCAGGTTGTAGGGACCATCTGCAAAAGCAAGAGTGGGTCAGGGGAAACATTACTTCTCTAGGAATTTATTGTGTTTCATTAGGCAGCATCAGCTAAAAGATGTTTCAAATACAAGGTCATAGGTTTGGTCCACAGTCTAGTTGAAAAAGTATTGCCAGGGATATGAAAGAGGGGTGATGCCCTTAAACAAGAACAGGTCATTTCTTTATAAGAGGCACCTTTTTCAGTGTGTGTAAGCAGATTTTAAGGATTTGTTAATGGTGACAACAGAGGTGTCTCCCAACTTGTTTAGAGTCTGATAGGTTTAACTGTTACATTGCATTACTTATTATGTGTTGCATCTAACGTAAATCAAACTGTTACTTTTTTAGTGACATCCATCAGCTTAAATTGGTTAAGTCACACATTACAATGAATATAAATAGAATACACTTAACATGAAGAGGTATTTTAACTGAAAGCTGTGTATCTACTTTTTCCAGAATGCTTCTGAATGCTAACACAAACATGCTCTTTTTATGCAAGCAGAAATGATGAAAATGCCAGATTTACTTGCATTTCTCATTTCTGTTTTAGCACACAGACTGACACATGAACTGCATCCTTCTGTAATCACAATATTACAAAAATAATCAGCTTTGTGAAAAGTAAAACAAATTCAAATGAATTCACTGAATGATTATACGTGTGTTCTTCCTGGTAGTAACCTCAGACTCACAAAACCAGGTTTATCAGTTGGGTGGACTACGTGCTTTATGGTGGAAGAGAGGAGCTCTGTGAGATAAGTCTGCCCCCATGCAAATACCCATAACAGACATTCAGTTGTCAGAAAGACTGATATTGCAGATATTTACATATGACCTAATACAGTGTAAAGGGAGAGCAAAAAACATGATGTATTCTGCAATTTGTATTGGTAAAGGTCTTTGCTAGTACAACCAGTGGCCAAATGTCTTTTAAATAAGAATATTATTAAGTCATTTACAAACGAAACTTCACAGGCTATTCCTAAATGTTACTAGCTCTGGTGGGTGCCAGTTTAAAAAGACGAATATCTATTGGATACACTTATAAATGGCTTGTATCTTTTTCATACCAAGAGAGCACCCAGCTTTGATTTTAAGTTGTTGTTTTTTTGTGATTTTGTCTATACTCACAGGCAACAGCTTGTAAAATGAGGATCACACCTGCCATGTTAGAGATTTTGGCAACCACAAAGGTAGAACAACATCTGATTCTAGTCCCTATAATGTTAGTCTGTGATTATTGACTTGTTTTTTCTGGAATGTATTCATTCTGGTGCTCAACGCAGCTACTTTCACATGACATTAATTCTCTCAGTGAGCACCACTTCATATTGCCAGACTTTCTTTTTTAGAATTAAGACATTAACATCCTTCTTCTTATATTTTAAAACACTGTATGTTAGATTCTCCAATGAACCACATTGCAATTCCATGGGCATTAATTAGGAACAGGATTTGCAGTTTAGAAGTAGAAGTAAAAGGTGAATTCATATATCTACTCACAATAGACATTGAGGTCCACGGCCCTGCTGTGCAGACCCTGGCTCACAGCGTTGCTGGCCACACAGTGGTAAGTTCCTTTATCCTCTTTTCTCACAGTACTGATAAACAATGTAGAGTTGTCTTGAGTAAAGTGGTATCTGTTACTGGCACCAAGTGTTTGGTTGTCTCTCAGCCACTGGAACACAACTCTTGTTCCTCTCTCGACAGAACAAGTCAAAGTTGCGTTAGCCTTGTCCTCAACAACTGCATAAGAGGGGCTCTTCTGAATGACGGGACTGGACACAGGGACTGAGGAATAAACAAAAATGTTAGGCCTGAGTCCACTCAAATGATCATTATTACATGTAATGGGAAAACACTCACCGTCCACTGTGACATGCACAGTTCTCTCCTCCTTGATCACCAGTCCCGTCTGGTTATTAAACTGTATGTTGAGGTTCAGGTGGTAATCCCCCTCGTCCTCATGGTTTAATTCCCGGATTATTAAAGAAACATTGGGTTCCTTAAAGAGGAGGTGGTTGCGGTACATCATGTTGATGATTGTGGCCTCTTTGGTAAATGTTACCAATGTGGTTCTGGTGCTGCTCGGCCTGGTGTGGGACCAAGTTCCCTGGATCTCAACATCCTCCAGCGGATAGCGAGTCTCAACAGACAGGAGCATGGATTTCCCTTCAATCCCATGATGGACCAAGGAAGGGATGTGGATCAACTCAGAGCTGACTTCTGGATCGGTGAAGATGGGAGGAAAAGGAATAGGAGGAGAAGAAGGTAAACAAATTACTACACAATCACTTGTTGCATCTTCCATTGACATACGTCTTAAAACTTTTTTTTTAAACTTTAAAACTTTCTTTAAAACTTTCAGAAAGACAGTAAAAAAGTTCCTTTTATGTCTAAATAGTTTTTTTGTGTATTTTTATTTACTAAGCGAATATATTTCGCTGTACTTTGACAACATTGGTTGGGGTTGAGATTGAAGCGAGGGTTATATTTTTAGTAACCAAATCATATTCTTAATACCTTAAATATTCTTAATACCCCTTTTTTGTGAAAACAGCTACCGACTGCATCTGGAAATGGCGTTAATTATAGCGGTGAAGTAAATCCAAAAATAATGAGCCGAAATCACTCGTAGTGATGATGTCTGTTGTTTTTATAAAAATGTTGATTAATGCAACATTGGTATATGACACATTGGTCTGGACCAGTATACAAATTACCAATAACAAAGAATATAAATATATATATATATGTATAAAATGCACATTTTGTAAATGAAAATGTGTCACAGTGCTTCTCGCATTATATTATTTGGGCTTTGCGGAAATAAAATATGAGGATTTATCAACTTGCACTGTTGTGATGGTGTGATCATATGGTGTTACAACATATTGTTACAAATATATTCGGCACATGCTTTATCATGAATTGCAGTATATCGACTTAGGAAAATACATAATTATTTATAAATTGCTTTTAAATTTAGTAATGGGGAAATCATGGACACAAATGGCTGTTTTTATCTAACGATGAAACCAGTTCTGATCTCATAATCTGTATCCTACTCTTCAAATGGTCAAGGTCCTGAAACTGTAATGAGTTAATATTGACCCAGCTCACTACACAGTCCCATTGTTGTGCGACAAGGATGAGTTACGTCTCTTTGATCCCAACTTGTCCCAAAACAAACACTAGGGCTGTCTGAAGTTACTAGATATCCGTTGATCTATTGCACCTCACCGTCTGTTAAACACTGATGGTTGCCAGGGCAGTTTATTCACTGGTAACCAGCGGCAAACTAATATACTATTGTAAACACAAACATTATCAGGAGTTGAAGTTGTTTTTCTAGCAGCTTTTGTCAATCCAAATGATATTTCAATTGTTTATGATAGATAGACATTTGCTTACTCAGTTTTCTTATATCTTCTTCTATACATTACATTCCTACTGTTACAGATCATTAATATTATACGCTACGATGGTTTGATTTGAAAAAACATTTTGACAACTTCAACCTTTATGTGTGTTTTTCTTGACAGTTTGAAGTTAAAAAGTGAGCGACTGTGTTTGGTTGCCAGGTTGATTTAGGCGGCAGCATGTGAGTAGGCAGTTACTGTGAAACTAGATCAGTAAAAAACATCTCACTTTTCTCTAATTTGTGTCCCTTTGTCTCACTTCTGGCTGTCTATCTTGTCTTTCTCCGTTTCAGTTTTCAGCTAAGTTTCAGAACTTGGCGGAGGTGGAACATTTTAATGACAGACTGCTCATTTGCTTTACGATTTTAAATTAAATGCAAGGACTGGATTGGGGTAACTCGGAAAAGTGAGTTTTGTTCTCTCCTTTTAAACCCCTATTGCCTCACATCTCTCTTAAATATGTTTTACTTTGTCCCCCTCCCCTCTGATCCATCCATATTTCCTCCTCAGGGATGTCCAGCTGGTGTCAGCCAGGTCCCCGATGACTTCTGTCCATGTTGCTCATCACAATAGATTCATTGTGTGTCTGGTGTCATGTCCTAAATAATGCAGGCGTCACGTTGACACGTTCCACTCCTACAAGCCTGCAGGCCAGTTTCTGCGTGAATGTGTGTGTGTGTGTGTGTGTGTGTGTGTGTGTGTGTGTGTGTGTGTGTGTGTGTGTGTGTGTGTGTGTGTGTGTGTGTGTGTGTGTGTGTGTGTGTGTGTGTGTGTGTGTGTGTGTGTTGTCAGTAGCAGGAGTGTGCCTGTGTTTACACCAGCTGAGATCAACAAAAAGACAGAATAAGGAGAAGTGTGCCGAGTTCACTGTTGTCCCCAAACAACACTGGTATTGTTGTGGTGATACCGTGGAGATTAAAGACAATAGCGTTTGAGGTGAAAGGGTATCTTCATTTAGTGGACACACACACATTCAAACAACTATTGTGTGGAGACCCACCAGCACCTGCCTCTTATCACCCTCACACACACTTCGAGATGTTTGGATACTAAATAAAGTCTCCCGGTGTGTGTCAAAACGCCACCATGTTCTGTCCTCTTTCAGATAAGACAAATAGTGCTCCTCAAGGAGGGTTGTTGATACAAAACAAACAAACAAGCAGGTGTGAGAGTCCATGTTTTGGGGACTTTAATGTTAGATACATCTAGTCATGTGAGAAATGCTGGTCCATGTCTGAGTCACTGAGCTGTGGCCTGGGTCACTTCTTCTTTCCACGAACAGCCTCCTGTTGTCTGTACTCACAGACGACAACAGTAAAAAAGCTAATTCTGTCAAGTCACATAGTGATGACTATGGAAAGGACATGCAAAACTAAAAAGATAGACTCTAAAAGGAACGCTTTAAATACTTGAACTTACATTTAAGAAGACTGTAAAAGATTGAGATACATCCGTGTGAAGAACGTGTAATTGTGCCCTAAATGTAACATTTATTGCAAGCCAATTTTAACTTCTTAAAAATACAAAAAACATACAGGAACTGTCCTTGAATTCACTTCACAGTTTTATCATTTTCAACCAAGTTTCAATCCTGCTTCTCTAATCTGAACCCTTTAAAAACAAAACAAACTCACAAATGTGTTACTGCGCACTATAAAAAAACGTCCTCAATTCAGCCTCAGTTTTACCCTGCCAACCAACCAAACACAGCAACCACAGTAACTGCTACAGCAGCACCAACGCAACACTGACATCCCAAGCAAAACATCGCTCTATGGAAACTCACCTGTTAGGATGAGGAGAACACAGCAGACATAAAGCGCTGATCTTCCTGTGGCCTCCATGGCATCTTATCCTCTGGGAATATGTGTGACTTCTGACAGGCAGAGAGGGAGGGAGGGATGTAGGAAGGAGGAGAGAAGTGAAATAAAAAGGTGGAGGAGGATGAGGAGGAGGAGGGAAATGTGACTGGTTGTGGTGACAACATTTGCCAGGGAAATGAGAGGAGCTAGCTTTAGCCTGCATGCAGCCAGGTCCCTCCCCATGTGACACCAGGAGGAGGAAGAAGAGGTCCACCTGGCAGAAAGACAGCACAGCATGATCCTTACTCTCTCACACACACACACACACACACACACACACACACACACACACACACACACACACACACACACACACACACACACACACACACACACACACACAGCTGCCCTAGGGCTAAAGGTTCCACTCTGTCGTAGAGCAACTGACACTTACAACACTGTAAAAGGATAGTTGAGTCTTAGCATTGTAATACACCATCTGCCTGTCCTTCAGGGTGTGAAATAAAGAAAGAGCAGGCAGACAGAGAGCTTTTAACCGCCAAAGCCTCTCAGTTTGGTTCAGTTACAACAGCCAGCTGTCAGTAATCATTTGAAGTCTTGAAATAAGGGGACAAAGAGACAGAGACTGATACTGAGGTAAAACTGACTGGGGAATGTTGTTCTGACACATGTATCACGGACCTTTGCAAATGCCTTGAAGATACAGACTCTCGTCAAGATCTAAGAGACGTACGTAAATGGTAAATACGTTATTTTTTTTATTTTTTTCAGCCCTCAGGAAGACTTTGTGGGAAAAGATAGAGAGTAGAGAGAATACTGTTGTTAATTCTTGCCCACTAAGTCGTTGCAGAAAAACAAAGGTTTGTTTGTGCCACAACCAATGACCATTTTACTCTAAGCCTGAGTTTGTTTTAAAAGACTTCTAAAACTCATGAAGACATTTTGTTTTTTTTATTTTAATCCGTGATGGAAATTGTGTTTTTATTGAAATCATACACAGTCAAATGTTTGTCTCAAACAGCAAAGCACAAAATAGTCACATGTTTAACACTCCCTGTGTCTCCTCAGTGACTCGCTCAGCACAGTTTTGTTCTGCATGATCATCCTCTGAAAGGATGTGGTGAAACTGCACACTGAATGAATTCGGCCATTGTAGGTTGTGTCAATGAGTGCCTATTTGGTGGTGGTACCATTAAATACACTGATTATTTTCTCTGCTGTCAACTTCTCCATGGGGATGTGCATTTGCTGAGAAACCAGATAAAACTGAGGTACTGTCACATCAATACAGCATTTGTTAGCGAGAACACATGATTTGGCAAATTTGACAAGGAGTGATCTATATATACCACATTTTGGTCTCCATTTAATTCTACTAGAAAATGAGTGGAGTCCAAATGATCTTACAAAAAGGATATATAAGATAGAAATACAAAACATAAAATCTGTATACTAATATTCTTCTATTTAAGTCACAGTATTCTCTTGGACCGTCACTTCATGAGGCAGACTCTCTACAGAAGCTGCAAGTTCCCTCTTTACCTTTAGATGGGGTCAGTGCATCAGCTATGAGACTGTCCATGGATTTATGAACTGAACTGAACAGCATGTTGCAATATGTTTCAGGGATAGTTTATTCTAATTAATGATCTTTGTTGAACCGCTCTGACATTTCATGGCTCTGTGGCAGAGGTTCACAAACTTGTTTTGTTGGTTTTGGACCCTTCAAATCAAGTGTACTCATGCCCTGTGTGACACGTGTCTATGAGTTTCCTCCGTTTTTAGAGGCCTGATAAGGTTGTGATATATCTTCTACAATAAAAAAAAGTTAGAAATTAGGATAATAAATCATCTGAATTTGCATAACAGATTCATGATGTATACTTCTATGTCAGATACAGTATGATTATGCACCTTTGGTCTTAATGATGTTGGAAAAAAGACTTGGAACTCAATAAATGGATAGTTGATCGCTTTTTAATCCAAAATGAAAGACTTAGAGGAATATCTCTAATAGTAATAGTTAATAATAAATGTCCCATGCTTGAATTTTTGTTCCTATTTATGTTTGGTACTTTTTTAGTTTATTTCTGTCTGTATGTGTTTTTATTTGTGCTGCTGCACGTTTTGCCCAGGACCAATCCCATGTGACTCTCATGTTTTAATAAAGGTTATATAAATAGAGTTCAGTCTGACAACTCACGTGTTTCTTAATATGTTTATTATAAGCAGCATATAGTTTGAGTTTGGCGTCTAGGCTCGGGCATCATCACTCCACAGATTTACAAAGAACATTGAGTGATGATTAGATAACTATCCCCCGAGCCTACAGGTGGAAGCTGGGGTGGAGCTGGGGTGGTGGTGGGGCAGGCGAGTAGCAGCAACATGAAACACAGCAGCAGGAACATGAACATAGCAATAGCAAGTGAACACAGCAGTGGCAGCAGCAGCATAGCGAGGCAGGAAGACCTGGCAGCTTAAATAGTTTAGATATATATGAAATATGTTTCGAAGAATGTGTTTGGTTGGTTGTAAAAGGGACGAGGTGCGCCACGTGTTAATGTATCATAGGTGCTCGAGTTGACTGCCTGAACTAGCTCGCAGGCTTCGCCCCATTTAATACACAAATGTTGTTGACAGCAGTTTGGATGTTCAGTTATGAGGTTCATCATGTCTGCTTAGTGGGAATTTGTGATCCCTGAACCTTGTTCGTCCTTACCCTTCCTCTAACATTACCATGAATTAAAGAATCAACAGGAACTATCTGGCATATTGTATTACTCTGGTATGGCCTGGTGTGGCCTTTTTGGACCGCCCAACCAAAAACCAGGACACTGAAGCTTAGTGACACACCCACCAATGCACACACACACAACCTCAAATGGGGGCCCTCATACATTGCTAAAACATGTCACATTTTCCATTCTCAGCCTCCCATGCAGCCCATGTCTGTGAAGGTTGCCCTACTTTACCTTTAAGTCTCTGGACTGCCTTCCGCTGACTCCAACTCTTGCAGCTCATCATATTATCTTTTTCTCCTTATTCTTGTTGCTCCTCCATCTTCTTCTTCTCCTTCTAATGTTGATCCTTCTTCTCCTGCTCTTTCATTCCTCCTCTCCTCTTGGAGCCTTGGTCTCCAGCTGTAGACACTCAGAGCAGACACAGCACACCAGCCCAGATCAAGGCCACACTATTGGCAAACGTGTGTGTGTGTGTGTGTGTGTGTGTGTGTGTGTGTGTGTGTGTGTGTGTGTGTGTGTGTGTGTGTGTGTGTGTGTGTGTGTGTGTGTGTGTGTGTGTGTGTGTGTGTGTGTGTGTGTGTGTGTGTGTGTGTAGCAGTCATTACAGTGGGGCCACATAGGGTGTCAGTGGCCTACTGTGATATATATTTGGGCTCTCATTCATATTTCTGTCTCAATCCATTAAAATGTGGAATAAAATATATAAATCAACTAAAAAGTGAAAGGTCCTCCTATTTCATCAGTAAGAGTGTCAAAGTGCAGGAAGAACAAATCTGTGACAGTCACTTATGTCACACCAGATCAAGTTATGCTAAAAAATTCATAGGAAAAGCTAGCAAGCACACATGCAATCCATTACTGTGCAACTAAAATGAGAAGAGGTCACGTACAGTTGTGCCTTCGAGGTTGTTCATAGGAGGATGTCTCTCCTTGAATGACAACTTGAAATTATTATATGTAGAACATGTTAGCCTATGGCTGGTGGAGAACAAGAGACAGAGAGAGAGTGGGGTTAAGTGGAGCATTGAGGAAGCAAAGAAAAGGGGCGGGGATTTCTGCATGGCCTCTGAGTGATTTGATTGGATGACAGAGTTTCATTCACACACAAAGATTTATAACACTGGGAAACAGAATGTTGGACACACACGCTGCACAGTGTGTGTGCGTGCCTGTGTGTGGGTGGATGAAGGCGCATGTTTTTCCCTCATGCTCACATGTGAACGGCACTTTTTCTTTTTTCTTTTACTGCTGCACTGTTGAACCCTCCTATCTCTCTCTGGATCTGACTGTTGTCGCCTATAGCACCTTGACTTCACGAACCAAGTGTTTGACGCGGGCACGTGGTCAATGCAAATCTTTTCAAAGAGAGCCACCCCGAACTTTCAACATCATTCAAAACATTGTGTGTGTGTGTGTGTTTGTGTTTATCCCAAAGCAAACATGTCTATATTGTTGTGTACCCCTTTAAGTTGCAAGTAAGGCTGTGTATGACTGTGTCTGATGTCAAGAGCCTCACCCCTTTAATGCATTCCACTATCTCTAGCCCACGCACTCGCCTTGTGACCCGCAGTCAATGACAGGAAATAAGCCGCTTGTCAAATCCTGCTGCCTGCAACCTAGATCCTCTTCTGCTTCCAGTCAAAGACTTTGTGTGCTCAAAAGAAACTAAACACACCCACAGCTTCATTGCTCCATGTACATCTATAGGAGCTGCATTCTTACCCAGTCTGTGTGCAATTTCTCTCCCAACTGTCAAAATGTTGCCTCATCACAGTTGAGTCAATGGTTTTTTAATGTAAAAGACATAGCGTAAATATGATTGAGCACATACTTTATTACTTTATTTCAAATTCCTCACTTAAATAACTCATGCATTGCAGCGCAGGTGACATGGTGTCTGTCAATGGCAGGTGTAGAGCTGATAAAAAACGTTCCTTAACAGTTATGTTTGCATAGTTGACACCCATATGCACACACTGACATATTATCTTGTTTCCTGTTCTCCAGTGTATAGCTCCTCAGAGAGATTAAATAAATCAAAGATTCTTACTCTGAATGGGGTGCCTTTTATGACATATAATAATGTTATGCTTGGGGTCAAGAAAAAAGAGACTTAAATTATGCAAAGCATCGGCTCTAGACATGACTAAGGTAAATGTCTAGTGGTATATTTACTAAACTAAGAAATGAAAGTTCACAGTTATTCCATTGCTGTCATGACTTTAATTAGTTCCCCAGCAGCGTTCCGTCCAACATACACAAACACATCTATGAAAAATAGGTGTTTATGTCGCACATGCCACAAACCAAACTGGCGTGTGTTTTTATTTTAGGGTGGGTGCACGTGCATGCATACAGAGTCAAATGGACACAGCCACCTCTATGTTCACTGGCAGTAAACTGTTGGCTGTTAAGACAGTCCACAATCCCAGGCTGAAAGGCAGTACTCCCTTTGCTCAGGTCTGTGCATGTCGGCTTTGCTTCACACAGTCGTAAAGCGAAAGAAAACAACGCTAAGCTTGCACCAATCAAAAGGTAAAAGGGTATATATTAACCTTATTTGACCAGCCTCACTGGCTCAGTAACAGCCTCAAGTAACCTGAGAAGAGAAAGATGACATTCTGCATAACACATGCATCAAGTACTTCTCATTTCCTGAAAGCGGTTTTGTATTTTGGAATTGCCATGGGAGGTAGGAGTCAAAACAACCGGCCCTGACACACACACACACACACACACACACACACACACACACACACACACACACACACACACACACACACACACACACACACACACACACACACACACACACACACACACACACACACACACACGGCCTCTTTCCTGTCATAAAAGCTTCTAATGCTTATTGTCAATCCACAGAAACTAGGTGGTGGCTGTTCCTATGTTTCTACAGGACTTTACCATTAATCAAAAATATTCAACTAATGCAAAAACATCTGGTGATCTTTCACTCCCTCCCCGGAGGTGTCACAGTAAAGTATTTCCCACTGGTGCATAGTAGAAGTAGGAGATTACATAGTTCCTGTCAAAAAACAGAGATGTATTGATAGGGGTTGTTGAACAGCTGGATGGCTTATCACACACCTACTGTCCTGAAGTAAACATTGCTTTGTTTAAAGGTATTCAGATCTGTATATCCATAACCACTCGATGTAATCGGCAAGGAAGTGTGAAGTAAAACAAGCCAAGTTTGCAAGTTGGATGATTTTCTTAGGAATTTCTTTGTGTGAGAGCTTTCATTTTTTGTGTGCTTACAGACTGACAAACAGATGCAGAAATACCTGTTCTCACACCCAAAAACACAAAACCAGCGCAGCTCCACATACAGACATTTGTATACTTTCACTGGTACTTCAATTTCATTTAAATGTCCCCTATTATACTCTTTTTCATCAATATATTATAGTTCTCAGTTATATACCAAACATGTCTCTGAAGTGTTTGGCTTGAAATACCAAACGGATCATTGCAGCATCCCATAATCCCCTCTGTTTTAGCCCTGTTTCAAAAGTGCTGATTACTGATTATTGTCTGTTACTTTAGATCAGGGGTGCCCAACCAGTCGATCGCGATCGACCGGTCGATCTCGGGGAGATTCCCAGTCGATCGCGAGATGTGTCTAAAAATAGAACAACAATATTCTGTTTTATCGTTAATGTCCTATAACATAATCTTCCTGTGCCAGAATAATGCACTTGAACGCATCAAAGCTTTGTGATTGGCCGGCGTGACCCCATGTGTCGGGGCGTGGCTGGTGGGCAGTGGGCACTATTTCGCTGACGTTGTCCGTGTCAACAGGAGTGCCAGTCCGCACACACACAAGACCGCAATTATGGCAGAAGCAAAAAAGCCAAACATATATAATTTTCACTCCGAGTGGGAGGATGATTATTTTTGTATCTATTCCAATTCAAAGTCCATCTGTCTCATCTGCAATGCGAGCGTGGCTTTATCGAAGAAGGGTAATTTAGGAGCGGCATTTACGACGGAATTCCCTCCTAATTCTGCCCTACGCTCCCAAAAGGTGAGGGACCTGAAAGGACAGCTAAATGCACAGCAGTCCATTTTCACCAGGCCCAACAACAAGAGCAAGGCTGCTACCATAGCATCTTATCGTGTCAGTCACGTTCTTGCGAAACACATGAAGTCTTTCCAGGCTGAAATGACTGAGGGGGCTGTTCAAAAATCCTAGGGGGCGACTTTTTTTTCACAACAACGAAAAATACTGGCAATGTAATGAATTGACACACCAAGTTTTTTTCATTCTCACTGCTCTACAATCTCTTTGCTTCTTTATTTGTATTCTGGATTGACCCCTCTCATTCTGTTCTTTTCCTCTGATCTTTAATAATAGATAGTACATTATTAGATGCCTGCACTTTGTTAGTCACGTTAACAGACTAACATTGATTTCCTCAATTTATAAATGGACAGGCTCTGTAATTATACCATAACCTTTTCTCCTCTATCCCTTAACTCGTCTTCCTATACAGATTTATTTACTTACTATCTACTCTAGTCATGTCAGGATTAAAGACAAATTAATCTGTTTTTTTTTATTTTCAGGATTGAATGTTCAAACCAAGACCTAAAACCTGGCATTCCATAAGAAAGTGACTAATATATAAACCAAATGTAATATTGGATCAAATACTACACCAAATGGACAGACACAGATTAAAATTCCGTCACTAGATGTCGCTCATTGTACCAATACGGTTTATATAATAACATATTATTAAATTATTATAGTAAAAGGGCTCGCTTTGGCAAAAACCTGATCCATACAGGCAGCCCTAAATAATAACAGGTAAGCATCATGTGTGGTGCTATCTGTAGTTGTCTTATTTTTTGTCGATTTCATCTTGTTTTCACAGAGCTGTGGAAATGAATTTCCCCCTGGGGACAATAAATCTAATCTAAACTAATTTAATATTCAATCCCACACTTGGCGATTGAGAACATACATTCGTAATTTACCTCGTTTAAATCACTTTTGTTCTAATACTATGGATTTAGTTGACACTACTAGCCGACTTTCTTTTGTCCAATATTTTGCGGGAAGGTACATTGAATTAGAAGCTTCTTATTATACATCCATGGGTAGAAGAAGAAGAAGTAGAGGTAGAAGAAGTAGAGGTAGAAGAAGAAGAAGTAGAGGAAGAAGAAGAAGAAGTAGAGGTAGAAGAAGAAGAAGTAGAGGTAGAAGAAGAAGAAGTAGAGGAAGAAGAAGAAGTATTAGAAAAAGAAATACACTAACGCTACAAACAGGCACAACACTGTTACTCTGTTTTACTGACATGTAACATTTTATTTCACCTTGCTCTATGTTTTTTAACGCACATTCCGAAAATGGGGACACATGCTAACATTAATTAAGACTACAAGCTCACTTGGGGTTGAGGCTTGTTTACACGTTGCTTGACTGCCTGCCCACATATCTGATCTAATTATAGTAACGTGTGTTGGGGAAAATAATTATTTAAAGTTATTTAATAATTGTGACATTTATTTAACTTTTCGATGGCTGAATGATGCTCAAAGTGAGGGGGCAAATAAAACAACTTAGGGGGCAATGCCCCCTTTTGCCCCCTCGTGGCGCCAGGCCCGAGTCTTTCAAAGACGGCGAAGTTGTGAAAGAAGCATTCCTGGAGGCTGCCGACGCGCTTTTTGGGGACAGTAAAAATAACAGTAGCATTTCAACAGGTTTTTGATATAATAAAAACTCAAGTTAGATACCGTTATTAATCAGCTGTAAGTTTTTGTTTGTTTGAACTTATTCATTATAATTATTGTACAAAATGGTATAAGATAAAGATAAAGGTTATAGTCTATTATCAATTCAGGTTAAGAAACTAGTGTTGCTTGCATCCTATTTTAAAAGGCATTTATTTTTATACTCTACTAAATGCAACAAAAAAAGGGTTTGATTCTATTAATTTTGTCTTTTTTATTGCACTTTGGCAGCAGATTCCTGTGTAGCTTCAGATCTGAGTTGTCTTATTAGTAAGCCTAATTTATACTTTTGTAGCAACACTACTCAGTTTTACACAAGTAGAAGTGTGTATTTACCTGGTAGTAGGCTGTCAGTAATGGCTACGCCTGGACGCTTGGATTGGTAGATCTCGGCAGACTGGCAACTTTAAAAGTAGCTCTCGGTTCAAAAAAGGTTGGGCACCCCTGCTTTAGATGAAAATAAGGAGCCACTCCCCACCCCCCTCTGAGAGATATTTGGTTAAAAAGAACACAATGGTGCTCGAGGAGATGCAGGTGATAAGGTGTGTGTGTGATTGGCTATTGGTTACACAACCCAAAAAAACATTAGGACATCACAAAGTGGCCAAAATCTGATCAGCTCATTTTCAGACAGGATTTTATATAAATGGATCAGGACAAAAAGAGAGAAGGTCTTGGTTCCTGAAACTTTCAGAATCTCTTTACACAGAGGGGACACGTGTTGATGTATAAAATACATTCAAAAGTGGATTTTGCATAATAGGTGACCTTTAATTTGTTTTGTTTTTTTATCATAACTCTAATACTGTGATAGAAACATTAAATACCAACCCATTGTATCATCATGGATAAAGATGGACAGCTTTTCGTATGATTGTTTATTGATTCGGAATATTTTCATCCATATTAAGACACTATCTCTAATAAAATAAGCTGTTTAGTCTCTTCCAGTCTGACCTATTCACCAGTATTTCAGGCAGGGACTTTAGACTTCATACCTTAAAATACAGATACACAAATTAGTCCTATTATGTGACAGCCTTACAGAGGTGTGACAAATACAGTTGGTCTTTAGAGAAAGTTTAGTTGCAGCAGGTCATCAGTCACAATGGTCTTAATGTGGCAAGAGGAAAAGTCTCAAACGTCATGTCGACATACTGCAAATACAGCAAAGAGGAACAGTGCGAGTAGACCCTCACCCACATTGTACAAGAGAAAAATTGCATAGCAACTCTGAATAACCAGAGTTGTATAAACACCTCCAAAACAGCATAAGCAAAAACTAATAATTAAAAGCCTTAAATCTTTGATTTTTACTCTAAAGCTTTTGTTTTGTTTGTATAGTGTTTGTGCTATTTTGGTTTAACATCCAGGAACACAAAAACTGGAATGTAAAGTATGTGTTGACTTGAGCAAAAACAATAAATAAAGACAGAACTAGACCCTCTAATTTTAAGTGATGTGGAAAACAACCATCATGTTTCCAGTCATTAGATCCCACCTGTATCCAAGGAGGTTGGGTACAAATACAAGGAAAGGGGACAGTAAGAGCAGATGCTGTCAGTAACTCAGCCCTTCACTCCCACAGCATGCACCTACAGTATCTGTGACCACTCAACTGATTACAGACAAGATGGTATAATTGTTCCCAGGTGGAACAATAACAATTCTTCACAACATAAGAGCCGCAGATACAACCCGCGGTACCTTTTAAGGTCTAATAAAATTCCTCTCCCAGCGGAAAGATAAAACAACTTGTTTTTACTACAGATGTTGTAAAACAATACTGGTGATGATACAGGTTTATGATTGTTTGCATTGTTCATTTTGCACAAACGCCAGGGAAAAATGACTATCCTTCTGTCCGTTTATTTTAAATTGTATAGACGGTAACAGAATGTATCATCATTTGGTTAATTTTGAACGAACACCAAATCTCGATATCAGATATAATACCTTAAAGGCCAATAAGAATGATAACCAAGGCAAATTTGAATATTTTAATAACGATTATGTTCTTTAAAAAGTGTAATTATAGGGACAAATGCTTAGCCCACAGTGACTTCGAATTTACATATTCCACTTTTAATTTGTTAAATACAGCATAAACACTGCTTGATGGCTTTCATCTCAACAATAAAGTTGCTGAGTTCACTTAAATCACATCCCCTTAAGACTAGTGACTAGCGCCAACACAGCAAACATTATTATCCCCCCTCCCCCCCCAATCTTCCGCTTCTTTGCACAGGATTGAAGTAATCCTTCCGATCCACCCATTAATCACCAATCCATCCCATAAAAAAACAATCTGTCAAATAGTATTCATTTGCTACCAACTTGTTTTTTTCCCCTGCTTCTGCGGTTAATTTTCTGAGGAATGTGAGGAGCAGCTGTCACTTTAGCACATGAATAGAGCCAGTTTAGTGGCCCAGACGCATCGGAGTGGATCAACGTCGAGCAGGGACAGCTGGCCCGGGGGACAATAGCACTCTCAGTTAATCATTAATACTCTTAATGAACAGCAGCCAAGCACCAGAGGTTCACCAGCCTCTCCAGAATATTCCGCTTGTAGCAGGAGGACGCAGGCAGCTCGGCCTGCCGGCTGACCCCAAACTGACACTTGTTGATTGGGGCCTTTAAAGGGGCTGCGGGAGATTTAAACTGCTGTCTGTTTGAGGAAGTTTCAGCCGTCGGCCTTGAGAAAGATGACAACTGAACTTCTTTGTGTTTGTCAACCGACATGTTATTTGCCCAAAAGTTACTTCATGCAGAGCTTTGCTAGCTGTTTCCCTGGTTCCAGTCTTTAAATGCTAAGCTAAGCTAATCGTCTGATAGCTCTAGCTCTATTAGGAATGATTTATGGACTTTATAAACATTATTTTATTTTCTTATACCATTTAATTAAAGCTGTAAAATGTATATGTTGTATTGATATAAATGAGTTGTATCTTGTTCATTCAATATATAAACAGATTAAACATAAGAGATACAATGAGATAATTGTGAACTTTAGAGTTGAGCAACTGACATAAGAGAACTTTCTCTGTAATCAGGGAGTGTCTGTGTAGGGGAAGGTTAACGGTTGCTAGGCAAGACTCAAATAATGAGGTCACAGGTACAGGTTGTTGTATGTATATGTATGGCAAACTGTATACCTGGTGATCCTGGTTATTCATTAAGTAACCACTGCTTAATAATATAACCATCAAGATGTTAAAATAAGGAAAGAATCTTATCACTACTGGATTATTTTTGTCATAAAACTCTCCTTGTTTTGCTAGAACAAGAGTTAAGAAGCCACCAAACAACATAAGGTGTTATTGGAAGATAAAAGAGCTTCTGAAGGGTGGCAGATGTTAGCTAAAGGTCTCATTTGAATTTAACACTGATCCTCTGTTTATGTGTGTGTGTGTGTGTGTGTGTGTGTGTGTGTGTGTGTGTGTGTGTGTGTGTGTGTGTGTGTGTGTGTGTGTGTGTGTGTGTGTGTGCATTCGTGCCCACATGAATTTGTATGTGAGTGTGTGTCTGTTCGTGGCTAAGCGTCCAGCCTGGCCCTCCCCATCGGCGGAGGTGGCAGGTGTTCCTGTGTCCCCTAAAAGAGCAGGTTTTTATGTCGCCTCCTCAAGTTAGTGGCTTGGTTGCTATGGCGATGCCCCAACAGAAAGAGGCTTGTGTCTGGGGGCCGGTGCCGGGGAGAGGAGATGGGCAAAGGGAAGAGGAGAGAAGGGGGCTTTACTTGCACTTGGACTTCAGTCTGGCTCGACAAGAAAGAAGAAAAAGAGAAGAAATCAAGTCAGGGACAAACAACAGGCTCCGATTGTGTGGCGGCACCATGTCTGTTCTGCCCAAAATGTTGCTTAAATATTAAGCTGCTGATAGGTGAGCAAGACCTGACTCACACCGCTGACTAAGTGATGCTTGTAAATCCTGACAATGGGATTGGGAACTTAAAAAGGAACCTAATATCACACATCCTATCAGATTCCTTCCCAGGTGTGACAGCTGTCCACCTAAAGACTTTAGGTTATTATCACTGTACCCTATGCCTGGTCGCGTGGACATCCCCCTCTATTTAGGCGGGACAGGTAGACAGGCCCACAATCAATCTCTCCCTCTCTCTGTATGTGTGTGGGTGGGTGTAAGACAATCTGGGAGAGACTGGGAGTCACCTGTCCCTTGTTGGCCTCCCTCGTCCCCCTTGGGAGGGCTGTAATTCTCTCTTGGCTGGACTGATCAGCAGCTGCCTCGTGCACACACACACACACACACACATAGAAACACACACACAGATACACACACATAGGGACAAGGCAAACACAGTCAGAAACACAAACATGCATTTTCTTTCACATCTCAGAGTCAGACTGAAAGATTGTGCTGGCCTTCTTGGGATGCTAAAAAGCAGCAGCACATTATGACTCAAATTACACATTCAGTGAACACATGACACCATGTAATTACTAGCCTCAAATTGATGAAGTTATTCCTCTAGGTGAGAAATCTAATCATCATCATTGTTTTTTATATTAACATGAGTTCCAAATGACTATGGTTGTGTTACATGTAACAAAAAACCTGGTCCGTCCACGGCACCTGTTTAGAAGCACTGAAGAGTAAAAATGAGTAGCTACCTGTTATCATGGAGTATTTAACAACTATAGCCATATATTTACCTTAGGTGTAGCTCAACACCATAACAGACTTTAAAGAGTGAATATTCGATTTTCATTTCTTAGATGTACAGCAAACACAGCTCCAATTAAATGCTAATGTTGCTCTGAGTCTGCTAAATATAGGTAACAATATACGCTGTCAATGTTCTGTTTTCAACTTGTTCCACTGCCTTAAATGGAATTCAATTAATGCAAGTTTAAAGTGCACCTATCATGCTATTTTTAGGCAATAGCATAGGTCTCAGATATATAAATATATATAAAAAACATGTCTATAAAGTGTTTTGCTCAACATACCAAACAGATCTCCCATTCTAACCATGCTTCATATCCCTCTATTTCACTTCCTGTTTCAAAAGTGCTGATTTGGGGTATAAAGCTTTAAAAAAAAAAAAAGGAGGGGGCTGACCTCATGTGGGAGATTCTACGGCAGATACTGCCGTGATGAAACGCCATATCATGGATTATCAAGGATTATTTTGAATATAATATATTGAAACAATATGGAGCTCAAAGGCTTTCTCTTTTGCCGGTTATACCAGAAGGTGAGTTCCTTTTTATTTCCTGCTTCTTCACACACGTGCTCTGTGCAGTACAGGTTAGCTCTGAGTGTTAGCGATGCTAATGTAAACACCGACCATATTACATCCACAACAGTCAGGCATTGTTTCTGATAGCAACGTTTCTGATAGGGCCGTGGGTGTAAAGCCAGCCTACATTTCCGATATTACGTCATATCAGACGCAAATCTGGATCAGCTCCGTTGTAGCCCCGTTTTTAGAGATTTGGGTACGGAGGAAAAGAGAGAGGGTTTTATTCCCTGACACACCGGGGACATATATTTATGTATAAAAGACATCAAAAAGTGCATTTTGCATGATAGGTCCCCTTTAAGTTTTAGTGCTTTAAAATATGTAAATATTACAAGGGTTTTTTCTTTCGTGTATATAAGTAAACAGATTTTATAAGATTTTTTAAAGGATTTGCCTTTTATTACTGGACGTCAACCATCTCTAAAAGACAAAAAAAGAAACCCATAAAATCCTGGCTCCAAAATGGTGGAATGAGCTCCCCATTGACATCAGGACAGCAGAAAGCTTACACATCTTCCGGCGCAGACTAAAAACTCATCTCTTTCGACTCCACTTCGAGCAATAAAATGACTAACAAAGCACTTATATACTATATATATATATATATATATATATAAGGACTGGCTTATCTAAAGCTAGTTGAGTTGCACTTGAAATGTTATGGCTCTAACCTGATGTACTTATATGATTCTGTTTTCTTTAAGTTTGTATCTTCTTGGTCGAATGCACTTATTGTAAGTCGCTTTGGATAAAAGCGTCAGCTAAATGCAATGCAATGTAATGTAATAAAAGCAACTTTCCATCTGACGTTTTTGCTTCTTATCTGGTGGTATACACTGTAACACGAAGAATGAGCAAAAATCCATCCAAACACTTCGCAGTGCGTTATCTTTGAAGTATGCAGAAATAGCTTATTTCTGGACCTCTATAAGGAACTGTTTCAAAGAGCTGTCCGACAAAAACATAGTGTTAAAGACACAATAAGTATGATTTTCTCAAAAACCCAATGTATAAACTCCTCTCAATCATCACTTACAAAACACTTGAAGTTCTCGTAGGGCAGACCCTGCCCTACTAATGGATTCTTCTTGTTTTTTCTTTAATTTGTTATTTTCTAGGTGTTTCTGGTTGTTAACTTCTATAAAAACGTTACTACACAGTGCCAGATTTTAAGCATGCATCCTAAAGCAAGAAACAAAAATGGCGGACGCAGATTCAGATTTTTTGAGAGAAGCCAAAATCCAAGCAGACAAAGCTTATCAACCATTTTAATTGAATATCAGAATCAAATGTTAAGGAGTGGCTTTTGTTAAGCAACATTGCTTCACACAATGTATGCCAGCAGGAGATTCTCAGGAATACTGAGCTGAAAACAGGTTGGGGCGTTTGAGGAAATTGGGTTGTGATTCTTAACTGATGCAAGTTTTGATAAGCCTTTTAGTCTTCAAAGAAACTATCCAGATGGCTTAATTTAGATAAATATTTGGAGGTTAAAGAGATACATTTATCAAATATTTGTATCGTGTGTCCAACGTATGAAGCCTAATTTGGATTGTTTTTCTCCCACTAATCATCTCATATGTACATCCCCCAGAAAAAAAAAAGATAATGTTAAACTTCACTAAAATGTAAGATTAAAAGTAATCCCTTACGTCCTATATCACTCACATAAAATGTGTTTTATTTCAAATATTTGAAAGCGCATTATGCTGATATAAGCAGCATCTTGAAAGCAGAACCATTTTTTGTTATGGAATATTTTCAAATGGTGTTTTATTGTTTTACTCAAGGATCTGATTAAGAGGCCATGCATGTCTGTGTGAAACAAAACAATAAATAGCAACATAAAATAAGAAATGCCAGGTTTTAGTAACAATCTGGTAAATGTGCCTAAGTCACCAAATCCACATAATCACATCCTGCAATGTGTGTCTTAAAATCAAGATGAACTGCTGTTCTCACAATGTTCAAAATGCAATTTCAAGAAATTCAAGAAACACAGAAGATTACATTTTAGATTATATGCTGAACATGTTGTTCCCAGAAAAGGATGTTCCTAAATGGATTGCATATTTTCTAAAATGACTACCGATATGAGTACCATCAAGGTGAACACATGAAGAAACAGACTGTGGAAACTTAAGAATGATACGTTTGTGTGTCATATATTGACTAATCAATGACGGGGGTTGTCTCCCCTCTTTGTACCGCACACAACGGGCCTAATTGGTTTGTTCTTCTGCCAGATAAGAAATATGCATGCTAATGTATTCAATCTGGGCGATGGCTCTCAGAACTGATTTCACATGAACAATGATGATGAAGAAATGTAAATGCCCACATTTACAGTAATTGGTCTGGGAAACATTGTCTGCATTGTCTGTTTTGTGATGCAAATTGTTTACATTTGGGGTTGACTATAATGTTGGGCAGGGGAGATTGTCGTACATACTTCCATGTCATTATCTCCCCCTACTTAACCTTTTCAATAGAAATCAGTAGATTATACAAGCAGCATGCAAGACAAGTTTGCATGTAAATAATAGCATAGGGGGAATGTCCTTCCTTTGATCTCTTGTGCGTATTCCAATGAAGTTATGATAATAGCGCTGGGTTACACGCCTGTAATTGGCTATTCAAATCGGATAATCTGACATCAACTCTTGTCATGTCTAAACCGTGTCCAGCATTAAATAGGGGGAAAATGTGAAATTAAACTTTATGTCAGAGTTTGGAGAATTTTGAGACTGACAATAATTGTTTTGAATGTCAACTCCTAATATATTATGAAATACTGTCAGGATTTAAGTAAAAAATTGTCCATTAAATCAAGTCTTGTCATGTCTAAAGCGTGTCCAGCTGCAAATAGGGGGGTGAAAATATGAAATTAAACGTAATGTCAGAGTTTGAGAATGATTGTTTTAAATGTCTACTCTATATAATATGAAATACAGCTTGGATTTCAAGCAAAAATAAGTCTATTAAATGAAACATGAGTAAAATAAGACAAGAACCCATATCAAATAAATGAAGGAATAAATAAGTGACACAAAGATGCTTTACATACGTTATAATAATGTAGACTTTAGCCTTGTATGGTAATATAGATGTTCATAATTATAAAAAGGTGTACACTTAATTGAAAAGTTTTAATATATGTTGGACTAATCTTGCTTTAATATTAAACTTATTTTTATTAAATTATTATTATTACTTTTTTTGTGAAACTAATCAAAGGTAGGATGTGATGAAGATGATGCTTTGCAGTTTTTCCCCAATAACTAAATACATTTTTTTGCCATCTAGTAGCTCACATGGTCACCACGCCGGTCGTGATGGGGCCCTGCAGACGACCACCGGAGCAGAGGAGTCCCCCTGCCGCAGATCAAGCCACCGGGCCTTGAACCTGACCCCTTTGGGACCATATAGGGCGAGCTTGTCACATTGCATCCCCGCTGGCGCATTGTTTCAGCAGGAGTCCCTCAAAGCCCTGAGAGGGAGATAGATAGTGTGGCCGTCCATCCAATAAACTGCCTCTCTCCCCTTCACGATCCCCGCGGTGCTCCCGGTTTTGACACAGGAGACAAAACCCGCAGGAGAGGACTATGAATGGTAAAAGCACCGAGGAGGCCGAGTGAGAGCAAAAAGGAGGCGGCGTGGCTTTGTAGTCGGGGAGGAATGCGGAAATGTCCTCGCTCCGTGTCAAACCTCTCTGAAGGGGGTCAGGCCACATTCAGCCGGCGTGGGAAAGCCAGGCAGAGACGGAGCTCACAGGCGAGGAGCGAGGCTGCATTGCATAGGCCTATCCGGGGATATATGGAAGAAAAAAAAGAAGAAAGAAAGGAGAAAATCCAAAGAAGAGCGTGGTTTTTGGAGGGCTGTATCACGCGTTTGCCTTTGTCCTATGACCCCCCCATCCGACACCCCCGTCCCCTCCACACCCCCCACACACACACAAAGTTGCAGTGAGAGTGTGTGTGAGTTTTTCGTGCACCACCTCCTCCTCCCTCGTTGAGTGTCTTTGCCTTGGCTGGTGCAGTCTGAGGGATGGGGGATTAGAGCCTGCACCGTCCAACTACCTGTGTGGCCCCCGCATGGAGGACAGTGGACAGGGGTGCGTTTGATGCAGGACATTTTTATCCGAAAAACGAATGCCTCCTCAGCATTTGATCGGATATGCCGACGTTACGACACTTTATTGACAACATAAACCAAGGTAAACACTGAGAGTGGGGGATATTTATGCCGAATTGTGTGCCAAAATGTTTTTTATCAGGCTAGAAATGTTGCATTACAATCCAATATCATTTTAGTAACTGAAAAGAGCATTTCCCTGGCTTGCTAGTATTTAAATGAGCATTTTTGGGTCCACGCACAAATAAATTAGAAACAATTAGAGGGGGCTTTCCACGCTAATGAAAACACCTTTAAAACTCTGCTAATGCATTGTTGTACACGTTAACAACGACTTGTGGTTTGAAACGCAAATTGTAAAGTGTTTTAAAGGACTGTTGCTGTAGGAAGTCCAGACAATGCAATCACTAGACAGCCACGTGCTCGCAAAAGTTTGTGTCGCCTGAAACAGAAACTTTGATAAAGCAGGACACGATAGGCTAAACGCGTTTTTATAACAACTAAACACAGTTTCGTTTGTTAGGTTTTTGCTCTTGTTGTGTGTTCTCTTTAAATGCTTAATTTCCTTTTAACAAAGTGAGAGAGCACATGATCTGTAACAGCGTTGCATGTGGGGTTATTTATGAATGCGTGTTTATTTGGTGCAAAACTATCTCAAACAACGTGGTTAAATGTGGCTAATTTGAATTATTTTACATTACTTGGTGTAAGTGGTAGGAGGACATGAGTTTCAATGCGTAACAGGAGGAGGAGTGAAGTTGGGACGCAAACGGGGCTCTTGTGTTGATAGTCGGAATAAAACATGATGACAGTCCTGTTAATGCCTACCTGGAGCCCAGTTTGACCAAAACTGACAAAGATGGTTTCTTCCTCCATCTGTGTCTCCCTGTCATCTAGGCATGCATGTGCCAACTTTTTTCTGTGAATATGCCTTTGTGAGAAACTCTCCGGCTCGTCACCCTCGCCGGGATTCCCCTCAATATTTTCACCGAGAGACGAGAAAAAAAATCAGCAAAAATGGACAAAGAAGGAGCTGGTACTCAATATGAACCCGTGGCCGAGATTGGAGAAGGCGCTTATGGAAAGTGTACAAGGCGAGAGATATGAAGAACGGGGGACGCTTTGTAGCCCTAAAAAGAGTCCGGGTCCAGACGGCGGAAGAGGGGATGCCTCTCTCTACCATCCGGGAGGTGGCGGTACTGAGGCAGCTGGAAGCCTTTGAGCACCCCAATGTTGTCAGGTAAGTCAGGGGAGAGGTGGGTTGCCATGTGTATGTGTTTGTATGTCAGATAGAGATGCAGACAGTGTAAGATAAAAGTATTTTACGATAGAAACACACACTTATGTTATATGGTCTCATGTGTCAACCACACTGCCTCCTATGACCTTTAGGTTAGGCAAACACTCATACTGCCCACTGTTTTTGCTTCAATTGTGTTATGCTGACTCTGTGAAAATGGGGGTTGCATAACAATGTGTTGCCCCAGAACGTGGGCCGTAATTGCACACCTTTCAGAGCATAACTTTTGCCATTTGCATCAACCAAGTCTGTATTGTTAGTTTCATTTCTAGTTTAAAACATCCCTTTACATTGATGGACTTTAAAAGGTGTTACCCCCACTCATCCTACAAACTACTTGCCCCTGATAAAATGCTGGGTTGCAGAGTTATTTGAAGTATAATGATAAACATGTGGAAGTATTATAGTGTTTTAGGTTGCCAATACTCACGCAGTTATCAGTGATGAACGCACCTCAGCCTCATCGTACCTATGGCGTTTTCAGCCTTTCTAATAATTAGGCCTTTGCCAGTCGACACAATCAATTACATTTTCATATACCTGGCATTTAATTCAAAGTAGTCTAGAGCTGCAACTAAGAGCTTTTGAACTATAATTTAATCTACCAATTATGTTCTCAACGAATAGGTTGGTTTATAAAACGAATAATAGTGAATACATTCCAAAGTTGTGTTTTAAATGTCTTGTCTTGGTAATTCAACACCCAAATATAATCAGTTTGATTTGAAGTTTCCTATTTTGGATGGTTGAAACAAGCGTTTTCGGCTATTTAGCATTAGATAAATTACTTAAAATGTAATTCATTGTGTTGTCTGTAGAACGTATTTAGAGAAATTACAACATACCCCATCACAATGTCCTATACCCCACTAACGTCACAATTTCCCCAACAGAAAACCTAAGGTTATTCAGTTTAATATCAGGAAAGGCACATAATATATTCATATTTGAAAGACTGCAGGTAGTTAAAATGTAAAATTATACTGTTGGCAACTTCCTATTCACTTATTGATTAAATTAAAAATCATTACAGCTATAAAGTGAGTGCCTATTTTAGAATATTTGAACGCAAGCACATTACAAGTTTGAAGCGTTTTTTTATGTTCAATGCGAGTGGTGTGCTCATCAATACTAATCTCTGCTGTCAAAGTGCCCTTTAGCCTGACTGTCTCACAGCTCACTTACTGTAAGTAAGATTGGATTCACTGAATAAACTCCTTTTTTTAGAGACAAGTTACTAACAGCCTAGCTTCCTCTGTGCCCCGCTGACAGAGGCCATTTTCTTTCAGTTTTGAAATGAATTGTTCTGTCGGAGGTCAGCAGTCAGATACTGCGTCACATGTTGGCACCAGCCAAGGAACTGACCTTGCTTGTGCTTTTTTTAATTTTGGAATATGGAGGGCTGTGGGATTGAAGGGGGAATCCCTAAATGAATTTCAGATGCATGGCTTGTGCTTCTGTGCATCTAACAATAATTCCCCTGTGCATAAATGAATAGTCGTGGATAATGGTTTTTCTGTTAACAGGGTCACAATTTGCCTTATTTCTTACTGACAGACAAATAAATAATTGGGAATATGTTTTCTTAGGTCATTTTTATTAAGTGGTTGAGCAGTATTGTGGAAGCATTAGTTGTAATAATATGCAGGGCTATTGTTGCAATAAATCAATTCAAGAGTACAACCATCTGCTCTTTGAACTATCAGAGCCAGTTTAGCCAAACAGCATAGCAAAGCAGTCCAGGCCAGGAAGGGTGCATTGTGGGCCTTCTGTGTGACTCCAGGCAACCCCTGGATGTTAGTAATGAGGCCCATTATTCATTCCATATGTTCAGTGTCTGCTGAGAGCCCCCATTGTAGCCCAACAATCGAGCCGTGAGGGCGTTTAACCACCAGCGCTTCAGAGGAGGGCGCCGTTTATTCTGTGACATCATACACAGTACTAATACCTTGAATTAATCGCCTCTCACTGACTCCAGTATATCCAGGTCCGCTGATTACAAGGGTGTTGGCAGAAACGCACAATGCCTCGTTGGATAGGAATAAAAGCGTTTCCGGAGAGATTTACTAATTTCTTCACATGCTTCCATTTTAAACAGTTTATGTAGATTAGCTAGTGATTTATAGTAACATATGCCCCGAAAAAGTATCAAATTAATGGACAGACATGAGTTGGGCCACCATGAATTGATATTTTCAGCGATATTCATAATTGTATCTCTTCAGCTATCAATATTGACTTCAATCCAATCAAGCGTTTTGAGGTTGGACGTTTAAACTGCGATACTCTCTAGATTTTACATTTAATAATGTAATAAGTGCCTGGGTTGGCACTATTAAAAGGCCTGAACAGAAGGCATAACTTATGGTTTTATTGGGTCAATAAATATATTGCAGTCACAGGTTAAGTCTAAGTCATGGGAGATACAAATATTCGCCTTTGTGTTTTATAGCTTACAAATGTAATCTGTCTTTAGAAATCAGATTTTACCATTTCATTGGCTTATTCATTTAGACAAACATTCCATACTTTAAAGGGTTACAGTAACCCATTATTTTGTATCCTAACACAACTTGTCAGATAGTAATCCATCATGGCTTTCTTCGTCTCGTGTGTTGTGGTGGGGAAAGATGCTGCCTCTGCAACAGCTACAAGGTCCACTCAACTTCCCATAGAGAATCAGGAGTTGTCATAGTGCTGGTTGAGGAATGCTGCTTGTGGTCCCCAAGCTCTTTGAAGGGGACATACTGGATAGCTTTTTTCAGCTTTTCACCAAAGCCTGCCTTGGCAGGTCTGCTGAAATAATCTGGATTCTTGGCCTTAGTTTGTTGCCTAGTGAAAACACAAACCATAAAAGCTGGGTGTTTGGGGCCTAAATCTTTTTAAAACATTGTAAAGAAGTACTTTTTCTGTGCAGCCTAACACAATGTTATCAGAGTTCCAGCAGCACAGCATAATTCTGCTCTCCAAACGTGTACATTTTGCTATTGAAAGTTTCTTTAGAATAACCATAGCCAACGGTCCAGACACAGGTTCTTGTCATAAGATTCAATGTCTAAGAATGGATGACTCTTAACTGTCCAACCACCATGACCTTTCCAACCCTCAGATGTTGAGGTTTTACTGGAAGTTTTTTTTTTAGACAACATGTCCCTTGTGTCTTGTATATTTTGCTGCATCATAGGCTTTTTTTCTCATGCAGACATTTTGACCAGTCATAGCAGGAAACACATAGGCGTAACTAATAACATTAACGAGGGCTCCATTACATTAAGGTGTTCCAGTAAGTCGTAAGTCATTAAAAATGTCATTAGTTACACCTCTGTTTGATTGACATGTCTACTGCTGGGTACGGAGTAACTCTCTCGGTCACTCTGTTTGCTTTAGACGGCACAAAATTGTAGTGTACCTTTCTTTAATTTTGATTGTCCCATGTGTAAAATGTTTTATTATACAAGAGACAAGCTTTTGACAGTGGAACCAAAAAATATGTGTTCATAAGCAATCGTGTTACAACAAAGTCAATGCTTTGCCTTTGCTATCTGTGCATATTCCTATCTTTTACTTAACAATGCATCTGTCACTATAGAGCAGGGTACAAAGCACCATTTACTAGCTAAATGCTTCTAAAATATACAGATTGCTCTTTTTATATATCGCCCCAAACATAAAAGTAATTATCTACAGATTGATTGGAATGACATAATGCATTCCTCTACTGAGTAATGTTTTCAAAGTATATTTTGATAATTTTGAAGATACAATGAAATGCATTGAAAAAGGAAGAATACGCAAACAATGAAGACATGATAGCAATGGGATATTCCGTCTTATTAGTTGGATTCAGAAGCTTTGTTGCAGCATGCTGAGTGGCGTTGACTAATTGAATCAATTGTGTTGATCTCTTCCACCTGTTACTCTTGTTCTAGGTTGTTCGATGTGTGTACAGTCTCTCGGACTGACCGAGAAACCAAACTCACGCTGGTCTTTGAGCATGTGGATCAGGACCTGACCACCTACCTGGAGAAGGCCCCTGACCCCGAGTACCACCTGAGACCATCAAGGTACCACTGCCATTGTTATCTTGAAGTACTAGAAGATCTGTCTTTAATGGCTGTGTGACTTGTGATTGCTTCACTATTGCAACATCACTGAGGAATACACAGTTGATATTTGTAGAAAGCACATTAACTTAATTTAAAATAAATGTTTACAGTTTCATTTAAAAATATAAGTAGTAAGCTATTAGCTAATACTCTTGTGTCTCGCAGCTGTTCTGTTTAGTAATGAGTGGGTTTTCTTGGCCAGAGAGGACAGAGTGCAGTTCCCTTTAAAACATCAGAGGTACCAGAGCATTTTGAAGGGCAGCACATGTGGCAGATGGGCTCCAAATTAGAGGCTCCCAGCCTTCTCTATTTTCACTCTGCCCTCTCTTTCCAAGTTTACACTGTATTACAGAGGGTAACAGAGAAAAAGTGTGAGAAACTAGCCTTTAAAATGCCCCTTTTTTGGGATTACAAATAAGTTAATTTGAAGCCAACAATACTTCACAGTGGTTCGAATTTACCAACTAAACTCAACAATACTATCGATTTCTCTAATTCATAAAAAAAATTCCCTGCGTTTCCATTTACAATCTGCCTAAAGGTCGGAAATGGACGTGTCTTATTTGAATCTTTCCCACACTCGTACCTTTTTCAAAATCACTTTATCCCATTTCACCCTAAGGTCGAAACCTGTATAGTGTATAATATTGAAGAGATATATTTCTATATTTAGAGAGGGGGCCCTCTGAGTTTTAAGTGTCACAGTGAAACAGAGAAGTTCTGGAAGCTAGAATAACCGTTTGTTTTCACCTCAGGGTCCGTTTATGTGTGAACGTTTTGTGTGGAGCTGTAATATTTGTGAGATGCTTAGTTTGCAAGCGCAGACGAGTCAGGTAGATCACACCTGAGGCTTTCCCCAGGTTTTTGCTGAAGTTCAAACTGTGTATGAGACTTTAGTGTTCTATCAGTATCTCGCAGAGATGGAGTACTCGAGTCCAGGGTTGCGGTCGGATAATCCAAAAATCAGCTCCTAACGTCTAACCCTATCGTCTATTCCTTGACCTCCGAGTCAAACGTCAAGGGGTTAAGGGATAGTGGATAGGAGAATTCAAAAGGACTTAGGAGAAGAGACTGCGGTACTTTAGAGAATCCGACTGCACTTTCACTATCCGACGTGTTTTGATGCGCCAGCGGACGTCATAATGTGCGTCTGCTGCTGTGGGGAAACTACAGTTTTCTATACAGCGGACTACAAATGGATGTTCAATAAGAACGAGGGACTACTGTAAACTCATCTAGAGACTCTGCACCGTGCTCTGATGCTGTTGCTTTATGCTTTATGAACGTGGACAACAGAGAAACATATTCTTCATGACCAAAGTTGGAATTGAAATAAAAAGGAAAGTGAAACTTATGCTCGTCACCCTCTCCCTCCGGTCCACATTAATACATGATTGTATGATATGAAAATATCTTAAAATCAATACAAATGTATTTATTATAAACGTTAGTCCTTAACATCTATCACTGTGTATATCACCATTCAAACTCTTTTAAAAGTTGAACAAACTCCACACAGCTCAGTAAAGACTGTGAGATGTTGACTTTATTTGATCATTTCAGTAAAAACTAACGTTCATATTTCTCTTTTTGATACTTAGCAACTTACCACATACGTTTTTAAATGCTTAATAAGCACCGTAACTTTCATGATATATTTCTCGTCATAATCGGTTGTTTCCGTGAACGGCCGACTGTTGTGTGACGGCAAATGCTGCGCTGCAAGGCATTGTGGGGCAGCATTTTCTCTCCTTTCGTAAGGGAGGTCCAGTGGTTCCTAAGCTAAAGGAGGTTATAAAGGAAGTTTGAAACCTCCTTTCCTATCATCTAGAGCAGTGGTTCTCAAATGGGGTACGCGGACCCCTAGGGGTACGTTGGAGTACTGCAGGGGGTACGTGAGATTTATTTTATGTTAATGAAAAAACAACATAATAATGCATTTAAACAAACTACTAATAGTAGATTAACTACTTTATTCAAAGGTTTACAGTAATTCTGGATAATAAAATGGGAAAAATAAACGGGGTGCTCTCTTTTCCTCTCCCTCTCCTGACAGCCCATCAGTCTCGTGCAGCTCGCTGAACCTGTAATAAGTGACCCGACAGTAAAGAATAAATATATTTATAACTAGTTTAGCTAGTTCCAGAGTAGATGAACTAGCTAAGTCTGTTAGGTCTAACTCTTAGTGTATTTTGCTCGCTCAACGTCCGTCACAGCGGGGAGCTGTGATCCAAGAGCTGCGTGTTCTCCGTCAGCAGCAGCTGATCTGATCTCTGACTCTCTCTCTCGCGTCCGGTTAGACTTCACTCGCGTTATGTCCAAATCTATCAGATCTAGCTAGCTCTAGTTAATTATATGACTGCCTGCTTATCAAAGGACACCTAAACAATAAGCGTTGCTTGGCAACGGCGTGTGGCTGCAAAGTATAGCGCAGCATTATGCATATGTTTATATGAGGGGTCAAAATCCCATGCTCATAAAATGCTCATATATTTTTTTTCTTCATTCCCCACGCCCCAAAATAAATAATTATTTTATATTAACAGAGTTACACATATTTCAAAAACGTGAAGTGTAATAACTGCGGGTGCCTCCCTGTCAAAATGACAAAGATCCTCAGTGAAGCACAAGCCCATGTTTCTCACTAAATTGTAAGTACAACTTATTAAGAAGATCAGTTCAATGCAACTAATGTCGTCTTAGTGTTATTGCATGATGTTGAAATTGGTTTGCCATGAATTTAGTGATGGATTGTAAACATTTGAAATGTAGCATTTAAGTGTTGCTCAGTTACAATGTTGTTGTTTTAATAAATCAGACACTGATGGTGCAGCGCTGTACTGTACCTCTTTATATAGGCTTTTTTTCCCTTAACAAATTATTTTTGCGCTGATCAGGGTGTACTTTATGCATATTTTTTTCAAAGGGGGTACATTATTGAAAAAAGTTTGAGAACCACTGATCTAGAGAATTCGAACGGCACTTATCATGGCTGCCACTGAGGGACTTCCGTGTCATTTCACTCCGTTAGGAAGGTTCCTACACTAAATGGTCTATTCGACTTCAGCCCTGGACTCGGACTTGAGTCGGACTCGAGTGCCGATTTTCGGGACTCGTCACTCGACTCGGACTCGTGCGCGGATTGACTCGGGACTCGAGAGTGTCTTGGAGTCGTGAATTGGTGACTTGACTACAACACTCTCGGTGCGGTTATGATTGTGTTGATCATGATTTTAGGCTCCAAATATTCCATTGTACATGAAAATGTTTACCTGCCAATGACAATTATAATTTGTTGCATTTCTGTCAATGAATGGATTTGTTGAGAGAAAATGTACCTGCAACTAATACATTAAGTGTTTGAGGTATTTGATTATTATGAAGGAGTTTTTTTTATTTCTTAGCTTAGGTCAGTGGTTCTCAAACTTTTTCCACTGACCTTTTGGAGAAAAAAAAAAGTCGCCCCCCCCCCCCAACACAAATCGTCACGTAATGGGCAAAGTTAACATTTATTAATATACATCAAAATGAACGTGAGCATTCCTTTCAAAAAAGTAAAAAAATCACTTTGCTAGAACAGTGATGATGCTCCATAAGTCTGTGTGCTCCAAAAAATAAATACATAATACATTGTGCAATCCCTTTGCTAGAACAATAAGTTATAATACTTTGCCACTTTGCAATCTGTGCAAAAAAAATGAAAAGAAAGAAAATGCTGATATTTGGCAAAAAGTTTGTCTTATCACAGCATTAGTGGCTGCAATGAGCCGGTTTTGCACTGCACATTTCTTCAAAACGGGATTGCAGGCTCAGTGGCGGCACCAGAGATTTTCTTTTGGGGGTGCTGTGGGGTAGCTTGACGTTTCATAGAGGGTGCTCAATCATGTAGGTTTCCCATTAATGTACCGGTCGCTACAGTGGAATTTTCTACTGCAACAATCCACACGCAAATGTTACAATGAAGGCTCTATAATCAGCTCACGTCATATAGGTGTAAGCAGGGGTAAAGTGCTATTTTTTTTATAGGTGGTGTGTGGACCTAACATCCTCCAGGGGAATCCGGGGTCATGGTCCCCCGGTAAGATTAAAAAAAAGAAAAGTTAAATGTATCAATCTGGTGCATTTTGAGAGCAAAATGAAGCGATCTATGGATAAATCTCTCAACACCCATATGAAACAGAACTGTAAGCAGATTTTATTTTTCTTTATGGATATTTTACAAATCATTCAATCATACCTGTTTTTCATTTATTCTCTTATTTTTGTATTCCTATAATGATCATATAAACGTGTGCCTTGGAAATAATTGTTTACATTAAACGTGACCAAACCGTTTGAGACCCACTGAGATAACTTAGACTAACGTTAGGACTCCACCTTGTTGTTGAAAAAGCTCCTTATACCCGTTAGCGTAGCTCGCTAGCACCAGAAGCTAACAACAACGATCTCCGGTACCGGTGTGTGCGCTCTCTCTCTCGCTCGCGCACACACACAAAATGGCTTGTTCCACACACACACACACACACACACACACACACACACACACACACACACACACACACACACACACACACACACACACACACACACACACACAGAGACCCAGACGTACTTGTACTGTACTGTAGCATATTATTTTCAATTCAATAATTTTTCAAAATCTTATTTTTTTTCATCCTGGTCTCTTGCGCCCCCCCCCCCCCTGTCATGCCTCCCATTTTGAGAAAACACTGGCTTAGGTTAACCAGAAAAAAAATGAAATATTCCGCCTCTTGCTCCTGGCTTTTTTCTTTAGATAAACGCATTTTAGAAAATAATTGTTATTGGTCTTTAGTTGTAACCATTTTAATGTTCATGAGGTGTTTATTTGTTCGTTTCATTGTACTAGTTAAGTTATAAGCTGAATAAGTTGTTACTCGGTCAAAAGAAAATGAACTGTCACTTTTGATAATTGAGTAATCAGCCTCTTTCTTAATTTAGCTTAGCTGTTAATCGGGTGCATCCACAATCCAAAGATGTTTTGTTCTGAGGCAACAATCAAGTGCAGGGCCAAACACCTGTTGTCCTACAAAATGGTGAAGCACAGTATGTGTTCAAATGGGGACCTCAGCAGATGTTTTTGGAAAGTCTATTTATGGCACTTGATTGTACACACAAAATGAAGGAAGTTGTGTTAAGAAGGAAAAAAAGACAATAAATGGATGAGAAGTTCAAATACAGTTTACTCTCATAACCCTGCACACCTGGCTAGTTGCTCTGCGAAGAGGACATCTTTGTCAGTTTCATAAATAACCCAACTTGTTAAACACATCTCTCCCACTAACTATGATTTTGGAAAAGTTCTTGGGAAGAGGTTTCCAGCACTGTACAGAAAACACTTTGAAGCATACGGCCCCCTTATAATCCCCCTCCTTCTGTTGCTTTCTCCTAACATCCATACAGCTGAGGCCTTGAGGGGACAAAAAGACAATGATCAAGTGAAGAGATGACACAGGCACCATCCCCTGTTATTTCTAGGACAGTGGACACTGCACAGTAACACCCCCCTTCCCTGCAACTTAATTTTCCCTCGGCTAAAGCAGATGACACCAGATAGGGGATCAAAGTCCAGCAGTCCCAAGTTTATCAACTCTGTGCACATCTCAATAATGTATTATCTTTTCTATAGTGTCACCCTTAAAAACCCTAACCCAAAAAAACATTCACCTTCAGCCAAAGACCAAAAAAACAAGCATACTTTTCCTTTAAAATCAATCCACCCCCAGCACCAGGCACCCCACTCTGCCCCTGTCCTTTTTTGCCCCCCACCCTCCACCACCCACTCAGTCTTACTCAGACTCTAGACCCACCACATGGTCATTGATGAAAGAGGTCCTCCTCCAGGAATCAAATGAGCTGGAAGGACATCAAGGAGCCGCGCTGCCCCAGCCTCAGTGCTCCTCTGCCGGGCCAGCACTTGGGTCTCACCCACCCTCCTCCTCTGCCATCGTCCAAGCCTCCACAGCTCTATTCTCTGGGCCCATAAAGGGGGGAGGTTAATGAAGCATGGGGAGGGAATTACACTAACGCTAACCGGCAGATGTCCCATATTGTGCAGAGCTACAATAAACAATATGGCTGCCTCTGGTACATTTGCATTAGAAAAGGAGGTGCACTCAGAAAGCCATGTTTTGACTGCAACTACTTTTTTCCTGGTCCTCCTGCTTTTTCTGGTTTGGATCTGTTGTCTTTTTTGTGTATTTTATGTTTCCTCCTGGCCAACTTGTTTGTTGTTTTTTAAGTTTGGAATGCTGCCAGTTGAAGACAGTTGTGTGTTGAGCAAGTCTTGTGCTGCTGAAATCAACTTTGTGAGCTAAAAGATTGTTCAATGTGGTCTTCGGTGCAACATGTGGTCCTAAAACTTGTGGCAGTATTACTTTTGCTATTATTAAACTATTATATTATTGCATTGCAGTTCCAATATGCTGTTGAACATAGGTGGAATGTCTTCCCATAACTCAGTTGTGAAGGTAATCGATACAACAGAGATGATGACACTATGGCCAACGGGGCCACGATTGTTTGTGTGTTTGTCCAAGAGTCACACTTCTGAGATAATTAGTGTTTACTAGGAAATGCTGCTGAAAGGAAGCATGGTGAAATGGCTATTTAAAGCGTAGAGGAACTGGTGGGGGTGGGGGGGCATGCTATTGTGTCAACCCCCCCTCCACACACACACAAAATAACCAACTGCCTGCCTCTCTCCTATGGCCCTGTTTGTCTGCTGCCCTCTGTGCTGGGTCATGGCTGGATGGAGATGTAGAAAGGAAGGTCTGTTTATGCATCCTGCCTGCCCTTGGTCAGAGGACACACACACACACACACACACACACACACAGACGCACCCTTACACAGTCTGAGGTGCCGCCTCTCACAAATAGAAAAGTAGATAGACACATTATGTTAACGCAGCGTCAGAGGGACACCCAGTTTGTGTGTACACATCACTCCCCATCTCCACAGCATTGTGTGGGGCGTCCCGTCTCTTCCACTATGGCCGGCACAGCAGCCAGCCCCCGCCGTTTGCTAATGTTTTCTGCTTGAGTGTGCAGACCCCTTTGACTCACTCACCAGCTGGTCGGCCGCTGAATAGAGCTGCGGGCTCAGGTCCATGTCACTTGTGAGGTCTTGGCGGAGGCTTTTTGTGGTTTGAGTTGGGGGGCATTTGTGGGTGTTTTGGGGGGGCTGTACAGGCCAGGATACAACGAACCCCACCAGCATTGTAGCATTTTTATTTACAAATGACTCTCTTTTCTAACAGACTTCAATACTTCCATACGCAGACTACATATTTATCTGTCTGGGCCTTTGGCTCTACCTAGACTTCATTATATCGAACAATCCAGACCATAGCTCTGCCAAAACTACCAGGCCACAATCCCTTGTAATGACATGTTATTTGTCTACAGGTGCGGGACCTGTTTTGAGAGTGGTTCGGTATGAAAAGAACAAGTCTAAGCTGGTTTTGTACATAGTTCATCTGTGTTACTTGTGCAAGTGTGTCATGGACACAGTGAGGTCAGCTTTTGGGCATTAAAACAGAACAAGCGCCAATTAACTCGGAGCCGGACAGCTGCTGAGAAACAGAGATCCATGCTTGTTCAGAACGGGGCCTCTTCCTGCCTCTATCATGAATGTGTGTCAGTTATCAAGCATCTGCTGCAGTCGACAAGAAAAGACACAGGCCTCCTCTAGTTAACTCCCTCCATACCATGGTCTCTCAGCCTTTAGACTTCTCAATGCAGGGTCTTTCAGGCCTTTACTTGCATGGTTGACATGGGAATTCATTTAAATGTTAAATTGAGAGGTGTGGGGTCATGAAGCCATCTGTCTTTGACCTTTTGAAAGGACAAGTACGACTGAACGTTTGGAAGCCGAATTTGTCTCGTGACAATACCTTTTTTCAAAAAAGTGTTATCATACTTCAACCATCTGGAGTTTTTGGTTTCTTAAGTACCACACTCATTGTCATTTCATCAGCACGGCTACAATATCGTAAAGCTTAGATCATGGCATATGATCTTCACTTTATAGATTCTGTATTTCTGTAATGTTTGTATAAATCCCCCTCCCTTTCTCTTCTTAGTCTTTCTGTTTTGTTTTCTACAGGATATGATGTACCAGCTGCTCCAGGGGCTGGACTTCCTGCACTCGCATCGCGTGGTTCACCGTGACCTGAAGCCCCAGAACATCCTGGTCACCAGCGGAGGTCAGATCAAACTGGCCGACTTTGGTCTCGCCCGCATCTACAGCTTCCAGATGGCCCTCACCTCTGTGGTAAGTGATGTTGTTGATATTTCTCAACTCAGTATGGCTCATCCAATAGTTCCTTAAAACGGAGTGACTCAAAACAAACGGTCCCAAACCAGTGATCCTACAGGTTCACAGATTGAGGCCCAGAGGCTATTATTGCTGGGTCAGAGACACTAATAGATTATGAAAGGGTAATATTGATCTGATATATTGGTTTGTCACAGTAGGGTTTCTATGCACCTGTTAACATTTGTAAGCATTATGTTCTACATCTTATCCTTATTATTTGAATCTCAATACAAATGATTTAAATCTTACTAAAGCAGTGCATTTGATGTATCCACAGAGTCTGAAGGTTTTTAAAATAGAAGTTGTAGCCACTATTAATAGATGATATAGCAATCAAATGACATATTTGTAGTTAAGCGTGTGTGTTTCGAAACAGGGACATTTATTTTGAGAGTAAACGGCAAATGTAGATGTTACATCGCACCCGTAAGTCATTTGTCCCCTCTTTTTTATGTAAAGATACACATAACACGAAAGATAGTGACAAATAAAATCTATACAATAAGTATCACGTGAGATAATGAAACAATAACTCAATCGATGAACTTGTGCAATACAAATAAACTTTAATAACCCCGCTCTTTCCTTGAAAATGCACGCTAGAATTTTTAATTACATTATCAAACGTATTACTCATTTCCTTTTGCACATTACTCACCAAAAAATTAGTGTGTGCATGTATGCTTCTGTCATTGCAAATTAAAATGTTGCAAGCTTATGCCATTCTCACACACACACACACACACACACACACACACACACACACACACACACACGCACACACACACACACTGCCTTGCACTACACTCCCATCTCCAGAGAGTTAGATGAAAAGCATCTAATGTGCTGGAGGGGGCACTTACAGGGCATCAGCGGGTAGCTCTGCTGCAATGTGCCAAATGATAGGGTTTCTCTGTGTAAAGTGAGAGCCAAGGGCCCCCGTGGTCTGTCTCAGGAATCCCTCAGTGGCTGCTGCAGACAGGGATGGGACAGACGAGAAGAGACAGACACCCCTCCCTTTCCACAGTCGGCACTTTGATGTCCAACTGTTGAGCTCTGGGCTCTGATGACCAGATAAAATAGAGAGGGAGACTGAAAGGGGTCTTTGGAAGAGCTTGAAATAGGGAGAGATGAGACTTTTAAGATTAAGTTAGCCAGCAACAGTAGCTCTGTAGCTTGTTATAAGACAACATTTACTAAAGAGAAGAAGGTTTTCTTATTGGGCCTCACATTCAGACAGATGTATGCCTTTCAGCTTCTTTTGTTCATCAACCTGACAAGTCTAGACCCCTCTGGTTTTATTTTTGTTTGGGTATTGTATGGCAAATCTTCAATTGTATACGTTGTTTTTCAATGGAGGATAACCTTTTAGCACAGGCTTGCTTGTTAGTTTTCAAATAATGTACCCCTAACTGACAAAACATTTTTAAATTCAGTGTGAAATATACTGTGACACGAAGACAATGCAACTTTTTTATGGCAAGTTAACAAAGCTCATGGGAACTTAAGTCAGGCTCATCAAAAAAATGTGCAGCATATGGCCATCTGAAGTCAATATAAACATCCTTTGGGTGAAAAACGCTAACTTTAATTCTATTCTATTCTATTGTCATTTGGCAACAAGATGTGAAGCCAGGCTACTGATGTGCATACTGTATTTCTTAGCAAAGGAAGAAATGACAAGGAAAAGTAGTCATCGTGGGCTTGAAAACAGGTATAAAAGAATGAGTGATGGAAGTGAGTGAGGAATTACAGTTTTAATTGGAATTGTTCACATATTTGATCACATATTATTGCAATGTAATGAAGGTGTTAATGATAAAAAGTGAATATGAGGTTGCATTATTAAGACAGCAGTTATTAGGATGGACTGATTAATATCTGCATTAGAATTGTCAGACATTTCTTTTCTTTTTGTGATCATTAGTTTCAAAATGTAGACTTTATTTCTCCTAGGCTCTTTTTCTGTTTGAGTAATGTGTGACTGCATTAAACTGTAATTTCTCCTTTTTTTTAAAACATACTTTTTTATGATTCAGATAAAGTCAGTATGTCTCCCAGGTCATTTCAGGAAATGATCATTCAGATTGATGAAAATACACCTTTAACTCTCATAGGAAGACGTACCTAACCAAAGCATTTACATAATGTTTCACAATATTAAGTGTGTGTGGTTTCACTTGGTGTAGTTAAACTTCATTTATGACTAGACGTGACACTTTTTCTCGAGGGAAGAATACTTAACGGGGAATTCACCTTGTGCGTGTGAGTGACAAATCTCAAGCCCCGAAACCACTCAAGCACACACAGAGGCACTTAACATGACTGTGTTTTTGCACAATCTCACACACATTTATTTCCAGACTGGGCCACAAATGAGATGGAGGTAAAGTGCGAGTATGCGTGTGTTAGTGCGCGAATGCTCTCGTGCTGCAATGTGGGCACAGGATCTTTGCTTCTAGATTGATGTTCCTGTGTCTGGAAAACCCCTATCAGTCCAACACACACACAATCTCCATTCATCCATTCAGTATTTCCTCTTGCTAATAAAAGCAGATAATCTACACTGTATGCAGCTCACATGTTCACCAATACACACAGCATTGAAGAGGATCTTCCCCTTTGCCCAACAGACAAGCATTTGCTTATTTAGTCACCTAATGCCACCGTTACTGGCAGACAGATGGGCTTTGGAGAACTGCTGTTGCTTAAGCGAATAAGACACTTCTCTCTCACTTTCGAAGTGATTCATTTAGCACTTCTACAATGACAACATGGCTGAAGTGAGCATTTGCATAATGTGTCAAAGAGTCCCCCCTCTGCTGATCATTTACCAGCATTGCTTGAACTTCGCTTTTTGAGATGACTTTGCTTTCTCACCTAGCCACATGCCGAGTTGTTCATGTCATTTACAAAATAAATGTGGTATTTGTGTGTATAGAAACGTGTGTGATGGAGTCTGGTTGATTTGCACATGCATGGTTGCGTGTGACTGATGGCATCACCCGCCAACCATGTTGCACATATTTCCCCCTCCCCGAAAGAGAGGGAGCGGGAGCTAAGGAGGGAGGGAGACCACCCATTGGGTTGGTACTGGGGTCCAGATTAGGCCGCCCCTGGCAGTCCCTGGAGGTCCGTTGCTTTGTTGATGGTTTTTTAATGACCCCAGTCTCATTGTGCTGCCTTGAGTGACAGGCAGATGGGACAAGCTGATGGGTTAATCTGACATACCAGAAAACAGAGAAGGGTCTTTTTTCTATCCATCTCATTGAGATCCCATTTCTGCTTAAGCGGTCCAGGGGAAGCGGTTTATTTTTTAAATTTGGAATAAATGCAACAGTAAAACCTACAGTGTTACTAAAACTCACACAAGTTTAAAAAAAACGACTTATTAACAACAGAATACTGTTTATAACTTGGGCTTGATTGATCAAAGACCCAAGGAAATCTTTCATCGTTTGACTTGAACCCATCCAATTAAAGTAGGGGGACACATTCCTAAAACATCTTAAGTATCAGTATTAGCTTGCCAAGGGTGCAGAGTTCTTGTCTAAGTTCTCACTAGCTCCTAACTTTGGGAAGAAGTTAGATGTAGCCTAGGACTGATATTTATTTAGACCTGCTGAACATGCGTCCACAGGCATGGCACCATGGCTTTTGAGGGGAAATCCCTTTAGCAAAGCCAAATAACTTGGAAGATCTCTCTTTTCCATCTATTACGATTATTCATCATGTATCATACGAACACTATAAACAGTGCAATACATTCATAAAACTATGAATTAACTTTGCCAGCAACTTTTACCTTAATCTATGCCTCTTAGTGGCAAAGATAAGATCCTTGTGAATATGGCTCCTTTCTCTGGAAGAGGACTATATGTTATGTCAGGTGAGCTTTTCCAAAGATAACCTAAGGTGACCGGAGCTTGGTTTGCTTTTCATCTTCACCAGCAACATATTGGCAACCTTTGTAACACAAGGCTGACAGGATGGTCCCATGAAACACATTATCTTCCGCTCTCATTCATGTCATGTGCATGTCGTTGCCTGTCAAATTAGATTTGGAAAACCAAGGGGAATGCCACCAGTCTATTGTTTTAACACTTGTTGTTTTAACTCCTGTTTTTCTAGTTCTAAACCGAGGGGTTGACATAATTCACAGGCGATGACTAGATAAGCTTATTAGTGGAGAATTTGTTTTTGTCTTGCCTCCGAGCTTATCTTAAGTGAGGATGTTATTGAGTCAAAGGGAACTTTATGACTTTGCAGTCCTGCTGCTTTCCTGACTTATTCCGCAAATAAAACATGTCTTTTATGTGATCAAATGAACCAATTAGTTTTGGCAGTCACCGTCATAGTTTCCTGTAAACTCTGTTAGTTGGTGACATGCAGAAGAGTAAAATAGTTACCTGATTAAAGGTATTTTCCCCACTCTTTCCCCTTCCACTGCTTATAGCCCTCCCACTATGCTTACCAGAATAAGACACCCATATCTCAGACGACATTAAACAAATTGAAACCAGATTTCCTGCCCGTGCTCAAACAGCGAACAGGCTTTTACAATATAAAGCTTTCAAGGGCAGTCAGACTGCAGTCTGGATCTGTAAATTCATTATGAATGTGTTTCCTATTTAAAGCACTAGCTTGACTGAATGTAAGTTAACAATCTGTGGGTGTTGGTTTAGGGCAAGTGAAGATTGGTGTGTTCTCACTTATCACAGTTTATTGCGAGATAGTGTTGATTATGCACATGATATGTCTTAAAGTTGGCAAACCACATGCTTTTTGATGTTGGCTCTTTTGGCACTTGGTTTTTCTAATGAAGCTTTATTTACCATTTTTACGTTAATGATTTTGAGCAAATTTCAAGACTCACAAAACACTGACATGCTTCACTAGAATCCCTTGTAATGCAACAGTCTTAAGGCACACTGATGACACTGAACTGGACATGTATCCCTTCTTTTGCCAGACAATGTGTTTTTACTCTGGACAGACAGAAAGAAGGAAAGAAAGGCAGGCAGGGATAGGGGAGGGGGAACCTTGCACTGCACGCAGGAGAGCACGTGCAGCACACTCTGGGAATGTTTAGATATCTCCTCAAACAGCTTCGCATGGGGAAAAAAAGAAAAAGTCTTCCTCTATGCTTTGACTGCAGCCGGCTGGAGCAAAGGGGCTGGCCTCAATTTGACATAAGCAAACACACACACAGAGTTCACACATATGTAGGAACAGGCATAAACTGTACATACAAGTCAGACAATCACATTGTATTTAATGTTTGCACACACTTTATACACACTTTTACATTCACATTCTAAGTCATGGTTTTCCTGTGCGTCCTGATTATGTTTGTGGGATAGAGCACACACACTCTCCTCAACTTCACTGAATTAATCGTTGATGGTCTCTTGGCAATACTCCAGGTGGGGTAAAGGCGGTACTGACCTGTGTGTGTGTACATGGTGCATGTGCACACTCCCGCACACACCGGCATCTGGATATTAAAGCCTTGTCTGTACCAGCAAGAGGAAGAGGAGGGGGAAAAAAGAGAAAAAATTACAGCATATATCAGGAATTTTCCAGCTAATGATGTGCGGATGTGGTAGCACTGGGGAGAGAGAGAGAGCCACTGACTGTGCTGTCTTTGTTTCGCTCACCGAGGGCCCCATGCTGCATTCCTGTACACTGCATACTTTGGCAACAGTTGTAGTGCTCCTTTTTTCTGTTTTACTGTATACAGTTTGTGTGCTGCTCTTGCACTTTTCTTTCCAGCCTTGTAGCTCTCCCTCCCTCAGACTCTACGTTTCCCCATCATCTCCTTTTTTAAATACCATGTCTCTCTCGCCTTCCTTATTTCCTTTCTTGGCCTTGTGCAGCTGTATTGTTAGGACAGTAAATTGTCTTTGCAAAACAAGAGAAAGAGGGAAAGTGAGGGAGGAGTGAAATAATGGTGTTTACAACATGGCTGACTGCTAGAGCTTCGAATGGGGCCTCTCTGGAGACACAACATTACAGCCATAGCTCCACTATACTCTGAGAGTGCATAGTTCTGCTCATATTATTATAACATCCGCTCTCCTTCTCCCATATGTGGCCTGCCTATACACTCTGGAGGCTTTATCGGTTTTCCTTCCTTGGATGCACAAAGAAAGACTTTAATTTGTGGTGAATTGCTTCCGGAATGTAGTCTATTCTAGCCTTAAAGTCTTAAAGTAAGAAACATTCGAGCAATAACCTAGAGTAGTGGTTCTCAAACTTTTTTCAATAATGTACCCCCTTTGAAAAAAAAAGTACCCCCCCTGATCAGCGAAAAAACTATTTGTTAGGGAAAAAATGCATTATATGAAGAGATACAGTACAGCCTTGCACCATCAGTGTCTGATTTTATTTACAACAACATTGTAACTGAGAAACACTTAAATGCTACATTTCAAATGTTTACAATCCATCACTAAATTCATGGCAAACCAATTTTAACATCATGCAATAACACTAAGGCGACATTAGTTGCATTTATTTTATTTTTATTTATTCATCTTCTTCTTCTTTCGTGTAACGTTAGAGGTCCAACTCAGTGTCGTGTCGCCATGCCTGCATCTCTGGTCCTAGGTCGAAGAGGCTGGCTTCCGAGGGTGGTCTATATAAGGGGCAGATGGTGATTATATGGACAGCGGTCTGCTCAGGGTCACCGCACTCGCATGCTGCACTGTCCGCCAAGCCCCACGTCTTCATCGATGTTTTAAAGAGACCGACCCCAGTTCGTAGACGGTTCAGAGTGGTCCACTGCTGGCGCGGTAGGTCGTCTCCTCCAATGGCGCCATCTCCTGGGTCCCAGATGTAACGGTGGATTCGGGAGGGCCCGGCTGACTCCCACTCCTGCTTCCAAGCTGCTGCCAACCATGCATCTCTGGAGATGTCCTCAGAGGTGGAGTTGAGCATCTCTTGAGCTGCTTTGTTGTAGGGGTGGCGGGACTTGAGTCTGCTTGGAGGTGCTGGTGTTATTGTGGTGTTGTGCAGGATGTGCCTGTCATACTTTTGTGCCTTCCTGGCCAGGGCGAGGGTGGCAGCCTCCCGTCGGAGGCCGGCCGGTGCTATTCCCGCGAGGACTGGCAAGAGGGACACAGGGGTAGGCTTTAAGCATCCAGTTATTATTCGGAGGGAGGTATTGATAGCCACGTCGACCTTTCTCGCATGAGGGCTTCTGCTCCAAACTGGGGCGCAGTATTCCGCTATTTATTCATTTATTTAACAGGGACAGTGCACATTAATGAACATTTCTGTAAATGTGCCAGAGTTAGCCAAGAGGCTCTTTTTCATCTGTAGTCCCTGGACAGATTTTAAAAGTCAACCTGAAGCATTGAACTGATCTTTTTAATAAGTTGTACTTACAATTTAGTGAGAACCATGGGCTTGTGCTTCACTGAGGATCTTTGTCATTCTCGGTGACAGGAAGGCCACTGCAGTTATTACACTTCGCGTTTTGAAATATGTGTAACTCTGTTAACATAAAACCCACACTGCTCAAAACTTCGTAACTTTTCCTAAAATTGGTATATTTATTTATTTATTTTGGGGCATGGGGAATGAAGAGAAAAAAAGATATGAGCATTTTATGAGCATGGGATTTTGACCCCTCATATAAACAAATGCATAATGCTGCGCTATACTTTGCAGCCACAAGCCGTTGCCAAGCAACGCTTATTGTTTAGGTCCTTTGACACGCAGGCAGTCATATAATTAACTAGAGCTAGCTAGATCTGATAGATTTGGACATAAACGCGAGTGAAGTATAACCGGACGCGAGAGAGAGAGATCAGATCAGCTGCTGCTGACGGAGAACACGCAGCTCTTCCGGATCACAGCTCCCCGCTGTGACGGACCGTTGAGCGGAGCAAAATACACTAAGAGTTAGACCTAACAGACTTAGCTAGTTCATCTACTCTGGAACAAGCTAAACTAGTTATAAATATATGTATTCTTTACTGTCGGGTCACTTATTACAGGTTCAGCGAGCTGCACGAGACTGACGGGCTGTCAGGAGAGGGAGAGAAAAAGAGAGCACCCCGTTTATTTTTCCCATTTTATTATCCAGAATTACTGTAAACCTTTGAATAAAGTAGTTAATATACTATTAGTAGTTTGTTTAAATGCATTAATTATGTTGTTTTTTTTCATTAACATAAAATAATCTCACGTACCCCCTGCAGTACTCCAACGTACCCCTAGGGGTCCGCGTACCCCCATTTGAGAACTACTGACCTCGAGGGTATTAACTTTACTGCACGTTTATTCCACGTCATTCAGTGAGCCATTCCTGCCTGTAGTGAATCAAACAATCGTGTGTGTGTGGCCTAGCATTACTATACTTGTGTGT
>NW_022991375.1:2561483-2703983 GCF_902827175.1 Gymnodraco acuticeps
GTGTGTGTGGCCTAGCATTACTATACTTGTGTGTGTGTGTGTGTGTGTGTGTGTGTGTGTGTGTGTGTGTGTGTGTGTGTGTGTGTGTGTGTGTGTGTGTGTGTGTGTGTGTGTGTGTGTGTGTGTGTGTGTGTGTGTGTGTGTGTGTGTGTGTGTGTGTGTGTGTGTGTGTGTGTGTGTGTGTGTGTGTGTGTGTGTGTGTGTGTGTGTGTGTGTGTGTGTGTGTGTGTGTGTGTGTCCTCAGTGAGAGGGAATGTAAACACGGGCCCCCGGCCAGGCTCCATCAGCCCCACTGCCTCCGGCGCTGCAGCCTTAAGCCTCATCCTCATGGCATCAGGTCACTGTGAAGGTCTGCATGGGGAGGGACAGAACATTTTTTGTGTCATGGTAGCAATGGAGAGTGCAACCCCAACCACCCAACATAATATGCCCTTTATTTAAAGAATAATTCAGGTTTATGGGCTTCCAAGGGGGCCAACTTGTAAAAAGGGACAGATAGCTAACACACTGAGAAATAAGACCCAAGTTTCTTTAAACATCAAACACATACTGCAGATAACTTTTTGTACATTCGCAGACACACAGCACTTGGTCCTGAAGCACATGAATCCAGGCTAAAGCAGGTGCTCTACTTAAGTCACGTGCAAGTATTCACACAAACAAAATAAAACCAACGCCCCCACGCTCACATGCATGGGCCACATCAGAATCAGAACACCTTATGTAGTCCCACAGAGGGGAAAGTGACATTGTTACAGCTAAAGTAAAAATATTAAATAAGATGCATGTTTATGATATTAGAGATAGAAATGACACAAATAACAATAAGTAAAGTAAGAGTATCTTTTTATAATAAAATAAGTGTAGCATGTAGAAGTAGTGTGATAACAATTGTCAATAGCAGCATTGTCATACTCGTGCACAGTTCGCTGGTGGCACAGGTCCCATGGAGCTATTCAGACAGGCTTGGAGGTCCGGCCCAGGAGGTCTGGAGGTCCTCGGGCCAGGAGAAGTAATTTCCTCCCTGAAGCGGAGCGGGGAGCAGCAGTGAGGGCCAAGGAGGAGGATGGTGATGGTGGTGGTGGTGTTGGTGAGGGGGAGGATGCTCTCAGCAGAAAGGAATTCCCAGAATGTCGTCCTTTAATCTGGAGTCAGCCTCACACACACACACACACACACACACACTCTCTCTAACTCTCTTTTTCTCTCCCATTGCTTTATCTGACCTCCTCTGGCTTTTCTGTTACTATGCGGAAGGGAAGAAGGGTGTCAGATAGGCGGGAGACAGATTGAAAAAGCAGCGGACCTAACTGGAGCAACACACTGTATCGAAAGAGTTAAACAGCTGACTCCCCTTCTCTGTGTCTGATTGTCCTACATACTGTATGTGTCTGTATCGCTGTTTCCCTGCAGCCTGTACAGAAAAGGGAGAGCAGGGGTGGGTTAATGAAGGGATGCGTGAAGCAGAACAGAGAATGAGAAGGGTGAGAAAGAGACTAAGAAAGAAGGAATGCAAACGTGGTCGGAAGAAGAGGAAGGACAGAAAGAAGCTTATAACAACAATTGGGGAAGGTTTCTTTTTACAACAGCCTTAGTGTTGTTACAATCATCTCCATGAAAACAGTTATGAAGTGAATGTGTTTAGGTCTCCACTCAAAGCACTTTCAGAGTTATAGTTTGAAAGTATTCAGTAAAACAGACTTGAGACTTCTTCTTTCAAAGTTGTTCATTTTATGGATAGTGTGAAACTGTGTTTGATCAAAATGCATTCATGGATATTACAGTCTCTTAAAATGTTGTATCTAGACTTTACTGCATTTCAGGCATGTGTGTTTTACAGACTCATGGGCTAACAGAAACAGACAGAGAAAGAAGGATGCTAATAGAGAAGGATGCTAATAGAGAAGGATGCTAATAGAGAAGGGAGAGGGATTGCAAGATGGAGGGAAGAGAGAGAAAGGGTGAGGATAAATTGGTAAGGGAAAAGCAGTGATTACAGCAGATAGGATCCTTCTAAAAAGTGCTTGTGTATCCACTATCTGTCTGATATAGCTTATTCATAAATGACTCACTCGTACAATATAAGAAAAAGCTTAAGATTGTATTGCCTTTAAAAAATGCATGCATACATTTGTTACCCTTTTCTTTTTTTTAAACTAAGAACAAACAGGATAAGGTAACACACAGTTTGGAAATATTGAGAGACGGACTCATGTATTGCCTCTTTAATGATTATTTACATTAGAGAAATTGTAGATAGAAGTCCTATCCCTTAATGGAAAAAATTGAATGAAAGACCCCCCCCCCCCTGCAATAGTTGCTACAAAAGGTTTCCTGCAGTGCAAGTAGTCGGGGTGTAATCAGATTGCAGTATGATTTAAAAGTATCTATCTTCCGGTGTCTGTGACTTGATGCATGTGTGATATAAAAGACTTCATCTGCAGTTGTGGCCAGGTTTCTAGTAACTGTATTGCAGTGAGGCGGATATACCCCGAGCTCTAGGTCTGTGGTTCTTCCTAGAAGGCTTTACGTGTGCATATGTGTTCACGCGAGCCCTGCATTTTGACTGCAGGTCTTCCAACTCCATGCAGACTGAACTCAAACTCATTTGAGCCTGCAGCTGCAAGAGTGCAAGGATCATGTTTTTTTACGTGTATGCATCCATGCTCAATACAAAGTCTGGGTTGGTATGAGAGATGGAAATATGATGTGCCCTAACTAGATATCAAGCTGAAAACTTAGTTTAAATCAAAGAATGTAAGAAATAATTTCTACCAAATTAAAGCAAGTCATCATTGGATTGTCCTATGTTGAAAGAAATATGAATGACCTTTTGTTGCCTGAATATAGAGACAGCTGTGCAACCTCCATTCATGTTTTTCTTTGAGGTTTCACTGTTTTAAAAATCTTCAATGACCCAAGTAGTCCTTCTGTTGACTCTGTTCATGTCACATATCTGGTCACATGGCTCAGCCAACAACTCAGCCAACTAGCCTCAACTTCCTCCCTATTTCCACTGAAGCAGGAGATGAGAAAGTATCACAGTTCTGCAAAATGCAGCCCTCGGCTCTATTAATAGCGTCATTCAGTTTAGAAGAACAAAATGTGACCAAACTTTTTATTCCTCTTATCGGTCTCTGTTGAGTGCCATAATCCGAGCTCAGGGTTATGTCTGTTCATTTTCTCCAGTTTGCCTCAGATGTTAAAAACGTTCCCTTTGCACTACAACTATGAATAACATCTCTTTTATGATAGAATTCTTTGTGATGCAATTCACGTTCATTGGCATTTAAACCTTTGCCATATAGCAGAATCCGGTCATATTAGGAAAGGATATTGGGCGGGAAAATAATATCTATCACAAGTGGCTTATCAAATTCTTTCAAAACATATAACTAAACTATAGCTCTTTCAAAATAATACCATTGGTTTGTTTATATCATTTATCCAGACAGATGTTTAAAAATGACTTAAATGGCTTTTTCTATATTGACAGTTTACATTGAGAAGGACTGAAACTCAGTTACGGCACTTGAGACTGTAATCTGTAAATGCTAAAAATCAATATGCTAATGTACTCACATTGTCAATGATGCACTTTAAGCAGATGCTATTTACCATTGTAGTTCTGCATGTTAGCATGCTAACTTTAGCTGATGGGAATCATCATTAGTTTGGCTGGTATTCACAAAGCACATTTTAAGGCAAATTTATTTTTGACCTGATGATGGAAAATGTTCATGGATAACCAAAGCAAATGGTAATACTCTTTTGGGAACCATTAATATCTATAAACCACAAAGTTACATGACTGCTGACTCAGTAATTTCTCAGACGGTACTTAAGCACACAAGCAAGGACCTGATTCCCTTTTTAATAGCTCATATTTGGCTATCTACGTCCTCTTAGGATCATTGCTCTCATATTACAAATACAGGCATGTGGACAACATCTAAAAGCTCTGGGTATCGTTTCATCCTACTCCCAGAGAGTCAAAGCCAACTAATAAAGATATCTAGGTGACACCGCACTCGTTCTGCTTACAAACATTCGCCTCAGACTCTAAGTTCCCGATAAGCACTCTGCAGTGCTTGAGTGGAGAACGGCAGCCAAAAGCTGTTGGAAAAATCTGGAGTTTAGGAAAGCACCTGGAACCAGTCCACTCTCTTAGTAGGGGTCACTGAGTTTTGTCTGGAGGCTTTCCCTACTGTAGCTGTTAACAATGCTGCTGCTTTCCTGCAGGCTATGGCTACACACACACACACACACACACACACACACACACACACACACACACACACACACACACACACTCACAGCTCCCAATAGAGTCACAGGGACACATTTGGAAACTATGCTTAATGGCAAGTGGCACAAAATGGCTGCTGTTGAAATTCAGGTGGGTTCAGGTTGCTTGAAGGGAAATTGTTTTCAAATTTTAGCAGGAGGGACAGGGTTGGGTGTGGTGATTAATACCAATGATTGTCAGCTCGCTGTCACTTCACAAACATGAGACACTGCTAAGTGTCAACCAGTAAAACGTTGTATCGTTTATTATTGTAATATTGCAGATATATATATATATACACAGTATTTTGTGTCCCTGCTGGATCACTATGGAAAGACTGTGTGATGTGGGTACACACCAAAATGGGAGCAGAGAGACTTGTCCTGCCAGATATGATTTCATGTCTTACGTAAGTCTAAGATGGGGACAGAGAAGTATTAACCCTATGTGTGTTAGCATGCTTTTAAAGGTATGCTACGATTAGCCCTTCATGAAACATGTAACTGTTTTACCTGATGCTATTGCTGATGTGATTATGCTTCTTGCCACTGCACAAATGGCCTTCTGTATTTATATTTGAATTGCATGTTTTTTGTTTAATGCCCTTGTTTTATGTTGAAACTTGTTGTGTGCCGTGTTGGTCAGGACTCCCTGGAAGAAGAGATCTTGTATCTCAATGGGACATTCCTGGATAAATAAAGGATAAATAAAAAATGAGCCCCCCACCTATATGGTGATATTTACTCAATGTTGCTGGCTACATGCAACAAAATAGGAGTTATTGTGACGGTCTTTTTGCATTCAACCATTATTCTAAGTGGATTTCTGCTGTGTGTTGTAGGTGGTGACGCTGTGGTACAGAGCCCCGGAGGTGCTGCTTCAGTCCAGTTACGCCACACCAGTGGATCTGTGGAGTGTCGGCTGCATCTTTGCTGAGATGTTCAGGAGAAGGTGAGATCAAAGAAAATGTAGCTTTTACTACACCGCCATTGATACAATTTAAATATAAAACCAGCTACAACTTGTCCAAGATTTCACATCGGCACCCTTTGCCTACATTTGTCCAGTAATACATAAAACACGGTTACATTTTCATTAAAAAAAATCATTCTAGCCAATAATTACACTTATTTACAACTGTGTTGAACTTTACCAAGCCTCACCTTCTTGGCAAAAACTGTATTGTTTTTGAAGTGGTGGAGAGACAATGCACAGTTTGACCCACTGCTGTCACCCATGGCCAAAGCATATCTCTCCGTCCCACTGAGGTGGCGTTAGACTTTTTCGCTGTCCGTCATTTTGACAGACAGGATCGTAAAATGTCCGTCATAATCCCTTATTACCCGTCCGGTCTGAACAGTTCACGAGAGAGCACGCTCGTGAACTGTCAACGGGGGGGAGGTGTTATGGTGTTATGCCGTGTGTGCATGCACCTCGCGGGAGCGCGCACAGCGTAAAGCAAAACCTCCCAGACATGTATTGATCTGTACGGCAAAGTACGGTTTGCAAACTATATAATTTCCTTTTGGAGGGCATGCATAACACGGCATAACACCAGAGCCTCGCTGCGGGGAAACGTTGGCGCTGTTCCGAGTTTGTTCTAATCTGTCAAAATGACAGACTGCTTTCAGATTTTTCCGTCATTGTTAAATAAAATATTCGATTAACGCGACCACTGCTGTCCCAGCAACATCAGTACCAAGCGAGAGAGTTTTTTCCAGAGCAGGGGATATTGTAAATGCCCAAACATCCCAGCTTATAAATACCTGGAAATGTGGACATTCTCATATTCCTAAAAACCTGTCTGATGATGCTGAGTGAGTGACTAGTGAGTTTGAGTTGAGTTACTTGAAAAACTAAAGTGAAACTTGATTTATTTTATTGCAGGGTCTGATTATTAAATGTCCTTATTTATTTGTGAGATGCAGTGGCACAAAGAAAATGGCTACTTTGTTTGGTAGTACTAGTAGGTACAAACACACTGGTTTTCTTGTTCCAGTCTGTTACTGTCACTTTGTTTTTGACACTTTAAAATACTGCTATCCTACTAAAATGCTGTACAAATCAGATTTATTATTTAATAAAGAAACATTTTCCGAGTAAAAAAATGTGTTATTGAAAAGAGAAAAAAAAATTATTTTATTTGTTTCCCTTTATTATTCAATATCGCGATAAATACCGTACCGTGAGTTTTTGGTATCGTTACATCCCTATTAACTACACATCAGTCCCTCATTCATGCACAGTTTATCCTCATATTTTACTGTGCTGTGTTTGCATTATAACACTTACATCTCATGTAGCTCCTTGAAAGTCTACTGATACAAGACTTGACGGACATGAATGTAAACTACAACTTGAATGGTTGGCAGTGGCATACTGTTGTTACAGATTCAGTTATTTGGGTGTTTCTTAAACTTCTCTAAATGGCACCTGTGAGCCACATTTTGAGCAGTAGGCAATCACATTTTCAGTTGATTTATCAAACCATTACAGTAATGGCAGCCTGGATGCTGTGGTTGCAGCATGCAAGTCAAGATCCTGCTTCTTGGTATAGGTATCGTCAGTTTGTGGTCTAACGAACTCTACACACTGGAGAGCTAGCTCATAACGGACCACTTTTTTTAAAAAAAAGAGACATTCTAAAAAAAGGTCTATTTCCTGGCTATGAGGAAAGAATACTGTTCCGGGACTTAATGACATATTCTATAATCATACCACCAATCTTATATTAATATTTATGTGCCATAGTATGCACATAATTGTGTTTTATGTGAACAATGAACTGGAGTCTAGCTTGGCTGTGGTGGTGTGCTTCAGAGTAGATAAGAACAGTAGGGCTGAGTGCCAGGACCAGCCCTGCCTGTAATTTATGCTTCCTTCCCCAACCGTCCTCATACCCCAATAAGCACAGCCACACACAACGACTCACACTTCTGCATGTGGGAATATACTGGGGGCACTGGGTGCAATATGGCACTCGTGGTATACTGACAGATCACATATAAAAGCATAATGAAATTCAATAAAGGAATACGCTTCCTTAAAGGGAAGACGGTCACTATTTAAATTAGAATTCATAGTATATAAGAATATCATATGCTTTGCCTTTCTGAGACACCCATGTGGACCAACCTGTAAGATACCACCATAAAAAAACATAAAATTAGGAAATATCTTGTAGCAAAATACTGCAATTGTGCCTTTCAGCTATTCATTCGTCAACCATAATCTGCACTGCAGTGTTGTTGCATCTGTCCCTGATCTGACCTTTTTAAAACAGTCATGGTCCATCCATACTGTTCATGTGTGATCCGGGTCATGTGTTCACACTTCTTTACCTTGCTGTAAAAATTGTGACACATGACGATTTTTCATGATAAGATAATTGTTGTGTGATTTCACATGCATTAGGATGGCTTGCAGAGTGGAGGACAGCGCCTGCTTTGTTATTCCTGGTTTCCTGTTTTTAGAGCAAGACCATTGATGAATACGGTTATATGTGACTCGGTTATGTCATGAAAACACTTCCGCTGTTTATTTACCACCAATAATGATTTGGTATATTACAGACTGGTCATTCAGTCTACTGAGCTGCTCAATCATTCAAAATTAAAAAATCTCCTTTTTTATTTTAATTCTGCATCTTTTGAGGGGAGTCGACACATTTTTGATGATGTGTTAACTAGGGATGTGCATCTCCATCACTGAGGCCGATGCGATGCGCATCTCGATACGTTGCCACGATACGATACATTAACGATACATTTGAAACACCAGGCGATGCGATACGATACGATTCACCCCTGTTGCGATACAGTTCGATACGATTTGATTCAACATTATGCGATTCGGTGCGATACGATGCGATTCAACACGATGCAAAAATAATGATACTTCAATTTGGTACGACAGAGGATTTTTGTTTTATTCCTTATATGCAGCAAATCATACATTAACAAAAAAGTGCTTTACATATTTGGTACTGCACATCCCATCATGCCGTTTATTTTTTTACCTTTAAAAGCTCTCCAGAGTACAATTGTATAACACCTCACAGTTAAACAATGTAAGGATGCATTGCTCATGATTAACAATGTGCAAATAACAGCTACCATAGAGCAATGCCCATACAGCTGCCAGCCTGATGTGCTTAACACTCATTCATAGGCTAACTCACCAGTGAGCAGAAAGCGGTGGGTTCTATATGAACAATAAATAATACAAATAACCTTTCACAAACAGGTATTTCATAACTGCTTACAGTGAGGAATACATTTAAATTATTATTGGCCGTCACAGGCTGCTGTAAACTAAACACCACTCTCTCTGACAGAACACCTCACTGAGTGATTTAACTCATATGTCTAACTTTCAGGTTTCTCTTTTCAGCCGCAGACCCCATGTCGACTCTTTATGTGCGTCGCTAAGTTCCTCGTACTACTTGTGTACTTTAAATCGGCTCGGCATCGTTAACAATTTGCGAGCGATTTTTCAAGTTGACCGTCTGTGCCGCGCACATATACCATCAGGACGTTACTGATGGGGTGCGGCTGCGGAGTGATACTGTGTGTATGCAAGCCCGCATCTAGGACGGATCTATGTATCATGGCTGTAGACCTGTTAAGTAATAAAGATACCTCATACAAAGGTCTACGGATACCTTATTACTCTCCATGACCTGCGGTCAACTATATAGCCTAGCATAAAGGACTATTACACCGTCTTTCTTGAACAATCCGAAGTGTTGCCAAACGTTTGATTTGTAGGTATTTTTCGGTGCGCTGTGTTTCTCTTTCTCCTCGACTTCCGTGTGTGTTGATAACTGAGACTCTCGGCCTCCGTAGTGGCGAAGATATCAAAGATCGTATCTGTTGAGCGTTGACAAGATTAGGGGATTTTATATGAATGAATCGGTTTTTTACCGATGCAAAGACGCTACGCAATCGATGCATCGCGAGTTCAACCCGGTTCAACCCAAACTGTAGCCGATGTGCACTCTTTCAACCGGTGCACTCGCATCTTGAACGTTTATGCCGGTGCACCGATGCGAATCGGTGAATCTTAACATCTCTAGTGTTAACACATCATGAACGGCAAAAAGTGAAATGAACGATTGTATGTATTATGTTCAGAGGATTTAGTGTTCCCTTTTTATAGAGGGCACAATCTGAGGTTGGCACTCCTGGTGTGTGTGTGTGTGTGTGTGTGTGTGTGTGTGTGTGTGTGTGTGTGTGTGTGTGTGTGTGTGTGTGTGTGTGTGTGTGTGTGGTGTGTGTGTGTGTGTGTGTGTGTGTGTGTGTGTGTGTGTGTGTGTGTGTGTGTGTGTGTGTGTGTGTGTGTGTGTGTGTGTGTGTGTGTGTGTGTGTGTGTGTGTGTTGTGTGTGTGTGTGTGTGTGTGTGTGTGTGTGTGTGTGTGTGTGTGTGTGTGTGTGTGTGTGTGTGCTACGCTGTAAAAAGCTTTGGTTTGTATATATGTGTGTTTTCACAATCTGGCACCTGTCCAACATTGCCTTAAGGCGGAAGGCAAGTCAGAGCCCTTTGATGGCCATGAACAGAGCTCTCCCTCTCTCTCTATTTCCCTCTCTCCTCCCCCGTTCCCCCTGCAGGTGATTAAGATGGCTTTTTAAAAGGCCACCTGTTAGAGATTAAAGGGCACCTGGGAGAAGCAGTGAAAGAAAGCAAATGAAAGCTCGATTGAGGAAAAGTGCAGAACAAGAGGGGATGAGATAACACTGTTTATTGCTTTGCAGTTTGGTTCAATTGGAGATGATAATTGCAGCTCAGGTACAGGAACCAGACATCCCCGCTGGTGATGTATCTGCCTTCGGGAATAGTTAGCATCTAAATGTATTGTTTGTTTGTTCTTCTGCGAATGAAAAGTACATCTGGTATTAAATATCATCTGCATAATGATGTGATTGATCTGTTGTTGCCTATGAACCAATATGCAGTGCGAACAAGCAATTCATCTTGCAACATTTTTGTTTTAAGTATCTGAAAGTACCTCCTCCTCAAATCTAAGAATGTTGGACTGTTGGCCACTCAAATGACCAATCATAAGACATCCCCTTGGAAACATTTGTAAGTTATATGCGATAATGAAAATGAGCACAGTGACACCTTCAATTCACCCTGTTTCAGGTCAAAAAAAGTTAACTAAAAAACCAGTCTCATAACATCTTTCCTATGACTCATAAAACTTCAAAGTTTCCTCCCAAGCACCGTCCTCTCTTATCCACTTACATTATCAAACATGCCATTGTAAAAACTCACTGTATCCACTGTAGCGAGAATAGTTGGGATCTTGTCAAAGGAATTTGAGCAAATATCATGCAAGTCTGCATCTGCATGGCTGGGATGGTGTCGGGGTGAGTCATAGTTCGAGTGAATGGGGGGGAGAGAGTGCCTGCTTGTTGACATTCCTCCAATCGAAAAGTTTGAACGTGTTGTGTTAATGGTCTGGGAGAGGCCCCGCATCCATGTTGACTTTCTCACAGTTTGGAACTCAATTGATAAATCCTCAAAGCCGCAACCTTACATGCACGTGCGGACGTGCGCTTTAAACAAACATGTATAGTGCATCCAAACTCAACACACACATGTCCACGCAGTCCACAGGCTCATACACACATGAGCACACACTCCATTTTCTGTCTGTTTCCCACCCATCTGACAAGCAAACATGCACATACATACACACACAAACACACACACACACACACACACTGACATTCCAGAGGTTGTCTCAGGGAATGTGGGACAGAGCTGTGTTGGCATTAGTGGAAGCGTGACTCAGCTCCTGTCCCAAACCACTCTAAGTCCCCATTTCACTGCCACCCGTTTGTTTGTGTACAAACGTGCCGGGGGACAAACAATTCCTGTGTTGCATGTGTGCATTTGCACTTGATAGTTTACTGTGCATGCCAGTGGCCAGTTATGTGAATCCAGTTAACCCCCTCCAACAAACCAGCAAACCACTCAAAGTTTAAATATGGACCTCCTCGCATTATCAGCCCTACTTGTTTGGGACGATGACTTGGCTGTAGGTAATAACAGTCAGAACTGGCTTGGTTTAATCTTAAATGGCAGTGCTTTACTCCGAAAGACCTATGTGGTGTGATCCTCTTTCAGTACAATGTATGAGGCAGAGTGAATCTCCCCTTCCGAACTAAAGTGTGCAAGTTTGCTGTCACTGTAAAGATTTGCCAAATACCTCAGTCTGACTAATTTCCCAGTGTCTGAGTCTGTAGGAAAGTGTGGGTGTTAAGCTATGCAAAGCTTCCTGCAAGTGGGAAAACACAAAGAGCACATGGTGACTTCAGTTAAGTGAGGTGCACTGCCACTGCTGTAAATGTGCCAGGATACAGAAAGCATACAAGCACACCTATGTGACAATATCCTACATTATATTGACATCTGCTGGGGACTTTTTCCACCTTAAACAAGTAGAATATAACAAAAATAAAGCTTCTCTGACCCTACTGGATTTCATACTGTAATTGTGGGAGTAACGGATTTAGTTACCCTATCACCATCGTCTGTTAAAGTCCTCTCAAACCTATTTCCTTTCAGAGGAACTTCAGCAGGAAAGGTTCCCATACCTCTGTCTCTGTTAGAATAATCCAAAATGTCTTCACGCCTCTCCCTCCCACTTTCCTTCACACATTCACACAGGGCAAAAGCACACACCCACACACATGGGGGATAAATGGGCGTTCTCTGTACAGTGTGGCGGCCGGCAGTCTTGTGCTGATGATGACTGCTGGAATCTGTGCGGGTGCCAGAGCAGGCATGGCCGCCCACGGGCATCCAGAGACGGCCCAAAGCCACAGGAACCACCAGCAGCCCTCGCCACCGCTCTCCTCCCTCCTTTCATCCCTCCCTCCCTCCCCTTTTGAGTGGTACTACCAACACTGCTTCACAATCCTGACTACACGAGATGAAGCTGCCAGTGTGTGGCTACTTCAAACGCTCGCATTAGAGTCAAACATTCCTCTTTGCCTTGAGCCAATAGCTTTTATCTTAGGTCTGCTTGTCTGTAGTGTATCGTGGGATAGTTAGCACGGGCTTACATCAAAAGTAGGTCATGAAAAAAACGAATTGATGTTGTACACTTTTAATCCAAATGCATTTGACCTTTTATTTATTTTTGTGCAGGACAATATATGAGCGTCAGTTGTCAAACTGATCTTGTGATTTTCTTTCTTCCCAGGCCGCTATTTCGAGGAAACTCAGATGTTGATCAGCTGGGAAAGATTTTTGAGTAAGTATTATTGGCTGTGCTTCCTGTTACAGTCTCCCTGATCCTGTATGTTTCAAACTGATTGAACAGACTTTATAAAAAGAAAGATATTTCACAATTATAGGTCAATCAAAAGTCATTCAAGGAACTTAATCAGGGTACTCCTTTTTTAATTTGGCTTTTATCAAACCTATTATCCTGCCAATAGGAACAGGATGTCCATACAACTGATTTTCTGTAATTAATTCAAAGCCCCCCAGATTAGGTTACGCTGCTCATTTATGTTAATATCGTTAGCACCACTTCGCACCCTTCCAGTTTCTTCAGTAAACCTAACAATATATTTAAAAATAGTCGAGCACGAGAGGCGTTGAATGCTGAACATTGCTGACAAAGAGTCACTAATGTCCATTATCATCCCACAGTGTTGTTGGGGTCCCTTCAGTAGAGGACTGGCCCCAGGAAGTGGCCCTACCACAGAGTGCCTTCACCCCCCGGCCCCCAAAGCAATTGGAGGACTTGGTTCCAGATATGGACGAGCAAGGGCAGGCCCTCTTGATGGTGAGTAGTACGAGATGCAGTACTTTTAGCAATTTACAATATTATTTAAACTTTATTTAATGGTTGATCTCCTTCTCTTTTATTTCTCCTCGCTCTTTGCAGCAATTCCTCGCCTTCAACCCCTCCAGGAGGATATCAGCGTTTGCTGCGCTCAGCCACCCCTACTTCCAAAGTGTCGACAGCCACAGTAGGAGTGTGTACGCAGCTCAGCCCATCCCCCCCAACAAGCCCACTATGGAGGAGCGGACTGCCTGATGGTCCTCCTTCACTCTTATCATCCCATACAGTGTCTATAAAAAGTATTTTGCAAACTCTGCCTTGGAGTTCATTCATGTTTCTATTTTTACAGCATTAAATCATAGTGTGTTGATTTAAGCTTTTTTGACACTGATTAACATTTAGGAGTATGCTGTATAAGCGAAACAAATGTACAAAATGGAGGTCATTTTGGTACAAATAGATTACATAAAGTGATTGATACAGAGGCATGTAGATGCACCTTCTGCATTTATAGCCTTGAGTCTATCTGACCTTGAGGACTTTTGCAAAAAATATTTAACCAGTCAGGGTAAAAATAGTAGCTTTATAGTTCTGCAGCGAATTCTGTCTGGATTGTGATTTAGCCACTTGGGTGAAGTCCTTCTAGAGATCTTTGCTGATTTTAAAGGTTATGTTTTTTAGGTTGCTGTCCTGCTACAACAATTGCAATTGCTACAACATGGAATTACAAACACCAGGCTTTGCATTGCATTTTGTTAGTTAGTCATATAGCTAGATTTTGGTGACATCCCACCATAGTCTTCTTTTACTTCTACATGTCTTGGGGCAAATGAAGGTGGAAATGTCATATCATTTCTCAACAGTGGCCTTCTCTTTGCCAGTTGACCATAAAGCTAGAAAAGCACTAAGGTGGCAGTTGCCAAAGGCGTAAAATCGGAGTATGAACTGATCTAGACAGATTTGTACTACATATTCAAGTGCCTTCATATTTCACATATTTCCTTCCATTGATTAGTTGTTTCAATAAACTTGCTTTTGTAGTATGCCACTTGTTGGGCCATGCAAATACAGACATTTTGTTATGACAATCTGTGTCAAAAAAGCTTAACTATGATTTTGTGTTGTACAAAACAAAACATGAACCTTTTCAGGGGGCAAATATTTTTATTTTTTTTAAAACTCAATATACAAAGCTGTAGTATTCCTACAGAGAGTGTAAAGAAAATGACACCAATACTCTCACCATTGAAAGAAAATGCACAAAAGCTATCCTCCTTCCATGAACTGATGGATTGTAATTGCTGCTTTTAGGTTATTAAATGTTGATAACTGTGTTGACAATGCAAAGACTTGCATGTCAGATGTACTGGTAGATGGAGGCCATGAAGTGGAGGCCTTATTATGACCAGTGTTCAATAAGCCCTCTTGACTGGGGGACCGGACCACAGAGGAGTTATGGTGGACAACATGACTCTCACCTGCCTTTACCATTAACTGTGTGTATGTGCGTTGAGCAGATACACAGTACACTCACAGATACATACACAACATTTAGTGTGTGCACTACCACTGACGTTAGCACACTCATGTACACAGATCCCTATAGCAACATTATTGGGCATCACAAGCCAGCCACTCACTGCCAAGTCGTGTCCATAGACTGTATACAATAGGTTATCTTATCATTCCAGTCCTACATGTATTATAATACTGCAACCTTGAGGATGTCCTTGGTAACTGCAGACCAGTAGCGGGATTCTAATGGTTTCTGCACTCTTCAAGGAGCTCATCGTAATGGGCTGATATCAGTGCTGAGACAATGATGAAAAAAAACCTAATATACACGCTCCTGCCACCAACAGGCATGCAATAGGTGGACAAAGTCCCACCAGCACTATTCCAACATGAATACATGTGGCACAGAATAGAGTCGCCAATATTCTGTATTTAATTGTAATGTTATATGCTTGTTTTCATCAAGTTGTTACTTGATTCTTTTTTTCAATGATGCTGGGGCATACAATATTCTTACACCAATTACACCAACTCTTTAGACAATTATAGAATTTGTGTGAGAATAGTTTTACAATGTAAGGAATGTGTTAAGGATAGGCATTGGTACTGAACATTATAGATTAAGTACACGCTGTAATGATAGAAAGCTTTGGATACGTGCCCATAGATATGTCGTAAAAATGGATAGATGTAGAGTAGCGATGGGTCAGTGGAAGGTTGTTTAGCAGGAGTATTTTTGTCTATTGGAAATAATTGGTGGGCTCTGTGGGTGCTTATTAAATGCATTTGCCTTGGATCCAGAGCTGTGAGTTTTACAGTGGTTTGAAAATGAAATAATGCACGAATATTTTGTGTACAGTTTTCCCTTTTTTTAAAGTCATGTCCACATATATTCAAAATCAGTTTGTTTTTTTACCAGCGAAAAAAGCAAGTTATGCAGAGTTGTATTTTTGTATTTAGTAGTTCTTGCAGAACAGTAACATTTTAACACTGGTTTATGTTTTCTTAACAGGTAGTGCTGCTAGCACACACACACACAGACACACTCTTTCTCAGGTTCTTGGTATTTTCGTCCAAACCTTTTGGGCACAGTTTGCACATCCCGTGGCTACTCATTAACAACATCATAACACATTCAGGTTTTCTTCAAGCTGTTCCATGATCATTTCATTGATCATACTCTACTGCCATTTCTATTTATCAAATATATGTTACTGTAGTCATTACTGTCTGAGGATAACTGCCTGTATTGACTGGTTTTGCCAGCAACTTTTAATTGCTAAATGGCAAACACAATGTAGGTTCATGTTTGTCTGCTTGATTAAGCACTGTGTGATTTTATTTTTAAATGTCATAACTCACATCTGATGTCAGTGGTGTGTTCAATGTAATGAAAGCTATAAATATAAAAAAATTTCAAATGACTTAATACATTTCAAAACTGAACTCCGTTGTTGATCCATCATATAACTCAAATTAAACTGTCACATTTGTTTCTATCATAATGGAAATGGTTACTAGGAACAACACAATGATGGCATTATACTTGTGTATGAATGCAGGCTTTGGTGTCTTATTATTGTGTTGCACCATTGAATAAAAAGCAGCTTTTTGTGAATCTGGTATTGGACTCATTTGTAAGTATGAATGAATTCCATGAGTGAATGTGTAGAATGCATTTTTGTTGAAAATAATAATATAATATAGATAATAATAACAGATGTTATTAATGTAGTAAAACCACCAGGGAAATTGTTCGGAGATGTGTAAAGGGATTTTGGTAGAACTTGACTTTATCTTGATAAAGAAAGACAACAATTGAAATGGAGCTACAAGGACTTGAGTGCCACAATATTGAACTGAAAAAACGGATCGGGCCACCTTGTACAGACATACTGTCTTGTGTTTGGACTGAGTGTGGTCATTTATATGGATTCCAGCCGTATTGGGATCAATGAAAGCAGACACTCAATAATACTCAACAAAAAAATGTGTTTTTATTGCACCTTTCATACAGTTTAGTGCAGTTCGAAGTGTTTAACATATGACTGACAATCCAAAACAAGTGTTAAAAAAAAGATACAAAGGATGTGAGACGGAACAAAAATACAACGTGTAGCCTAATTACAATAGATGTATACAGTGTGAAATTAAAATGTACAAATACACATTGACATAGTGGTCAGGGTTAATGGTATTCTATAACTTAAAGAACATTTGGAGAAGTACTTGACTAATCGTTTATTATGTAGCCCAAATCCACACTACCTAGTCCTACCAGTTGGTGGCGGTATTTCAATGTTAGCTAACCCAAAACGAAGAAGAGTCATCTTTTCTGATGTGGCTAGGTTCATGGGCTAGGTCCATGTTAGCCAGGTAGCACTCATGGTTGCTCTTTCTTTTGGATATTATTTCCCCATCACTAACTCGCCATGGGCAAGAGAGACAATCGAGTGGTGAGTTGTTTTACAAAATATGTGTGAAAAATAAGAAACCATTAATACAGGGTTCCTTTTTCTAAGCTAGCTAGGCTTAATACAAGCTGATGCTAGCGTAATCGCAGTTACTAGCGTTGGCTAACTGATGTTAAATGTATGCCATTCTGATTCTAGGCCTAGATAGTGCGTTAACATAATAAAACCGCAACAATAATATAATTTGAAATTACATCTGTTGATGTAAATCGCTTTGTGCATCGATTAGTCGTAAAAAAGTGAGTCTGTAGCTCAACCAACAGGCCTCTAAGCTACCAATGCTAACTGTGACGTTAGCTCATAACATCTTGGACAATCTGTTGACGTGGTGTGGTTGCGCAGGATTTGTATTTGCATCCTGAGTCTATATACAGCTTTAACACACTAGAAGGGATTTAATAAACCAATATGACGTTTAGATACACGGTAGCTGTGTTAAAAAAAACATTTTCTGATTACTAATTTTATCAATGACGCACATAATTTCTGGTTGTGTTTTGCTGAAGGTAAATCGTACAGTATACGGCGAATAAGGTAGCTTGCAGGTTGCAAGATAATACCGTTAAGCACATCGTTTATATTTGATTACGGTTTGGTTATTGGGCTTAAAAAAATGGATTTATATCTCTTATGAACTGTCTTTTGTTCAATTCATTTTGTTTTTAATTATTATGTGTTAATGTATATGTGAAGCACTTTGAATTGCTGCAATGTGCGATGTAAATAAACTAACCTTAACATTTCCCTGTACTAAAACTGTTAACATAAAACCCCCAGTTTGGTTTTCAGTTGAATGCTAAATTAAGGATGTAGGGTTTCGTATTGCAATATACTATTTAACTGCATAACTGTTTAATTAAGGTGTATTTCAATAACATTTATAAAATGCATTATTCTGTTTGGTGTTCCAGGCTTACATCAACCCCATTGCAGCTTCACGAGCCAAGGGACCGTCTGGTAACGCCGGACCAACTATACAAGATTATTTAGGCAGACCTCGGCCAACATGGTGAGCGAAAGACAGACGTCCTCATTGGCCTTCACTGACATAAATATTTAAAGCTGGTGCTGAGAGGATTATGCAGTTTTGTAGTCCATGTTTCTCCCTAGAGACAGCAGGAAGCAGCACATGTCTTCCAGGCTCATAAAGATACAGAAACACTTTTTTTTAAATAACAACTGTCTTCATTTGGTCAGTCAGTGTAAAACACTGGTCTCAAATGCATCCTTGGGCTTTTCCTAAATATTTAAGTGTCACTGTCTTATTCAACTCCAATGACACAGCAGCAGAAAACAAATACTGGTTGATTTCAGTCAGTATTGTTGCAACATCATCCTTGCTATGTCAACAATAACAAAATGAGAGCAGAGAGAGATGTCCAGATGTTTATTCATCGGCAAAATGCATTGATTATAAATGATGCAGATCCAACTGTAAACTGCATCATATGTCTCTTTTACAAGTGTAATTAATTATGTTTAATGTTCTCCCCATGAAATACCCAAAGTGTACTTAACTTATTAGCAGTAAAAAGCGCTGTACAGGTTAAACTTGCTTTCTTTAAAGGTGGGGTAGGTAAGTTTGAGAAACCGGCTCGAGATACACTTTTTGTTATATTCCATGGAATGCTCTTGACATCCCGATAGCAATGAATATCTGAAGTGCTTTGACAAAAAATCCATAAAAAAACTTCATCTGTAGAAGTACTGTAAAAAGCACGACCAATCATCTGAGCCGGCCCGGCTAAAATGACTGGATGGCCTACCTGCCTGTCAGCCTTCCACCTGTGCACAAACTTATCTCGTGCCCTCATTGGTCATGTGCGCGTTCGTGTGTGTTGGAGGAGGGGCTCTGTAAGAAAGTCTGTAAGGAAGTGGCAGATTTGTTACGGCTGTGTTTTTTCAAATTCTTGCGCACTCGATCTGGTTTCTCCAAAATTACCTACCCCACCTTTAAGCAAAGAGCTTTTGCCTTTTATATTTTAGAAAACATTATTGAGATATTTATCTCGAGAACATAATCATATGAAAGGATATACATTTATTTTATTGTTTACCTTTTGTATTTTGTCTTTTCTCACACTGTATTCTAAATGGTCAACTTGTATCTGGTAAAATGTCATATCTGATCCCAAATGAAACAAGGCGGCATATTTAAATAATTACCTTCTATACCTCAAAGCCAGTATGAAAGTTTATTTTGCATTACCTAAAGAACAATGTTTTTTAAATGCCATATTTACAATGACACGACGGGATTATTAAATGGGGCTTTAATATATCATATTTTATTATAACTGAAAATATTTGGCTAACAAATGCTGGAAATGGATAGGACAATTGAATCATGCATTTAAGAATGAAGGAATGAACGAGACTTTCTTTAATTTGGGTTAACATAGTAACTTAAAACATTTAACATTATAAACTGTGCTGCAACTGATTTATTGTCTCTCTTTCAGGGAGGAGTTAAAGGAACAGCTGGAGAGAAAGAAGAAGGGCTCTCGAACCCTGGCCGACTTCGAGGACAAAATGAACGAGGTATGTTTTTTGGAATATGTAGACTGACTGACATTATTTTGTTCTTAATGATCCCCTTCTTGACCTAAAATCATGTTCAATCCCAGCTGTGAGTGTCACGCCTAATGGCAATCTTTTTTACTGTACCCATAAACTTGTATTCATATTTGAGGGGCTCAACTGGCAAACAAATAACAATATAAATGGTGAATACTTTTTAAATGGATTTGCTGTCATTTTCAGAAATGGAGGAAAGAACTGGCTAAAAACCGAGAGAAGTTGTTGAGTGCAATTGAGAAAGAAAAAGAGAAGAAGACAGCGGACAAGGAAAAAGAGAAGAAGACGGCAGACAAGGAAAAAGAGAAGAAGACAGCGGACAAGGAAAAAGAGGAGAAGAAAGAGAAAAAAGAGGTATTGTATCTCTCCTTCATCGGACATTTCAACATTCTTGATTCTAATTCATCACAGTCTTTACTGACTATGCATCTTTTTATTTGTGTTTAGAAAAAGAAGAAAGAGAAGAAGAAATCCAACAGGGTGAGGAGAGACCTCCAGTATTTTGATGGCCAGCTGAATCACAGTTCACACACACACACACACACACACACACACACACACACACACAGCCTGCCTATACTCCTGATATGGTCTTTTACTGTTCCAATATCCAAAATAAGAAAATAATAACCTCAAGTCTAATGAACCCTGCTTACATTGTGTTTTGGTCAAGCATTCTTCATCTTCCTCCTCATCGAGTTCTGATTCTTCCAGCAGCTCCTCCTCAGAATCTGAAGACACAGTAAGTCATTGCAGACTTCAAACATGTGATACAAAATATTGCTAAACACTAAGAACATGTTGTAACCCATAATCCCACTGAAGCTATGTGCTCCTGAAATGCCTGCTGTTTGCTTATAGAGCACAGTTAACGGGTGTTTCTCAATGTCGAGGACTTGGTAGGACAAGTCCCTCCAAGTCAGGTCCTTCAGAAGCGAGGCAAGAATCCTTCCTAGCCTCGGAAAACGAAGAATGGTGGAACAGGCTAACAGATGTGCGCAGGTGTGCACCGCCTTAAATGGAGCGTGATTTCTGCCAAAGATTTGGAAATTGGTCCGTGCGCAAAGCATTGTGGGGATTTTAAGACCGGAGTCTACATGATGTGCAGCCTCGAAATTTTCCGCAACGAAGGACGCCAGCCTCGGTAGAATTCCAAGTATCCTGGACATTGGAACAGTCCTTCGACGGCACTCGATGACGTAGCATCCTTGAAATAGTGGCTCGACATTGAGAAACACCCACAGCCTCGTTCTAACAATAGCTTCCTGTGTTTGAATAAAGATAAGATGAAATGTACTTTATTAATCCTAATTTGGGATTTTCTTTAGAGAGTAAGAAAAATAAACTATACACTGACTGACAAATAAAAACACTATAGAAGGGCCAGTTTTCTGTTAATCAGATATAATATATAATATAAGCAGGATATTCTTTACATCAAGTGTGCATGGAACGGAAAGATCTGTTTTAAATCCCTAACGAAGTGTTTATCAGACAACTTATTAGAGACATCATAAGGTCCTACACTAATGCAGCATTACATTGGTTTGATTGCGTTTCTATTTGTATATACAGGATGAAAAGAAGAGTGTGAAGAAAAAGCGTAAGAGAAAGAAGTCCTCAGCCAGGAGAGCGTCGAACGGCTCGGAGGACGACTCTGATGCTGAAAGCAAGGTTTTCTTCTTCTACTCTCAACAGTGTTTAAGTACACTCCAATAGAATCAGGTTCTGGTGTCGTAATCCAATAATGAATCCATGCCAGTGTTTAATCTAAATGTTGTTGATTTTCTTCCCAAGAAGAAGAAGAAAAGAATCAAGGAAGAAGGGGACAAAGATAAGGTAACTTATTGTATTCACCGTCTTCATATTTCCACAGATATGCGTTATGTTTTATTAAACATCTTGTCCTTTTGTTCTTGCCAGTTAAATCAAATCTTAACACTTTATATTAATAATTCATAATGGTGATGTTAATCTTTTGTCTGTCAGGATGACAAGAGCCGTAAAAAAAAAAGGAAGTCCGAGCGAAGCCATAAAGACTCGTCTTCAGAGTCCTCTGCTGAATCAGAGGGGGAAGAGGTATTTTTTATTATTACTAGGACTGTAGATGTAACCATCTCTTTCACCACTTCTCATCCCGATTACAGTTTTTACCAGTTAAACTGTAGACCCTTTTAACCTTTTATCACTTCTTTGTTCCTCATTATTATGACCTTTGTTCTTCTTTTAATTCAACTTAGGGGGATGGACCCATTGAGTGCACAGGTCACGCTGAGTTATAAGCAATACAGCAGTGAACAGAACCCACTTCCCTAAGAATTTAACATTGTTTTTGTCACTGCTGTTTACATTTCTCAAAAAATGCACTTGGCCTACGAGAAAGTCCTTCTTGTTTTGTCACATTTTTCTTTTGAAGCTTAACGGCCTTAACAACACCTACTTGTCTTTGTGCAACCCTGTGTTGCATAAATACAAAAAGTGATCATCGAATAACTACTGGACAGAAAGTGGGAACACATATTTAACACAAAGCACTCATGTAAAGTCGCTCCACAAGTACTCGCAAAACATACACCTACACACGGCCACATACCATATTCTAAGAAAACAAATATATATTTTACATACTTTAATTTGCTCACACGCCAATACATATTGCATTAGGGAACATAAAGGGATACCTTATGAAAATGCTACTGATAAAAGAGCCAGTCACAGACTAATCTCTGGTAATATCTTCAACAAGTGACTCCCGTCTGCACTGTAGGTCTTTTTAACGGATTAACCGTACATTACATTACACAATTTGCCAAATACAGTTAAGTATCAGTTCTCCTTGTGTGGTTTCTCGTCCAGATGTGTTAGCTTTCTCTCTGTCACGCATCATTGGGAGTCTGGTAAATGATATTTCAGAAGCAGGCCATGACCCCATGTTGGCTCATTCACATTAATGGCTACTGTGAGAGAACAACAGAGAGAAGGTAAACAGTAAAACAATATATGGAGAGGCGAAGTCCCGCCCATCTACTTCCAACCCATGGGACCTTATTTCGGAAAAATTATGTATTGAAGTCAATGAGGAGAGAAAGATTATCTTTCGATCCCGTTTGAATTATGCCACGAATTACACATATGATGTTTGTCAATCTTAAACAATAATTTCCATGTAAAAAAAGTCAGTTTGTCGCAAGACGGTTGAAATATAAGACTACGAAAAATACGCAACTAGAAAGACTACAAATCCCGGTCCTGCATGCTGGCAACATGCCCAGACTTGTAGTGATTTTCACCTCTTTTAAAGGTCCCATGTCATGCTTTTCCGGTTATTACCCGTCCCCTTGTGTGTTATGAAGGTTTTTATGCATGTAAACGGTCTGCAGAGTCACAAACCCTCAAAGTACACCCTGTAGCGAGTAAAACTCTAACACAGACCTCCCCAAAACGCCTCGTTGGTGAAACGTCATCATCCATTTGATTCTTCCGGGTACGAGATTACGTAAGCATGTACCCGGAACGAAATGGACCAATCCGTGGAGCCGTTAAGTTACGTCCGTGGAGCCGTTACGTTAAGCCCCCGCTGATTGGTCCAAATTAACCAATCCACAGACTTCCTCACACACTCAGTGCAAGTAGCTCTGCTGATTTCTCCTCTGGCTGCAGGCTGATAACAGACAGTTGGGATCGCGGCGAAATTCTCTCTGCAGACCCATTCTCACAGCGTTTATCAACCTTTTTCTTACTCAATATCAAGCCACACTTATTGTTTTTACTTTGGCTGTGAGTTTGTGTGTGCTCAGGGTGTGTTTGGCTGTGTATCGCTAAACAAGGAAATAACACCTCCACGGAGCTCAGCGCAATTCACAACGTCCCGACCAATCAGAGCACACTGTGCTCACAGGGAGGGTGGGGCTGGAGCTATTGGAGCTACAACGAGCTCCAAGGCAGAGAGTGAAATTCAGTGAATACACGTAGTTTACAGAGATGCTGTATGAGAAACCAATGTGAGTTTGGAAAATTGCACAATATAAATCTATTCTAGTCGACCTCAACAATGGAATTATGATCAGTGGAAATGCCCATGACATGTCTCCTTTAATACTTTTCGCCACATTCTGAAAGAAGGAAGTGAAATGTGCTAACGTGATGGCCATCTTGGTGTGTGGTGCGAGATAGGAGATGTAGTTCATTGAGCGGTTTCACACACAAAAAAGTGTTACTTACTACTACACAGTTTTACGACACAAAATGATCTTATCTTTTAGATTGACAAACATCATATGTGTAATTCGTGGCACAATTCAAACGGAATCGAAAGATAATCTTTCTCTCGCCATTGACTTCAATACATACTTTTTCCGAAATAAGGTCCCATGGAGCTCCCCCGGAAAGGGAGGGACTTCGCCTCTCTATTGCCCTCGCCTTAATGACTTGCATTGCTTTCAAAGCTTAGTCTAAAAATCAGCTTCAAAATCAGTCCTTTTGTTAGATTAATAAATGTTTTAAATGATTTGTTGCTCAAGAATGATACGGACATTTCATACCTGGTTAAATGTGCTTTTTTTTATGAAGGAAATGTATGAGTTTATATTTATATTATAATTTACTAATGTAATCAATCTTTCAACGCATTACAGGGTTAGTGTAGTTTCATGTTCGTTTTTCGCTAACAGACAAGTACAACCTTTATTTATGAGTGCCAGTGAACCGTTTCCATTGATCCTTGCCACTACTGTCCACCCTTTGCATTTAGATTTGGAGCTGTGTGTTGCCTCTTCCCAAAATATCTTCAACAGTTGAGAAGAAAGGCATTCAACCCAGAAATGAATGACCTTATGAAATGGATTTGTAATTAAATTTGGGGTCTTTTTTTCTGCAGTTGCTCGTGTAAACTCCATGATTGTGAAACTGTTTGGTTACTTCCCTCTTCCTATGGTTTTTATTAGATTATTTTCCCGTCTTGCAGGCTGAAGCCAAGAAGAAAAAGAGAAGTAGCGAGGAAAAGGACAAAATCACAGTGAGACATTAACTTACTTTCATTTTTTTAAACAAGTGCAGATAGTGAGACAGATTTTTATTTTAAGACTGCAACAAAGACACATTTTAGGAATGCACAAATGAGTAAGTAGCATTGTAACATTAGATGGTTCGGACAGGTTGTACATGGACTGTATCTACATTAGACCGATCCGGCATAGTATCAGCTGTTGGGGATGCAGCAATATATATGTGTGTCTACTCAACCAGAAAGTCCCTAGCAACAAAACAACTCATTTGTTTGGCTATAGCTAATCACGCTGTGGCATTGATACTAACTTAAGAGAAATTACTGACTAGTATGTTTTTGTACACAGGACAAATCCAAGAAGAAGAGGAAAAAGAAGCACAAGAAACACGGCAGAAAAAAGAAAAAGAAGGCAGCTTCTCATTCAGACACGGAGCTCGACTAATGCCCGTGTCTCTGCGCTTCTCTCGTCGTGTTGTTTTTGCCGCTGACCTCCACAAAACCCTCCTATCCAGCTTTGGTCATCACAATTGAAAAATATACGTACAAACTTGCCATGCTGGGGTTTTTAAGAGTGAAATTGAGGCAGGCAGCTATCTGTGGCAACTACCGGTTCATGTTTACTGTTGATTTGTATCACCTTGCTTTTGTAGATAATTGTTCTTTCACCCACGGGACTGAGATGAATTCCCCCCCCCCCTCCCCTCTCATCTTGGAGACTTCAGTGTGACCTGCTCTCACCTTCACCCTGGAGCTCCTCTTCTCTCCACTTTACACCCCACATCTCACATTTCTAGTTGCTAAATGAGGCCGTCCTGCTAGTGCCTGCGTCGTGCATGTAGACCTGATGTCCCCCCAGCCTCATATTGAAGTTGGACTTATAAGAAATGTGAGCTGCAGAGTCAACATTTATACAAAGGATACTTGTTCCGTTAGATGAATTGTTACAGTGTTGTGTACATGAATAAACAATGGCAATTCATCAATAAAGTATTGTTTTAACCTTTATTGCTGTTAATAAGTTACAACCTTTATTGTGAGATTATTTGATATGTTGTCTGTGTGGGCATAAACACAAATCATACATTGATATAAACCGTCAACCGTTGGATTTAATTTGTGGTTACCCTGCCTCAATTATAAATCTTGTTCTGCTTTGTCACACTTCCTTAAAAGTTAAGGAAACTAAGCACTACTCTAAAATACAGCTCCTCAAAAAGCTTCCTATTCTTATTCTTAATTATACTTGTTATTAATGCCAATTTCTTAAAAAATAAAATACAAAAAAGACAATTGGTTAAGAAAGTATTCAGATCAGATTAAAATTGTTTTTTTGTATAGTTAGAAAATGTCTTGCATTCCAAACCTTAGCAGAGACACCAAAGTGTCATCGTCAAAATATACTTACATTTTCATAATAAAGTAAAGGCCCCCTTTAGGCAAAATGGTCCACTTTAGAGTATGTGTTTCTGGATTATCCTTTCTTATCCCTTCATCTAAGCACCATTTGAATGTACACTATAGACCAAAGTATTGGGCCACCTACAGGAGTTGTTATGACATCCCATTCCAAATTCTTAGGCATTAATATGAAGTTGGTCCCTCCTTGGCAGCTATTACAGCTTCCACTCTTCTGGGAAGGCTTTCTACAAGATTTTGGAGTGTGTGGGAAATATTGACCATTCATCCAGAAGATAATTTGAGAGGTTAGTTAGACACTGATGTTGGACGAGAGGACCTGGCTTGCAATCTCTGTTCTTGTTCATCCCAAAGGTCAGGGCTCTGCGGGTCAGCCAATTCTTCCACACCAAACTCATCCAACCATGCCTTTATAGACATTGCTTTGTGCACTGGGGCACAGTCATACTGGAAAAGAAAACTACTCTGGTCTTAAAATAACGTTACGCATCGAACTGATGTCCACAATCACGTTTATTTACCTCACAATAATGAAACACCGTGAAAACGTGTTCACCTAGTAGACCAGCAGTAGAAAAGGCACATTATTAACATCGTTGACACTTTCAGCGCCGTTTTACTCTCTCACAAACACAATGTAAACATCCGGGGTTAGAGGTCACATGACTTCCGGAAAGATAACTTATAATTTTTAACAAAATAAAACGAAGTTCTAGCATACATTAGGCGTTCTTCAAAAATACAAAACAATAAATAAGGGCACTTTGAGCGTCTGCTACATTCCCCAAACTGTTTCCACAAAGTTGGAAGCATAGAATTGTCCAAAATGACTTGGTGAGACTAAGATGAGGCATTAAGAATCCCCTTCACTGGATCAAGGCCAACCCCAGAAAAACACCCCATAGCATTATCCCTCCTCCACCAAACTTTACAGATGGCACAATGCAGTCAGGCAGGTAACGTTCAGCTGGCATTCGCCCAACCCAGACGCGTCCATCAGATACTTTAATAATATCATTGTGTGATTCTTATTTGCTAATGTTTATCTATATTTACTACTTTCACTTATTTGCTAAGCTTGGGGAAATTCCTTATTAAGAAGATTTGTTGCAGTGTTGTTAGTTACACTCCATGTGCACCAACAACTCAGTTGAACTGAGAACATCCTTATCACCAAACTTTACCCCTCCCTTTCTCCTCTCTCTGTGTTTAAATATGCATCCCAAACTCTATTCTTTGTCTTTCACTCTGCAATGTATCAGCTGATACTAAATTGTTTTGTTTTTAATTTATCAGCAGTAACTAATAATGCAGTGAAGTAACAATGCCATTATCTATTGAAGTAGAAAGTAGCAGAACATCGAAATTAGGGCAAAGTGCATACCTCTTAATTGTACTTAAGTATACTAATTAAACATACTTAGTTTAAGACATACCAAGGTCCTATGTAATTAATTAAGAAATGTGCTAATATGCAAAAAAAGGTGTATGAACCACTGTTAGTTTATAAGTAACATTTGCTTTGAGTACTTAACGTTTAACCTACTTCCTCATTTGAAAACAAACATTTATTGCATCAATAGTTTTTCAGGTTTTACAGGCAGGTCTTGTTATGTTGAACATTGAAATTGCAACAAAGGTTAATGTGAGCCTTCCTTGTTTAATCATTGAGGTGTAGGAGTGTTTTCAGAAACGTCCACTGTCATGATTTGACAATCACATGATGACCCACAGCCACAGGGTGTGTACAGTTGGACTTCTAGATTTCTAGTGGGAGTGTCTGACCTGCCTTATAAAGACCAATGCATTCGTGCTTCAGTTCAGGGGAAGTGTAACCGTAGCACAAGAAGTTGTTGAAACACTTGCAAGGTAAGTGATAAGAATAATCTGCCTCAAATCCTGTATACTTTATGGTTTGTTATTTACAGTCACAACGTCTATTAGTAGCCTACTGTTCAGGGATATCCTGAGATTAAAGAAGATTAAAGTACAAGATAAAATGAAACTGAAAGTTGAAGCATGTGAACAAAATCAAAGACATTTAAATCACAATGTAGTTTATGAACTGGAAATAATCTATATGAGACATATAGTGGAACTGCAAATAATGTAACTAATTTAACTGATTTCAATTAACCTCACATTATTACTGTTTTGCAGATGTTGAGGACTACTCTGTGGTTGTTAGTGGGAGTGTTTGTGTGGGGGTTTGCATCCTGCATTACATGTCCTGACGGGAGCCACTGCAGTGATCACGCCACCTGCTGTATGACTGAGCATGGATATATCTGCTGCCAATATCCCAATGTAAGTCACTTCAAAACATACAGTAACACAACATGTAGTTATAGAGACTAACGTTTATCTCTATGTGCATTTATTTGTCTTTAGGCTGTGTGTTGCGCTGACCTGGCCCACTGCTGCCCTTCAGGGTTTCGCTGTAACCTGGTCACTCAGATGTGTGATAAAGCACCATGGATGAGAATCCCCATGGTGAACAAGGAAGCTGCAGAGAAACCAAGCACTCCTGTTCGACCAGCATCTCCCATCCAGGAACTCCAAAACAATGCTGTACCAGAGCAAACAAAGAATTCAGATGTCTACTGTGACAGCTATTTCAGGTGTCCCGATGGCTATACCTGCTGCAGACAGCCAACAGGAGCCTGGTTCTGTTGCGTGTACTATTTTGTGAGTTGACCTTCATAGGATTGTGTAATGAATTCCAAACAAAGAGAGTTATCTTTCATAATTCTTCAGTATTGGATCCACTCTGCATTTAATGTAAAATATATATACAAAAAATATATATATGTTATTTGAAATATGTTTTCCTCTTTCACTTCTAAATGTGTTTATGTCTTTGATTCTGTTTTTTTAATTGCATGTTTTTCTTTTTATACATATTGGTTTTAGAATGGTCAAGTCAAGGGCGGTGATCCAAGAATCTGATTGCCAATTACTGCTTCTGTTACCGTCGTGCATTTGACAATGATTAACTTGTTACTTGTTTTAAAATGTAGGGCAGGTGTTGTCTGGACGGCTACCACTGTTGTCCATATGGCTACGACTGTGACCACACGTATACACAATGTGTGAGGCGAGGCCTGAGCTATCCCTTCAGCCCCAGAGAAAGTCTCACCTCAATCCCTGCCTCTCCCATTTCAACTTCAGAGGACAAAAGCATCATACAAGAGGTATGACATATGGCAGTAAATGTGCCTTTATGTGGTGTATAAATCCTGGGGATGGGTATCTCAATGACCATCATCAACAAAGGTCCTGAAAGTCCGTCCTCCATCAGCTTTCTAATGTAGGTGATGGGGCTCTACACAAGTTTTCACAGGAGTTATTTACTTGTAGGCTTTCTTCCTGTAATTTGTTTTACTGGTTTGAGGTGGGCGGGGCTCAGTTGAAAAGTGATCCCACATCATTCTGTGCACCAATCAACATTAAGCATCATCTGAATCAATATGTTGACAGTTGTTGGTTTGTGTGCTTATGTTAACAGGCCACTGGCATTCCAATATGATCAAATCAAACCTAAAACGTGTTCTCTTCCTTGTATGTGTTAACTTACTTGGCAATAAACCTGTTTCTGATTCTTAAAAACAAATCTTGATAAATAATACTAAAGGCTTTTTCCCTGAAAAGAAAGAAACCTCTTACCAATATTCAAATTGTAAAAGTTCAAATGACTGTGTATAAAAGATTTGTATTGTAATGACAAACTTACAGAGACGTACTGTACAGTATGTATCAACCTACTATTCCACTAAGCTCTACATGCCCAAGCTTCCTTTATGTCTTTGTGTTGGTTTTACAGCCTGCAACTCCTCTCAACAAAAAAATAAGTATTTATAGTTAAATATGTATTTAATAGCAAGGTTATTTTGTGTATCCCTTTTGCAGACACCAATGACGGCTCTGACAGAAACCAAGGATGGTATCCCTGAGGCTGGTATCCCTGAGGCTGGAGTCATTCGCTGTAATGACAAGTTTTACTGCTCAGCAGGGACAACTTGCTGCAAAGACACCAAAGGCAATTTGAGCTGCTGTCCCTTCCCACTGGTATGAATTGTCCATGACACATGAAAGCCGTCAACACACACAACAACTTAATTATCAACATCATTTTAAAGTGCATTTTTCCAAACTATAAACACCTAAAACTGATGCATCTGACATATGTTTGTTTTGTTCAGTAAATAAATTAGCTTATCCACTTTAGTGTGGCACTTTTCTAGTCAATACTACCATTTCCTAACATCCAGACCTTTTCTGTTTCAGGGCACATGTTGTAAAGATGGCAAGCACTGCTGTGAGTATGGCTTAAAGTGCTCCTCCACTTCCCTGTCATGTGAAGGAGGGTACGCTCACATCCCATCAGGCCCCCGGGAACATGCCAAATCAACCGAGGACATGTTGTAAAAGTGTGTGCACTGTGATAGCTTTGCGATTGTCTTGATATAGTGCTGGCCAAATCAAACAATGAATCATAAGACCTATGAAAATGAAGTAAATAATATGCTTATCCTCAAAAGATGAGTGATCCATGGTGGCTGTTTTTCTTTTCACAAGGGATGGCATATTTTTAATATCCAGTTTATCGAGACTTCTTGCAAAAGTTTGTATTCATTGCAGTGGTGTAGTAGGTCTATTGAGGATTTTTTATCTGAAGATGTCAATTGAGAAATAGATAATCACGAATGATTTAATGCCAATCTCATTTTTTAATGATCACTTTTTTATGTAACAGAAAATATAACATTTTATAAACTTATTTTAATACAAATATGCCAATGTGAGTGAATTTCATTTGTTCTCCTACAGCCTGAAATCCTTGTGTCACTGGGCGATGGTACACTCACCCAGTGGTGTAAAGTAACTAGATACTGTACATAAGTACAATTTTGAGGGACTTCAATTTCTAGCTTCTTTGTACTTCAACCCCATTACAAATCAGAGTTAGATCGTGTACTTTTACTACATTACTTAATACCTTTAGTTTCTTTGCAGATTTGAATGAATGATTTTAGAAAGACAATCAACACTTAAAAAAGGACTTTAGTTACACCCAAGGGTGTAACTTTGGTTTGAGAAGTGGGGGGGACACAAAACAGAGGCTCCTCCGCAATGAAACATATTTCTCGATTTAATTCCATTTCCTGCTTTCTACAAATATATATGTATTATTATATATATTAAATATATTTATAAACATTGGTTGTGAGCATATTCTAATGGTTTTTGGACTATTGAAATATATACAGTTCTGTTATATGAGTGTTGAGAGCTGTATCCATAAATCTCTTAATTTTGCTCTCAAAGTGCACCAGATCAATCAGATTATCAATTATATATATTATTATATTATATATATTAGGTGCACCATCAATCTGGTGCACTTTGAGAGCAAAATTAAGAGATTTATGGATACAACTCTCAACACTCATATAACAGAACTGTATATATTTCAATAGTCCAAAAACCATTAGAATATGCTCACAACCAATAACACAGAATTGATAAACTCCTCTCTCCTATCTTTATTTTACCTAGTCTGCATTCTTTCTTTTTATGTATGCATATTTTACTTATCACTCCCCTTTTAAACTGTATTTTAAATTTTTTACTGACAGTGGAGTTATTTCTTAACTTATTTTGAACAACTATATTAAATAGATGGAAATATTTGTTTTCATAGATGACCAAACCGTTTGAGACCCACTGAGATAACTTTTACAAAAAGTTTACAATCTAATCACTCAGCGAGTCCTTTACTTCACCTAAACTGACGTTATCTCAGCCTCTCAGTCTGACAGGAGAGAGCTCACCCTCTCTGTTATCTCAGCCTCTCAGTCTGACAGGAGAGAGCTCACCCTCTCCGTTATCTCAGCCTCTCAGTCTGACAGGAGAGAGCTCACCCTCTCCGTTATCTCAGCCTCTCAGTCTGACAGGAGAGAGCTCATCCTTATTGTTGAAATCTCTCTCTCTCTCTCTCTCTCTCTCTCTCTCTCTCTCTCTCTCTCTCTCTCTCTCTCTCTCTCTCTCTCTCTCTCTCTCACACAGACAGACGCTCCTCCGTGACGATGAACACTTGCGTAAAAAAATAATAATAAACACATTTGAAAAGTGGGGGGGGACACAAACAGGATTTTGAAAAGTGGGGGGGACATGTCCCCCCTGTCCCCAGTGGAAACTACGCCCATGGTTACACCTAGAGTAAAACTAATAAGCTAACTCGCCGCATACAAAGTAGGCCTACTTAAAACACCTTTACCAGCTTTGATAACACTTTAATGCATCAATTATTATAATCAGAACATATTATATGCATATTGTATATTTTACACACGGCATCTATTGCACGTCTGTCCGTCCTGGGAGAGGGATCCCTTCTCTGTTGCTCTCCCTGAGGTTTATCCCATTTTTTCCTTTAAACTGTGGGGTTTCTCCGGAAGTTTTTCCTTGTACGATGTGAGGGTCTAAGATGGGTGTCGTATTGTCATACTGATATTCTGTACAAACTGTGAAGTTCACTGAGACAAATGTAACATTTGTGATATTGGGCTATATAAATAAACATTGATTGATTGATTGATTGAATATTCTGTGACCAATTTGCATAATGAGTACTTTTACTGTTGGTAAGTATATTTAGATGCTAATAATTGTGTACTTTTAATTTAGTAACATTTTGATTGCAGGACTTCTACTTGTAACAGAGTATTCATACACTCTGGTACTTCTACTATTATTTAAATGAAAGATCTGAGTACTTCTCCCATCTCTGCACTACCAGTGTTTCCCCATACCAATAAGGATACATTTCCCAACTGTGTCGTTTGTCAAAGGGCTTTTACTTTGAAAGGAAACAAACGGAAGTGTCATTTACATTCCGGAAGGCTCACTTTCCTTTGTTCCGGTGTGTTCCGCTTAGATGGTGGAAAGATGATTGAAGCCGAACTTGAAGTGTTTGTTTCCGAGCGGCTACATGCTGCTGCCTCTGAAATAATGGGTGTTTTTAAAAAGACGTTAAAGGGTTACGAGCAGCAGGCGGCCCGACTCAAGGAGGAAAACCAGCGCAACCGTTCGCTGTTGGACATGATCCTTAAAGCTCAGAAAGGTTCGTCTGGTTGTATAATGGCGAATAATCTCTCCTCTTTCTCTTCTTCTTCTTTGCTTTAATGGCGAGTCACAACCACTTGGAGCATTATGGCCACCTACTGTTGACTTATTGAATCTTCAAGTTAAATCTTTGTCCTCAGACCAGTGTTTTTGAGAAACTTGAAGATCAGTTTGTGAACTTCATTTTTTGAGTTACTTGCGAATATTGACTTGAAATCCATGTCCTTAATGTTATGGTGTTCCATTGCAGTTTTCAGAATGAGTCTTTGGTTAGTATATTCCGGGCAGCTAAAAAAATACATGATTTATTGTCTCTGATTGTTGGCCACCATCACAATTGCCAGTTGGATGTTTTCCAATGCAGTGATGAGTCTAATCCGGAGTGACCCAATGTTATCCTGCTGATAATGTTCTGTTCTCTTCTATTACTCCCGCAAGTGCTTTCCATTCCTACTTCCCTTTGTATCTGGTATACATGTCTTCCTTTAGTGTTACTGTCCCATAACTTTTGCCATTGTTGCTTGATTATAACTTTCGTAAATGATTTGACTTCCGCCCTACTGATAATAATTCCTCCTCTTTCTCTCTCTTCCTCTCTGTCATTTCAATATTTAGTTTTGCTATTAATGTACCAGGGACGGTATTACCAAAACCTCAAGTTATAATGAGAATATTATAAAAATAACAAATTACAGTTCTTATAATTAGGAACATTTTAAGAACTGTCTTACAAACAGTCTGTAAGACTGTGTATGAGTACATCTTGGAGGGTCTTGGTGGTTATGTACTGTATAGATCCTCCAAGCAATTCAAAGTTATTCAAAATCATCCAGTGTGTTTCAAGTTCATTAGTTTCGTAGGATAACAACGATAAGTCATTTATAGCCACTCTCTGTTTCTTAAATGTGTTTTTTAAATATGTAATATAACTACTGCTCCTTCGCATTTGTTTTTCACTTTACTCTGCATTAGGTCGCCCCATGAAAAGCAACCGGGATGTTGTTGGTCCAGTTGCATCCTTTTCAAGTACTGTCAGCAAGGTCGAAAACATCCAATGCTCCAATAGTGGTAAGACTTAAGTCAAATCAGTTCATTAAGATTCTATGAGACACTTAAAAATGAATCAAGTTGTGTCTCTGACATTGACACCATTACTCACCCCAGTGTGATGTGCTACATCAGTCATTACATTGTAAAACCTTACATAACTATTAAGTGCAACTTCCCTTTCAATAACTACAAAACACTCATTGTTTGCTCAAATGTCTCCTATGTCTAATACCACCCTCGAAGGGAAAATTGGCATTTCAGTCATTCTGAATGAGGCTTTTGATAGGATGTCTCAGTGTTTCCCACAGATATGAAATATACTTGGGCGGGTGGTGGCAGGGGGGGGGGGGTGCGCGAAAAAAAAAAAAAAAAAAAGTTTTAACAACATTATTTATTGACTTTTCATTCCGGTATAATCATTTTGCGCAAAGATGGCACTGTTTGTCAGAGCACTTCATCCTTCTGGGATTTCATGAAAAACAGCTCCAACGCCTGTGTGTATGGGAATGCCTCTGGTGCTGGTCCATTAACTGCCAGTGTTTCCCACAGATCTGAAATATACTTTGGGGGGTGGTGGTAGCGGGGGGGGTTGAGGTGACGTGCAACAACATTAACCTTTCTGTTGGTCGCTTGTTAGCAGACCCTTCACGCGATGGCAGAGCCAACAGGTACAGGCAGGGCCCATAATGATAGCCCTATAGTTTAAATCTACTACCCACACATGAACATATGGAAATGGGCTACTATTTAAAAAAATAAATGTATTTATTAATGTATTTAGGAACCTATCCATGTGATTTTTAGTGGGGGTCGACCTCAAATCCTCTAGGGGGGTCCAGGGGCATGCCCCCCCGGTAAGATTTTATTTTTTATTTTGGAGTTAAATGCATCAATCTGGTGCATTTTGAGGGGAAAATAAAGAGATCTATGGAAACACCTATATTAAACAGAACTGTATACATTTCAATAATCATAAAATCATGGCCATAACCAATAACATACCATTTCCAATATGAAAAAAACACTGAAACTTGTTAATTTATTTTTGGTTCATTTATAGTTGTGAGTGTGTCTGTGCTCCTGAATCAGCCTCTCCTGTCTCCCTCCTCTCCCCCCTCTCCCTCCTCTCCCCCTGCTCCTCTTTGAGGCAGCAGCAAAGACTAGTTTTCTCTCAACAAGTTTTAAAAAATCTTACCTTTTTTCACCTAGTTAACTTTTTATTTATTTATTCATGCATATTTTACTAATCACATTACATTTCATTTAGCTGACGCTTTTATCCAGAGGGACTTATAATGACCGATTACAGGGACATTCTCCCTGGAGTAACTAAGGGCTAAGTGCCTTACTCAAGGGCACACTAGTGGTGGTGTTCCTGGCGGGATTTGAACTCACAGCCTTCCGATCTTCAGCCCACCTCACTATCCATTAGATTAGACCAATCACTACCCTCTCAAATGGAAATATGTGTTTACATAAATGGTGACAACACCGTTTGAGACCCACTGAGAACTTAGACTAAGTTAACTATCTAAACACTCAGAGAGTCCTTTACCTCACCTGAGCTGAGGTTATCCCGAGCTTGAATGACACACAGAGACCAATCAAGGGCTTTAATTTATGATCTGTATGACAGTGGCCATGTCGGCAGGCCACATCATGTGGACAGCCAGTCACCCTGTGTGAGGCAGGCCACTTAACAGGCCAGAAGGAGGCGAGATCAGAGCAAGGGAGCGAGGGATCATTGTCTACAAGTTAATCGATCGCAGATGGCGTCGTGGTCACGGACGAATAAAAAAAATAACTAAATGGGTCGCGAAATATACTTGGGCGGCCGTTAATATACCTGGGCGGCCCGCCCAGGTATAGTCTATGTGTGGGAAACCCTGTGTCTCAAACCTGAATAATTCTAATAAATACCATACTCTCTTGTAAAGTAACTATACATTTATCTTCATTTGTTTTCCAGGCTTGCGGTGTGTCTTCTCTTCACGCAACGACTTACTAAAGCATGCAAGTGGTGGCAACTGTTCCTACTGCTTGAAGAGTGTTCCAGCCACTAAGACGCATTTGATAGAAAAACATTATCTAAATGCAGTCCATTTGACTGATAATGGCACTGGTACGTTTTATTTACATCAAAATCAAAGTACGATGATACTTTGTTCATTACAATGGGTCAACTTAGTTGAGCATATTCTAAAGAAAGCTAGCTGATAAAAGTGTTGAGTTATTTAAGTTAGTAAGTACCTGTAGTAAGTTCAATATATTTTCTCTTCTCAGAAAAATGTGTGATCCCATGTACGTGCAAAGATTTTAGCCAAGGCAGAAGTCACTGGCACTGCCCATGTTGCACGAGGATCATTAGCCGGAGAACCAACTTTCAGGTGCACATCTCTAAACAACCTGGTATGTATCAGTCCTTAAAATTCTCATGACCATGTTTTAAGTTTTGCTTTAAATAACTGCTGTGCCAACAATAATAATGACTAAGCCTCTTAGTGACTATAATACCTCTCTACGTTTCAGGGTATGCAATACTGCAGAAAAGCCAAGATGCAGGTTAGTTTGCAATATGTCTGATGCCCCTCAGTTGTTCTTAAATAATGAATTACTACCCATCTCCATTTCTGAACAATGCTGTAAACATGGTTATGTTGCTAGTTGTTATATTCCATGCACCAAATAAAAAAAATAGCACCTGCATAGCTATGAATTCATATTTGTCAAAATAAGACCTTAGAGTGTTAATGTTTTCATTCACTGAGCATCAGAAATAAATCGTTTGATGGTGTATTGACTGCAAGAATTATGCAGTCTATCAATGTTATTAAATGCATATATCTGTCTTTCCTCATAAGTCATAGATAGGCCCAATGTCTCTGCCTTTGAGGAGGTCCCCCTGATTCTTGGATCTTGTAGTGAAAAGGACCAACAAGGTAGAAGAGCTTTGCATGCATATCTTCACGTTCACTGCATGTACAGACTTGTGATAGAAACAACTGAATGTGTTTGTTCTCTATTCCCAGTGAGTCATCCCGAGTGCCAGGACTCAGTGCAGATCGAAGTGAAGCAAATGCAACAAAGTAACAGTATATTGAGCTTTGTGGCAGATCATGCCTCTTTAATTGTTTGTTCTAACAGTTATACTCAAGATCTCAGCAAAACATTGAACACTGTGGAAAGTGGCAAAGCAAAACCCCTTCCTAATTCTTCAAATCAACCTCTGGAGACGCAGCCTGATGGTGGGGATGGTGGAATATTGCAGCCAGCTGGGGAATCTCAGCACCACAAACTTTGTTCTAGTGTAAAGTCATCCAAGAGGAATATGCAAGTGAAAAGACATTTTAGTTTAAAGATTAATAAGTCAACCAAACTATCTGTCAGTCAAAATCCCAAAGGTCCTCATATATGTAAAGCATGTGGAAAGCCTTTCCATTACATGTACAAGCTAAACACACACACACAAACACACGCACTGGATAAAACCAAGATTTGTGGAATCTGTGGAAAACATTTGGAGTCTAAAGAGAGTTTCGTCAAGCACCTTCACAGCCACACAAAGAGAAACAAAAGTGGTGTATGTGGGGCAAAAGGCATCGCAGATTTCACAGACCAAGGGGTCTAAATATCAAGTCTCCAACCAACAAACAAAAACTTCTGTGATCCTTGTTTTAGATAAGTGTACTTATGGGAAAACTAATTGAGTTCTAGTGCTGTCCAAAATATCTCTAGCCAGATTTTCATGAAAGACTTATTGCAATTTTGGTTATGGGAAATGAATGAAAGAGTCTACAGCAAAGTTTGGTTAAAACGTCAATGGCAATGCTGGTCATGTGGGGGCTTCACATTTCTGTTTAATGGACTGTCCTCCCAACCAATCAGTGAGTGTATGAGCTGGCCGTAGTGTTTTACTGATGAGTGCAGTTGGTTGACTGCTGTGTTTTGATCCCAACTTGCAAGTTTTGTCATATCTGTCCCATAAAGTGGTGAGTGTGTCCATGGCAGAAAGGAAGGGAGCGGGGGAAAGACTTGAGTTCCAGTGCTGTGCAAAAACTCAAATGTGTTTTGTATATAATTGTTTTCCCATACAGTTTTGTAGACCTGAATAAAAAATATTCAAACTCAAATCTATTCCTTGTGCATTTTTTTCTCCAAATTCCTCAGTTCGAAAGTTAGAGGCTATTTGGTGCCAACAAAACATCTAAACGTTAAGAATTATTGTGGAAGTATGAGAGAGTTGAAAAGTGTTTCTGTTGAGTTTGTTCTTCTCAAGCCAGATTTTCATGGAATCCCCAAGGCTATTATTGCCATTTGTGTTATAAGGACGAGACTACAGCAGAGTTTGATTAAAATGTCAAAGGCAATGCTGGTCATGTATGGGCTTAACACTACTGTTGAATGGACTGTCCTCCCAGCCAATCAGTGAGTTTATGAGTGTTTTACTGAGGAGTGCAGTTGGTTGACTGCTGTGTTTTGATCCCAATTTGCCAGTTTTGTCATATCTGTCCCATGATGTGGTGATTGTGTCCACGGCAGGAAGGAAGAGGGGGGGGGGAGCCGCACGGTTTGGCTCCGGAGAGTCTCCTTTATTCAGTTTCTCCCGGTTTAATGTACAGTAACTCCCCGGGAGAGTCACTGCCTCCCTTTGGATTTACTCTGAGGAATATGGCTGTGTTGAAGATACAAGACCAGGTAACGTCATATAACTAGCTCACATGTAACGTTAATTACTAGCTGGTCACTTTTTGTAAACAGATTACTACTTGTGTGAGTGTGTAAGTGTAGTCAACACCATGTCGTAATGACTGTTCATTTGAGTTTAACTTTATTAACATTAATCAACGACGTGTATTCATGGTGACTTAGACAAGTTGTATACATGGTATTTTAAATATATAGGTTTAACGGCTAATGTTGCTAACGTTCTTTAAGTTGCTAACTCCACTGACATATTAGCTTAATAGCTAACGGTAACCACTTACATACAACAAGTTAACGTAAGAACTTGGCTAATGTCGTGTAACATGTTACCTTACGTTTATTTATTACGGTTTAAACTACTACTATTGTTAGAAATCAAGGATAACGCGGTCGTTTTTCAGTTTTCCCCGGTGCTTTTGACTGTTGCTTATTGTTGCTGTTTCTAGTGATGGACTAACACAGCTGGGTAGCTACCAGTTTATCAGGGTGGCTAACTCCCTTGCTAATGCTAGTTAGCAACTTGTGTTATGGCAACCCGTAGGCAGATGTGGGAGAAGTACTCAGATATTGTACTTAGGAACTTAAGTACCAGAGTGTAGGAATACTCTGTTGCAAGTGCAAGTCCTGTAATCACAATGTTACTCAAGGAATAGCACAAAGTATGTGCATTAAAATATACTTAAAGTACAAGTACTCATTATGCAAACTGGCCCATTTATGTGATTATACTTATTGATGCATTCATGTGTTAATCAAAGCTTGTTAAAGTGCAGCTAATTTGCGTAAAGTGTCTCTACTGTAGGCTATTTTTATTTTATGTACATCACTTTGGCTCGACCAAAAATCGTTTATAAATGTGCTATATAAATAAAACTTGATTTGATTTGATTATGTTGTATGCTAGATTGAGAATGTACTTCCATGTGCAACTTTAAGTCTTATTTAAGGGTTGTTTATATTTCACATTATTAATCCAAATTTGCAAAGTTAGGTATTAAATAAATGTAGTGGGGTAAAAGTACACTATTCACCTCGGAATGGTAATCGTGTACAAGCAAACACTTTTAATTCTCAAGTAAAGTACAAGTCCCTCAAAAGAGTACTTAAGTACAATACTTGAGTAAATACTTGTTACTTTACACCACTGGAAACCTATTATCAGCATTTAGATTGAATAGTACCGATTTAACTGTCTGATTTCCAGGGAGTTTGCTTTGTCAGCTGTCTGTTTCAGCTCCTTGCACATGTTGTCAGGGGCAGCTGTTGGCAGTCACCTGTTGCTGGAGATAAGAAAGGCTGTCAGACTGAAATAGCAGGTGGTGCTGGTTTCAACGTCTCCAGCTGCGGTCATGAATTAGACACTTTCCACAAGCTTAAATCAGTTGTTATAAACACCGCTGGGACATTAAAGCAGCTATACACAATACATGGCAGTGGGCATATGAACCAGTAGCGAAATAAACATTTTGTTTTGTCACACAAGTCAATTTATGGTCAACTAACATGCTTACTACTTACAAGTACATATTTACTCTTGTAAGCTGTGACAGGCATTTGTCATTATTTATTAAATTGTACACTATTTTATTACGTTTTAAAGAAAATTATCCATCAATAAATATATAATAACAATTAGATAATAAAACATGGAAACAACTTTAAGCTTTTAGTCGAAGTTCATAGTCAAACCAGTGCTTCGGTTGGAGACCCTGTTATTTGTTTGTTTGTTATTGGCCTGAATGTTTAGCTTACAGTAAAACATTGTTTTATAAATCTGGGAAGTAAGAGTTTGTTGAAAATATGAACTTCAGTCAAAATGTGTCAACGATGGTGCAGCTCTGTCCTGGTCTGACCAATCTTCCGGACATGCAAGCAAAAGACGGAAGAGTATGTGATGAGATCACCCTCTCTATTCTCCATTGTTCTCTGTAGTGCTTGCTGACAGAGAACTAGGCTAAAGGACACATGTAGTCCCACTTGGAGGGACAGGAGCGAGGGTAACCTTTAGCAAAGGCTTGTGTTTGTCCTCTAGAGGGCGTCCTGTAGCTTTGGAACATGCACAGTATCAAGCTATGGTCCTGTCTGAGAGAGAGATGGTAGAGACTAGATATAAAACAACAACCATTGATGTGACATGTGACATCCTGGGATAGAATCATATGAAAGCCATCTTTAAAAAGAATAGTTTTGAATATACTTTTATTGTAACCAATGGGAAAACAGTCTTTTTTTTCTTTTTTTTACCTGTACTGTTTTGTATTCAAATATTAAGCGTCAGAAAACTTTGCCTGTCTTCAATGAATCAAAAAACAAATGACTTACTATTTAAGATCTGTCTTTGGTATTTTGAATTGCTAATATACTACATTAAGCAATATCCTTTATCTTTAGATTCCATATAGTAGTATAGTAATAAAGTAATAGAAAATAAACTATAAATAAAATATTTAAGAGAGACATGAATTGTTTTTTCACAGTCTGACATGAATATCTCTTTTGTGTCAGTCTATTATGGTGCATTCAAATTGAGTTATATCATTTCAGAACCACATAATGTGACTGACTCATCAACCGTTGGCCGTTCAGTCGGAGCATTTAATGAAGAGCATGCGGTGGTGTGCATACCATACAAGTTTGGTCAGGACAACAAAGCTTTAGTACCCCTTTAGTACCCCTCTCTTGATTTTAAAAGCTTTTAAATCTCTAGATTTTCACATCGGCACTCCTGCAGTCTTTGGCTAGTATGTACACACACACACACACACACACACGCATGCACACACACGTATATGCTGGCCTTTGTGTTTGGGGACTGGGATTATATTACACACAGTGCATCCTGGCTTAGGGACAGATCAGAGGTCAGTGAATGCTACATACTCTCTTGCGTACACATGCACATTGTCACGTTGGGTATCTCTCTCACATGACGTAAACCTCAGTGGTTGCATTTTCATTGTATTTGTGGTTATGTGTGATAATAATGCATTCTCTTGTTGCGGTGAGATCAGGTTCACCTTGTGTGTGTTTTCCCACTGTCTCCCTGCTGTAGGAGCACCAGCTCAGCATTAATGCAACACAAATGTGAGCTCTGCCCGCTTCTAAAATATCACACAATGGATTTTTTACTTCTTGTTGCCATGCTGTCAAGCAGTTTCTGTTTAGGGATGCTCAGTTTGTCTTGATCACTTTGTACTTCATTTAAGCGTTTACATCCTGTCCTGTTCCACATGTTAGCCTTGCTTGATCCTGCTCTTCAGTCATGATTACAACTTTAAACACACATAAATACACACACATCTCACACAAGTTGCTCATTTCTGTTTAGGAAATTATAACCAACTGCTCTATAAACATCTGCGGGCTACGTTCCTGCAACTATCCCCAGTGCAGGATAGACAAAACATTGGTTGTTTGTTTATGTCACATGTGTCAAACTCAAGGCCCGGGGGCCAAATCAGGCCCGTGGTGGATTTAATTTCGGCCCGCAGGATCATTTTTAATTACTATTAGATCTGGCCCGCCGGTATATTGCACGCACACCTTCACTCCATCCTGAGGGTCTCCTCCGCTCAGAGCCTGAGCCCAAACATTGATGAACTTGCACCCAAGATGAGATGCCAAGTATCTGCTTGAACTAGCTTCACAGAGCAGCAAACTGAGTTTACATGTTTCCTTCTGCACTTTTTCTCTCACGACAACAGGGCATGTTTGGTTTTTTCTTTGAGGGAAATAGTTTTGTTGAAGCTGTTGTTGGCCTGTGGAAAAATGTACTCATAAGAAATGACTCAGGAAAAGCTGCAGATAGAGCCATAAGAAATGAATGCAACTGATTATTTAATGTTTAATGTTGTTTGTATAGGCAATCATTTAAGCTTTGTTAGTTCCAGGTTTAATCTGTGCAATAAGTTCATTTCAATACGTTTTGCAATAAACATTGAACCAGTCCGGCCCTCGACTAGTGCCCACTTTTTTATTTTGGCCCACTGTGTATTTGAGTTTGACCCCCCTGGTTTATGTACTTCCCCAAACACCTTTTCTTTGTGCCTTTGAGGCAGATCTGTAATGTCAACTCAGTGGCTGCTGTAGGAGCAGAACGATTGTAAGACTGTGTTTCCCATTATGTTTATATGGTAAGCCCATTAGACTCAGAATTTCGCCCTGCTCCATCCCACTGAATGGCTCCCTCTCATTCGCCCTTGGTTGCACTGTCCCTCCCTCCACATTTAATGGGGTTGTGTGGCTTGGCAAGATTGCTCTTTTTAGGATCTGAGTTGAATATGAAGGAGACTGAAACATGCACGTACAGACTGGTCTTGTTAGCTACCCTCACATATTTTGGCAAAGCCAGTTTGTTCCAGATTTATAATGAGGGGAGATGGGGACTTTTGATGCCATGCCACCAAAGAAGACACTAGAACACACATCTTCTCTGCTATCCTTTTCTACTTTTAGAAAGAAAGGCAGCTTCTATTTTTGCACAAACTTTATGAAGAAGCAAACCACTAACCACGAACATTTAATCAAGCACAATCTCAAAACAAAGCTGTTGTGCACATGGTTTAGTTTAGCTTGGGTTAGGACTTTCTATATTGGCCATTGTGTAGAATATAGACCTTCAGTTCTTTGCAGTATTTATGTCATGTACAACAATAGCAAATATCAGAGCTTTATTGAGTGAATGAACTCCTCAACATACAAAAACAAGGATCAGAAGATCTGAATGCAAAGGTAAACATTGAGCTATCCAGGCGGATTGTAGCTCCTGGAGGCAGCAGGGCTTTCAAAAAAGAATCAATAGTGCTGCATCATCATGCTCTGATGTAGCATCTTCACTCACACTTTTTTCACTTTAATGAAGTCAGCGGGAAGTCGTAGATCAGCCCTGACCATGTCACCTGGTAACACACAATAAACCAGAGTCCAGTTTGTCTCGTTTCTCCTGCCACTCATGCTCCTCTTTTATCTCTTGGATCTATGACTTCCTCTTAATCTCTGGACATTTACATTCTGTATTTGTATTGATTTAGTTCATGGTGTATTTCCTGTAACCAGTTTGCCCCTGATTCTGCCCCTTGCCCCCTTTGTCCTTTGCTCCATTCATCTTCAGGTTTCTTTGTGTTTTGTAGTGCACTACCTGCCTACAGTTATTCCATCCTTCTCTCTTCTTCTATTCATACTCTCCTCCCTATTCCATTCATTTCTCTCTCCCTCTGTCCCTCTATCCCCTCCCCCTCCTCTCCCTCTCTCCTCATTTGAAAGAGCTGGCTTCAGCAGTCTGCCTGAAACGAGCGACTCGTACCCACACATGCATTGGCTGCTGCGGCCCCCGTCCACGCTGATCACAGGGTCTCTGTGTGTGTCCGCATCTGCAGCACAGCAGTGAGGATATGTAGCTTCCTCTGCGCTGCTAGGCAGCCCAAGCTCATTCTGCCGCATGCCGCTTACCGCCACCATTACGTAGAGGAATTCCCTGCTGTCTCTGCTACTGCCGCTCACACAGAGTGAGTGTTGGCTGGAGAGAGGAGGACAAGACAGAGGAGACATGCATCAAAGCAACACTGGCTGATGGAGGACAGAGCTGGATTTCATATTGGATTTTACATGAAGATGTGCAGTGTTTGTTTACAAGGGAATCTCTCTGTTTATGGGATTTATTGCTGACTTTTGTGCACCTGAATTGCGCTCGGATGTAAAAGAGAACACGGTGTATTTATGTGTGTGTGTGAGAGAGAGAGAGTGTGTGAGTGATTGTGCCGGTGTTTGTTCCTGATGCGGTCAGAGCGGGCTAGTCGTGTGTGTATCGTGGTGCTGGAGGAGGTGGAGGAGGATGAGCCCTCCTCTTCACCCCCACCTCCCCGGCCCAAATCATCCCCAGAACGCAGATCCCATCATGCCTCTCGAAGGGCTGCCGCTCAGGAGGACAAGGTGAGACGGGTCCTTCGGTCCAGTTATTCATTGGTTGAATCAGAGTTGGCTCAGTCTGCGAGCCATTTTTAAGGTTTATATACAGTTTCTTTTTTGCGAATGACAACACTCGGCTAGGTTTTCAACTAACCAAAGCACTTATCCTACCTGGACTGAAGTTCAGACCTGCGCTGAAGTATGTAGTCCCATTGCATTAAAATACAAAGCACAGCCAACACTTGTCATCCTGTGCTAAATATAGCATCAAATACAATCACCAATATAGCCTGCCATGTGAGATGACTGCTGGTTTGTATAGATTATCTAGGCCTACGCCTTTGTAGTCTCCACTGGTGGCTTATAAAGGGCGAGCATTCAATTTAAACATTGTATTGAGGCTTTTCATCGTATGAAAGCTGTTCTTTGAAGTTGACACTGACAAAGGAACAGACAGGAGGATAAGCCAGCCCTGATCACAGTTTGTGCTCTTAGTCCAAGTTTACCTTCCTGGATCCGTGACATATGTGCAGTAGTCATCAGTTTAATAGGCATGAGACGGATGCCGACATGCCTGACAGCCCCACTTATTTTTAGTTAGGACGAAATGAGAGAGGGATGGGAAAACTGAGAGTTAGGAGCATATCGGAATCATAGTACACATAGTACTGAAAGGTTCAACTTGGCAGCCATTGCTGTATGACACTGTTTAAATGTGACAAATAATATCACGAGACCCACAGTACTTGAAAGACTGCAAAGGAGGAAATGGCGGGGCAATATATTGTCATTTAGAAAGGGTTTCCATACGTCCCCTATGTTCTTATGGTTTGTATTTTTGCATTCTCAATAATATGCAGCATAAAGAAAAGCACTGCTCGCAGTAAATTGCGTTTGCTCAATCTTATTAATCCTCAAATTAATTACTTATCCAAACATATTGAAACCATGAAAAGGTTCATTATCAGATAATAAACGTAAAGAGTCTAGTGTCATTATAAATACAATGAAATCACTTTGTAGCTTAGATCTCAGTGATATGTGACCGTAAATCATGATCACAGTAACTAACAATAGTTTTGATATATTGTAAATAAAAAGGTCAGCTGTGGGTGTTTTATGTAACCAAGTTAATGACTTTCAAATTGTGGGCCAAAGTTGTGTCATAAATGTTTAGATGTTTCACTTTCATTTGTAACCTCAAGTTTAAGCTTCAATGTTTTAATCTAAGATCAAATTAAAGTTACACAAGGACAGTAAATGAATCTCAAATATAAAACATCACAACTGTACATTTTAAAATCATGAGCGTAGCATGGTGTTGCTTCCTTAGCTTACATCTGAATGGTCTTCTGTTGAGCATCGTTACCTCTTAAGGTTTATGATGACTGCTCAGCGACACTGTAAACTAATCTCACTCAGTGTCAGGCACCACGCTCTCTTGCTTGTGCCAACATTTACACACACAGATGTACTTTAATGAAATAGTATAAGTGGTTTTCCCTGTGTGTATAATGCGTCCTTTATTTGCAGCTTCTTCCTCCTGGGAAAATGTGTGATCTCTTCTTAAGAAAACACTTAAGCTGTATAACTTGTTTAGTTTGTTTTTCTACACACTGTTGTTTACATTCTTATCAGATAGCCTTGCATCACATCAGTCAGAATAAGGTTTATTGCCTAGTAAGTTTACACATACAAGACATTTGCTTTGACACAGAAACACAGTATGAGGAGATACATAGAAAAAAAGAGCAAATATAGAACTATTATAGAATTAAAAATGAAGTAATGGTAATTATAAATTGATAAAATTAGAATATGACAATTTACTTGATATGTGCTATATATCTTTTTCAGGTTCAGCTTTAACCCTTCACAGACTCGTGTGTGTGTTGTGTGTGTGTGTGTGTGTGTGTGTGTGTGTGTGTGTGTGTGTGTGTGTGTGTGTGTGATGTATGCTGCAGCTGCTGCTGTCATAAACAAATAGGTGATGTACAGCCATTTTGTGACCTATGTCTCTCCAGCAGCTCAGGATTAGAGGGTCTGTGTCTTAGTCTCTCCCATTTGTAACTCTCATAACTCTCCCTGATAACACGGTTGTCAGCATAGAAAATGACTGCCTTGCAAATGGAGTACATAGTAGTTACATCAGCGTTAACATGTGCTCTCCTTGCCTCTGTAGACGTCGCTGTTAAGAGCCATCTTCAACGTGGACACAGATGAAGTTCGCTCCCTCATATTCAAGAAAGAGGATGTCAACATTCAGGTAAGTCACTTTCTTCTTCCCTGATCTGTATCCAAATGTTAATGCTTTTGTTTCCCCTGTGTATTTGCTTTCCCCCCTTGCTTCACATACACACTCCATGACTTATATCAGACCCCCAGGAGAGCAGCAGTAAGCTAGCCGGCTCCGATTGATCGATTGACCCAGAGTGCCTTCTGGCTGCTTACCCATTTCATATAGCTGTCAATCACGGCAGGGCACCTCCTTTTCCTTTTGCTTAAGGTCGTAACCTCAACCTGATTTCTCCCATTGCTTTGTTTTTCTGTCAATAATCTTTCAGAATGTATTTCCTCAGTTTACACCTTGTGTTTTCATAGTTTTTCTCTCTGTCATTCTATAGTGCTGGGCTCATCACACTGAATCTCTTTGAGTCAGCATTATTGGCCCAGACCTTTTACAGTCACATGACATTTGTTTATAGGCTAGTCCCACTCTGTTGATTGCTGCCTACTGCACTGAAAGAAAGAGAGATGGGGTGCGGCGGCTTTGTGTATCGATGGAGAAAGTGATGGAGCCAAGTGAAGAGGACAAGTGGTCACAGGATGGACATGTATCCCCTGTGGCTGTAGTCTCATGTTTCCTGTGGTCTGCAGCAGTGTGATCTGTCTGAAGATTCTGTTTGTGGCATGCCTCATCATGATGTGTGAGCAAGGCGAGGCTGCGTGTGAAAAGGAGATATTATTAACATGCTTGCTTGAATTTATTTTCTGTATTTTGGGATCAGGACAACGAGAAGAGGACGCCTCTGCACGCTGCAGCCTACCTGGGAGACACTGAGATCATTGAGCTGCTCATCCTTTCAGGTAAACACTAAAGCCCAGCTTTGAATCCATTCAGCCATCCATTCGATTCCATTCCCACCTAAAATCTATAAACCTATAGTATCAATAGCTTGCTCATCCCGAGGTGCATCCATCTAGTACTGTTTTTGCTTCTATCCATCTATATGAGTGCTCCAAAATGAACTTGTGTGGTCCTTTGCAAATTTAAACTCTCTTTTATTAATAATACTAGTCTGTAAATCAAATATTTGAATTGTAAAAAAAACATTTTAGGGTCTGAGTATTTTAAGTTTCACCTATTACCTGTCAGCACCTTAGAGTGATTACATGTTTATCACTCAGTAAATATTTTAAACTAAAGTATTGTCTGCCCTATTTTCAAATTTGAACCAGGTCAAACTAAGCTGGAAACAAATGTATCCCAATAATATATCCCACCATGCGTTCCTTAAAGCCACTGCTTGTCCCTCACCTCTCTCTACCCCACATGTTTCTCGCTGTCCCCTCAGTAGTTAATATGTCTCCTCTTAGGCTGTCACCCTCTCTTGGTGATTTATAAATCATTTGATAGGGTAGATGTTGGCTTGGCTCTCTGTTAGGTCAGTTGTGCACGTCAGGAAGTGGGTCCAACCTTTATACAAGCTAGTGTGTACGCTTAATGGACCAGCACCAGAGGCGTTCCCATACATACAGGCGTTGGAGCTGTTCTTCATGAAATCCCAGAAGGATGAAGTGCTCTGACAAACAGTGCCATCTTTGCGCAAAATGATTATACAGGAATGAAAAGTCAATAAATAAACATGTTGTTAAAACTTTTAACCCCCCCCCCCCCCGCCCGCTGCCACCACCCGCCCAAGTATATTTCAGATCTGTGGGAAACACGTCAGTGTGTACGTACGCTTGTGTGTGTGTTCACTGTTTCCCAATAATGTGGAGAGAACAGGTGCAGCCTCAGAGCTATTTTAACCCCCAAGCTGTGCCAAAGAGCATCATGGATATGTTATATCTGCCAGTCACCGTTGCCTTAAAACACCCCCGACCCATAAGCCACTTGAACAATGATTAAACCTTTTTACCATGTTTGCCTTGGCTGTGTCCGGTATTGTTGACACATCTTAACCATCTCTCTCTCTCTCTCAATCTCTCTTCTTCATTCCCCTCCTCTCGTCTAGGGGCCAGAGTTAATGCCAAAGATAACAAGTGGTTGACTCCTCTTCATCGGGCTGTCGCCTCTTGTAGCGAGGTAACAAATTACACAAACATACGTGCTAATGTGTACTGTAGTAACTCCACTAATCATGTGACTATGTTTGTTTCACAATGAGGTTATCACAGCTTTTCTCTTTTGATACTGAGGGGGATATCCACTGACAATACTACTGTAACAAAAATGCAGAAATGACTTCTGCTTTCATTTCACTGAAACCACTGTGGTGGCAGAAAACATTGTTTAGTGTAGCAACTGGCAGACCAGATAGAATATCTTTATCATAACTAGAAATTAGATATACTTTATTTATCCTTTTTTTGTCACAGCAGCACCATGTAAACAGGCATAACACTTGAGATAAACTATAATAATGATAATAATAAAATAAAATATAAGAATTAACAGTATACATATGTACATCAACAGTAGAAAATATAATTATATCAACAGAGTAAAGGTGGAGAGAATGACTGCTGCTGTGATCATTTTTCCAGTTTTTTCCCAAGCTGACCGTAAAGGGGTAAAACCCTGTGCGGTGTGTTTGTTTTTCATAAAACCCCAGAATCTCTTCACCTATTCTGCTTGGTGCCAGGCAACATGCCCAAACAGCCAGAGCCCCTTGCTCTTGCTCTCCTTTTCAGTGCTATTGTCGGCATGAAAGCCCCCTAAGAATAGCAAATACTTTTATGTCCAGCTGCGCACACTGGCATGTACTCCGTCAGTGCACTGAGGCATAGTGGGAAAAAATAATCCCTCTGTCTGCAAGCTCTGACGCACGCTCACTCTTTACCCAGAATGCAGTGGCCATGCTGCTGAAGCACAGTGCGGATGTAAACGGCCGAGACAAGAACTGGCAGACGCCGCTCCATGTTGCCGCGAGCAACAAGGCAGTGCGCTGCGCCGAGGCTTTGGTCCCGCTGCTTAGCAACGTCAACGTGTCTGACCGGGCGGGACGCACCGCCCTGCACCACGCGGCCTTCAGTGGACATGTGGAGGTGGGTCTCCTGTCAACACACAGACAGACACACACATATTCCTGTCAACACCTGGTTCATTTGAGTTTGTGTGATTAGATGGTGAAGTTGCTGCTGTCTAGAGGAGCCAACATCAATGCATTCGACAAGAAGGACAGGAGGGCCATCCACTGGGCAGCCTACATGGGTGAGACTGTTATGATGTTCAGCTTTAAGTTCAAAGTTCATACCTTTGTTCAAACAAGATAGAGAGACTATCAAAACCTATGTAGATGTTATTTATATAGCCCTCTTTCCGAAGACCCTTGAAGCTAAAAAGGAAAGAAACCAAAATAAATGTATAGATGAAAAAATGTATAGCAACTGAGGAGGGGACCCTCTCCCAGGATGTAGAGCTATAAATCAAATATTGTGTATACAGAATAAACAAAAAAATAAAATGACAATATAGACAAGCCATATGAAAAATAGATCCAGGAGCATGTTTAAAAGATTCCATGTGCTTCCATGTCCCTCGTTGTCCCCTCCCTAAATAGTACATAGTGAAATGAACAGGTCTCGAGTTAAATGTGCCTCATATCATCCCCCCCCCCCTCTCGTCTCTGTTTCAGGTCACCTGGAGGTGGTGAAGTTGTTGGTGGCCAGTGGAGCAGAGGTGGACTGCAAGGACAAAAAAGCATACACTCCGCTCCATGCAGCCGCCTCCAGTGGCATGAGCAGCACCGTGCACTACCTGCTGAGCCTGGGGGTCCACGTCAGTACACACACACATCTGCATCAGCAATGACCTGCAAAATGACCTTTTGTATAACTCGTGTTACCTTCACTTCTTAAAGAAAATGTAGCTTTTCTCACATTCAGTATGTTACTTAAATGTATCTAGACTTACTCCCTGTTTACGGAGGCATGTGACAAAAACACAACTTTCTTTAAGAATTCAAGGAAACCCGGGAGTAGTAATTAATGAATATACAGATCATAAATGTGTAGGGGTTGCTTTGATTTGTGACATGACACTTTAACAAATCGGAATTTGTAACCGTAGATATACAAGCTATTTTTAATACGGTGTCAATATCAGTTAGTCAAGTTAAGCAAACGCTTAACATTGATTCTCTTCTTGCGTAGGTCAACGAGATAAACGGCTACGGCAACACTCCGCTCCATTTAGCCTGTTACAATGGACAGGATGTGGTGGTCAGTGAGCTCATTGAGGCAGGGGCCAACGTCAACCAGGTGTGTGTATGTGTGTGTCTCCCTGTGCAAGTTGGTATGTGTTTGGTGATAGTGTGTGTTTTTCATTGTGTTGTTTTGGTACCTCTCTTTAGGTAAATGAGAGGGGGTTTTCTGCCCTCCACTTTGCCTCCTCCTCACGTCAGGGGGCGCTCTGTCAGGAGCTACTGTTGGCCCACGGAGCTCACATCAACATGAGGGTATTTGCTTTATATTGATACAGTTGGAAGTGTCTAAAGCAGCCTGTTGCCTCGTGTCTATGCTGCCGAGAGTCCAGTTGAAAGTTGAAATGACAGTGTTGCTAACACTTTGGTAGCAGTGATGAAAACTGATATTAGATTCCCACAGCCTCAAGATGCAAGGCCATATGGAGGATGACAGGGGGAGGGGGTGGCTCCCTGAGGCTGCAAGCTGCTCAGGGAATAAGTGTGTGTGGGTGTGTGTTTGATCCATGAGGGGAACACAAATAGCTTCATGCTAAGATCTCGAACACTACATGGTAATAGTTGAGTCATCTTCCCACACGGGCACTTAAATGTCTCTCATCTACATGCACCACAGACACACTTTATTTACTTCATTTGAGTCCCTTTATTATCCGCTATGAGAAACTTGATTTGAAACAAATAAACAAATATTCAGAACACAATTATAAACAATACTGGCAGGCGTTACCGCAGCATCCGGACAAAAACAACCAGATTCAGAGACAGCTTCATCCCGCAGGCAATAAGATTGTTAAACAACTGAACTGCTGAAACAATTTCATAACATTCATCTGCTACTTAGTAATTATGTATCTATTATCTAATATACCATTCCAATAGCTTGTATATAGACTCGTATTGCACTATTCCACTTTTTTTTCTCACTTTTTTTCTTTTTTGTATTACTTTTAATATAATATACTTTAATATTGTTTTAATATTGTCTGCTTATCTGTATTATTGTGTTGCATTGTTGGAGAAGCCTGTGACCTAAGATTTTCAACGACATAATTACTCTGTAGCTATGTTAGTTTGACAATAAAGTACCTTGAACCTTGAACCTACTACAACAAGACGATCCGTCAAATCTTTTAGCAGGGAACAAGGGAGTTTTGACTCTTTCTCTCTTAAAAGGGGTTACTTGAATCTATAGTTTTCGGGAAAATTTTCTACAGAAAATCCTAATCATTATCTTTGTCTCTCTTTGCTTGTCTCCATCTGTGCAGAGTAAGGATGATAAGACTCCCCTCCACATGGCAGCTACCCATGGAAGGTTCTCCTGCTCTCAGGCCCTCATTCAAAATGGTGAGAGCCCCTACAGTCCGCTGTCTGCTTCATGCCCGAGTGTTTAAATAGAATTGTATAGATATACCCTTTTATTTATTTGTGTAAAGGAGCTGAGATTGATTGTGAGGACAGGAGCAGAAACACTGCCCTTCACATCTCTGCCCGCTACGGCCATGAGCTCATCGTCACAGCACTCATCAAACACGGAGCAGACATTGCCAAGTTAGTAACAAATGACATGTAACCGTCTGTCTGTCTTCTCACTGAATACAAGAAGCAAAAAGGAAAGGGAACAATTTCAGGAATGAAGATTTTAGTTCCAGATAAACCAATATATCTGTCATCAAAAATGCATCCACGCTCTCACACTTCACCCTCCTGTGGGGACTTGCCTTCTTTGTTTTGAATGTTTTTAGGAGAGGCATTCATGGGATGTTCCCTCTACACCTGGCAGCTCTCAGCGGCTTCTCAGATTGCTGCAGGAAGCTGCTGTCCTCAGGTACATTCATGCTGACACCGTTTGTGTCACCAGAATCACCTCGTTGACATCCTAAGTGATGCTGATCGCATATTTTCGCAGGTTTGAGATAGACACCCCCGATGACTTTGCAGGACCTGTCTACATGCTGCAGCCGCCGGAGGGTGGGTCATCATCCCTGCTCACATCCTTATTGTTTAATACCTGAGCATCTTCCTTTTTCCTTGTATTTAAAAGCATCCCCTTGTTGCTTTCGTTTTACCCATTAGTCATCACTTTTTAAATGTGCCTCTCTTACCAGGAACCTGGAGTGTCTGAACCTGCTGTTAAACATAGGAGCAGACTTTAACAGGAAGGACAACTTTGGGAGGTGAGCCAAGCCTCTTTACACTTTTGTTCTATGCATTTTGGGAAAATACAAATAAAATAAGACAGAGAGAAATAGTTGAGAACATATTTTAGGGAGTAGCGGGAAGGAATGAAGTCCTCCCTTGCATTTATAATATCTGCTGTTGTCTCTCTGTTCCTCCCAGGACTCCATTACACTATGCATCAGCCAACTGTAACTACCAGTGTGTGTTTGCCTTGGTGGGCTCGGGGGCGAGCATCAATGAGCTGGACCAGAGAGGCTGCAGCCCCCTGCACTACGCTGCTGCAGCCGACACGGATGGAAAGTAAGATCTACTGTGTTTACTTAAATCACATAACATCCTAAACCATGAGATTTTTAAAGGCATACTTTGTTACTTTAATGAAATATTTTTACCATGACATTTACTTTGAATCATTGTATACCTCACTATATGATATTTTTGTAGGCATACAATACTTTAATATCATTTGTGTACATAAAATACAATGTTTTGTATGCAAAAAAGCAGTTGCAAAGGCTACTTCACTATCACTTTATTTTATGTTTTTTGTGGCATATTATACTTTTTATTTTATTTTTTAAATCTTTTATATCTTACAATACTTTGATATTTATTTCATTATTTACAGTACTATGACATAATGTTTTTGAGATGTTCTATACTTTGACTTCTTTACTGAATTTGTTATTGTATATAATCTGATAATTTAAAGTAAATTGTATCAAATAATCCTCAGTGTCTGTTGGAAACATTTCTTTCCTCCCTTGTGTGTTTGCCAGGTGTGTGGAGTACCTGCTGAGGAACGATGCTGACCCGGGAGTGAGAGACGGACAGGGTTACAGTGCGGTGCATTATGCCTCAGCGTACGGACGCACACTCTGCCTGGAACTGGTGTGTACAGATGCCGCACGGAGAGATCATTCGATGCATTTCCCACAGACTGCCAACAAATGTGAAAACTTCCATGTGCTGAAATCTGAAGCAGGACACTTCTCATGGTACCATAAAGAGCCTTTGTCTGTATTTCTTTCAGATGGCAAGTGAGACACCTCTTGATGTGGTAAGAAAGACATTTCAATGATTCACTGTAAAACAATGAGCCCTTACATAGATTGATTTTGTACGTGGCTCCCTCTGTTGGGCAGATCAGTGGTTACATCATCTGGTAGGCAGATTCATTTACTGTTAAACAACGGCTTGTTCTGCATTTGATAACAATTGCCGTGCATTCTTTCTAAATAATGCATTTTTTAATTGAAAACTCTTAGCACACACCTTATCAAACACCACTATTCTCTCTTTCAACAAACTGAGCTCATGGAGCAGTGTGACCATGGCCTTAGTTCTGTGCAACTGTCATACTGCAGTGAGTTGCAATGCATGCAAACCTATTTCTAAAATGAATAATAAGGGAACCGTGTCTCTATTTCAGTTAATGGAGACATCAGGAACAGACATGCTGAGTGAGAGCCAGGCCCCCGTCAGTCCACTCCACCTGGCAGTGAGTTTAGGGATTGTTTTCAGAATGTCTTTATTTGGCTGTTTGTCTCTCTCTTGCATACAGGATTTCAATGCCATGTCTGATCAAATCAAAATCAAATCAAGTTTTATTTATATAGCACATTTATAAACGATTTTTGGTCGAGCCAAAGTGCTGTACATATAATAAAAATAGCCTACACTAGACACTTTACAGCAAATACAACAGCACAGATTGTTCAGAATATCAGTATATATAGTGATACCTTTACACATAAAAGAAGTGTCTATTGGTGTGCGTCTCCCTTTGATTTAGGCGTACCACGGACACTGTGGAGCTTTAGAAGTTCTCTTGTCCTCACTGCTGGACGTGGATGTTTTCAGCCCAGAGGGCCGGACCCCCCTCAGCCTGGCCTGCTCCAAGGGTCACCAGGAGTGTGTCTCACTGCTGCTGCACCATGGCTCCTCACCCATGACCCGGGACTACACACACAAAAAGACAGCTATACATGCTGCAGGTAAACATACAGACAGTTACACAGAGCCAAATAAATCAGTATGCTTCACACCACATGACTGAGGTTTATTTTATGCCTTTGAAAGTGGAGAAATGTTGTTGCTTCAGATAAAAAAGTCATTCTCTAGCATGTGTGTGTTTCTGTGTGCCGCAGCTATGAATGGCCACCCAGAGTGCCTGCGTCTGCTCGTGAGCAACAACGACCAAAACATGAATGTGGACGTACAAGACATCAACGGACAGTGAGTGTGTGCAGAGAGAAAAAGGCTTAGCTTTCACTCTGATTATTATTATTCTCATTGAGGAGAAGACTTTAACTAGTTTTATTTAAAGATGTGTGTTTTGTCATATTTCCCCACCTGTACAGGACTCCTCTGATGTTGGCGGTGCTGAATGGACACACAGAGTGTGTGTACTCTCTACTCAGTCAAGGGGCCACTGCGGAGCATCAGGACCGCTGGGGGAGGACAGCACTACACCGGGGGGTGAGACATTCACACACTTCCACTGACATTACATGATAACCCTGAATATTGCCCTAAGGACAGTTCTATCTAAGGAGCCTGATACGACTGCCAATCTAAATGTCCAATGTGCAGCAGTACTCTGGTGATAACTCATGTGCTTTCTGGCCATCAGATCAAAATCCTACCCTCAGGCTAAATACCTACAACATAAGGCTACTGTTTGAAATCAAAGGTTCCTTTTATTAATCAGAGCGCTGATGTCAGGCCGTAGTATGGTACTCTCAAAACACTAAATATATTTTTAATTTATGAATGATTTTTTTGTTGAAATCAGCAGGGGGAGGTGCGTGGGAAAAGCTGTTTGCTTGTTGCTCTCTGTCGTTTCCTCTGCCTGTGGATTGCTACAATTCAGGAAATGGGATTAGGGCAGACATTTTGTCTTCTAGAATAAAGAGCAAGCAGGCCATGAAACATGTCTAGTGTCTGTGTGTTTATTGATCTACTGCGCTCCGTTTCATTAGAACGGAAAGCACCATACTTTAAACAACATCTTATTTCATAATTGCATGCACTGTATCTTGGGCAATACTTTCGTTTTTATATAAAACACCTTAAACAGAGGATGATCAATGAGCAAAATGAACCATACATATCACAACTATATACTAATAAATATATTTTCCAATTTTTTATTTTCTCTCACAGGCGGTGGCGGGCCAGGAGGAGAGTGTGGAGGCCCTCCTCCAGCGGGGGGCCGCTGTGTGTGTCAAAGACATCCGGGGCCGCTCCCCTCTTCACCTGGCCTCCGCCTGTGGCCGTGTGGGGGTCCTGGGGGCCCTGCTGCAGGCCACCCCCACCAACTCCCTCACTCTCACACACCTCACTGACAACCAGGGCTACACACCTCTGCACTGGGCCTGCTACAACGGTACACAGCGGGACACACTGGAGGAACATCACTGTTCTGTATGAAGCGACAGCAGGAGTATTCACATCTGTTCCTCTCTTTGTATCTCAATCTGGTCTCTAGGATACGATGCTTGTGTGGAGGTGTTGTTAGACCACGAGGTGTTCAAGAGGATTAAAGGCAACCCCTTCACTCCACTGCACTGTGCTGTGTAAGACGTTGTGTACCTATTCATGTTTTTATGTAGATAGGCACTGGTCTGAAAGCTTCTGACAGTGTGTGTTTTGTATTTCAGTATGAGCGATAATGAGGGAGTGGCTGAGATGTTAATTGAGTCCCTGGGCACAGCTATCGTCAACTCCACTGACCCCAAGGGCAGGTGAGACATACAAAAAAAAGCTAGCGTGACATCATTTTTTTTAATTAAAGCTGTTCACGTGCACAGGATCTGCTGCTGTATTGCCAACTGTGTTTGTGTCTTCATAGGACCCCACTCCACGCTGCAGCTTTTTCCGACCATGTGGAGTGTGTTTCCCTGCTGCTGAGCCACGGAGCTCAGGCAAACGTAGTTGATGCACACACTCGCAGCACACCACTGATGATGGCAGCTCTAAACGGACAGACCAATACTGTGGGTCAGTATAAACTGACAGATAGATTCACTGTCTTTTTCTTTTTTTGTCTCTGTTCGATTCTCTTTTTTTCTTCTACTGTTATTTCATCTTTGAGTTTTTTTTATTTTTTAACCTTTGACATGAACACACCTCCTTTCATGTGTTGCAGAGATGTTGGTGAGCAGTGCTAAAGCAGACTTCACACTACAGGATACAAACAGGAACACAGCATTGCATCTGGCTTGTAGCAAGGTAACAATTCACAGAGACAGGAAGTGCTTTTGTATTGACTGGCCATAGTGTGACTTTTGGTGATTTAAGATGTCCCCAAAAATCTCTTAATCAGTGTTGGTCATCAGGTGGCTGCTGAAAAAGTACATTTCACATAGTAATGATGGTAAAAACTATTTTTTAGTGAGCTGTCCCTAAACATAGATGTTAAAAACAAGAAGTATACAACATGTACTATTGGTCACCTCTTTGCTCTCTGTACCTCTCAGGGTCAAGAGACGAGTGCCTTGTTGATTCTAGAGAAGATCAGCGACAAGAACCTCATCAACAGCACCAACACTGCTCTCCAGACGTAAGAGTATTCCCAGGATGCACCAGGGTAATCTGCTTGATTCAGACTGCTTTTATTTGAACCTCACCCACCCTCCTTCTTGTTGCAGGCCGCTGCATGTAGCAGCGAAGAAGGGGCTGACAGTGGTGGTTCAGGAGCTGCTGGGGAAAGGAGCCAGTGTGTTAGCAGTGGACGAGAACGGTCAGATATCACTTTACTGCACATCCCTCACTACTCACACATACTGCCTCAGTGAGACGTGAACTTTCCTTCTTCTTGTTTTTTCTTTTATGCGTAGGTTACACTCCGGCTCTGGCATGCGCTCCTAACCGAGATGTGGCCGACTGTCTGGCGCTCATCCTCAACTCCATGATGCCCACCTCCCCCATGGTCACCATTGCAGCTTTGCCTGCCCTTTCTCTTACTCACACAGTCATTAACCACCACCCCACCAACAACCACGTCTCTAAAGGCGTGGCCTTTGACTCTCTTCCCCCTTTGAGGCCGGACCACGCCTCCTACTGCAGACCGGAGCGCCTGCTGTCCTCCATCACCGGGGACGATGAACTGAATGACTCAGATTCAGAGACGTACTGAGGACATACCTGCTATTGGACCGAGCCCTACACAGCTGGCAGAATAGCCAGCCACTCAGGAGCCTTAAATGATAATTGACAAAAAGCTAAAAGAGAGAAAACAGACGGAAAATAGAGCAGACATGCAGATTATTTTTAGATAAGCTACTTCAAATCTAAAAAGAACCCCTTGTTGTACATCATGTTTCTCTTAAGGTCACACGGGGTAAAAAATAATGTACTAGAATTTAGAATAATGTGAATACGGACTACATTTCTCTCAAACAGCATCACTGTATGGTCAGTAACATGGCCTATATCTTTTTCAATGTAAAGCAATGTTGTTTATTCTTTTTAAATTAAGCTCCTTCTCTTTGCTGATACTTCCTGGAGTGATTTTAAGCCTTTTCACAGTTTTTCCTTCAACTATTACTAGAAGAGCATCTACTGGAAAAAAGCTCAGTGTACTGCTTTTATTCTTACAATTGTCTAAAGAAAATAACAGATGGAAAATGTAATGGGACCAGGAGATTGATAGCTGTTTTCCCTTACTGTACTTTTGAGTTTTTATTCAGAGCCTTCATGGCAGACAGTCACAGCTGTCGGTCACGCACACTTGAGACGCTGCATTATTGTTATTGAACCACTTTTCAATTCCTAAGAGAGGAAATTATTATTGAATCCTATGAATTTATTCCAAGTGGAAATGGAATCCTTGGGAGCTGATGAGGACAGCAGATGGATGGAAGATTCAGTGTGTGATTGGTCCAGGATTTGATTGATGACCCGAATGAGCGGCTCAAGGTACTTGTAACCTGCAATGCTGTAACTACTCAATGTCTTTGTACTGTACTGTAGACAGAGGAAAGTGGCTGACACTGTGTGTGTGTGTGTGTGTGTGTGTGTGTGTGTGTGTGTGTGTGTGTGTGTGTGTGTGTGTGTGTGTGTGTGTGTGTGTGTGAGAGTGTGAGAGAGAGAGAGAGAGAGAGAAATTAGTAAATATTGCCTTTTTAGGAACAAGAAACTTTCAGACAGAGATGAATAATACTGGCGCATTGTTTGTAAAGATTGTAAGTAATTAACAAATAAAGATATTCGTTTTTGATTTCTCTCAGTTAATGTTTGACAGAAGACAAATGTTTGATTTTGCACCCTGTGGTTTGTTTATAACCTTACATTAGCCTTTTCATTCTGGCGATTGCATTTACATGCAAAAGTAATTTGGTGGTGTTCATTTTTTAGAGATTATCCTGCTGAACAAAACATGTAAGTGTCATTAACATGTGTTTGCCACGGATCTTAATTTTCAAAATCGAATTGAACAATCCCAAAACCTTTTTTAGGATGACCCGCTTGCAATGCGGGTCATCCTAAAAAATGAAGTCATCCCTTCACCACTCTATTGGACCAAGCCTTCACTGTCAAATAATACCATTGTTGTGTATAATAAAAGTTTGATAGTTCATATTGTAACGTTGTTTTAGAACACCCTACGGCAGGGGTGTCAAACTCAAGGCCCGCGGGCCAAAACCGGCCTGCGACCTCATTTTACATGGCCCGCAAGAGCTACCAAAGAATATGATATACAATACATTTGGTGTAATTGTTCAATATTTGCTCTCAATTACTTGCCCTAGACTTCTACTTACAGACGTAGTTATTTATGAAGTTATTACCAGAACTGATAATAATCCAATGCAGAGCCAATAATGTAATATAATACATTATTTTATATATATTATATATTTATATAGTCTTAAAGTTACAACAGGCCCTTTGAGTGCAAACATAATGCTAGTGTGGCCCGCAATGAAGTTGAGTTTGACACCCCTGCCCTACGGGAACTTCATATCAAAGCCACAGGATCATAAACTATGATGTAAAACCTTAGCTGTCAGTGTATTTTCATATAAATATTCTCTTGCTGTTGAGTCAAGTGGTCACTCTTAATCAGCATAACATGCCTTCTATTATATTTTGAAGCTAACCATCATGAGGAATGTTGTATCATAACCCCTATTTAAAGAAAAAATACAACACAGACACGGCAAGAGGTACCTTGATGTATTGTATGGACTTACAAACCTCCAGTTACGAATGTTATGGTTGTACAATTATTTTCTATTAAGTGTTAAATTGTCCATAAATCTGCAACTCTTTAGCCCTTTTTTCAAATTGGCAAAAAGTAAGTTCTTGTTACCGAGTCTGTCATTTTATTCATTGTCCAGGTGATACATTCGTCCGTACAGACAGGCAGTGACCAGCCCATCGGTCATGTTTGAGTGTGTCATGGTCACTGTGCCATCTGGAGCTGTTTCCAGTTGCTTTGGCTGCTCCAGGACAAACTTGCTGGCCAAAACTGATGGATACACATATCTGGACCCAAACCTCCCTTCCAAAACGAAGTCAAATTTAGCCTCTTGTACTTTCTGTCCACAGGAACTGGGGTCCAACCCTGCACAGCGGAGGAGTGCACACACCTGCAACATAGATAATGCATTTGACAAGAGGCAGTTTAAAATATTACAATTAATTTGTTCAAATGTATACCTGGATGAAGTAGATTCCGTGGTGTTTTCCAGCAAATGCTCCCAATGCGTAGAGCTCTTTACTGTCACCCTGTTGTATCCGCCGGTACTGGAGTTTGCAGCAAAATGTGCCATTACACACGTTGACTTCGCCTTCTGTCTCCATCAAGGGGACAAATGTAAGTGGGTCGTATGTCACGGATGAGTTAAAGGTTTCAGGAGCTGTATGGAGAAGATGTGCAATATATATATATGTATATATATACATATATCAGTGGCGAGCCGTCAGGGCCCTCTAGGCCCTCTGTGAGGGCCTAAGATATTCTACAAAAATAATATTTACATTTTTTTTTAAAATATTTTTTTGTTTTGTTATATTCTTCATTAGTTTTACCAAAATAACTTGATTTAATTGTATTTAAAATAACATTTCCAAAGAAATAAATCCTTCGAATCTGCCTATTCAGTTTCTGTTGGAATGTGAAGGGTTAAATGAAAGAAGCTCGTCTCTGCGCTGCGTCCACACTACAGCGTCGACAGCTTCAAAAACAGTTTCCAACGCGTCTGCCCATTCACTTTGAATGGGGTGACGTCACGTTGCCTCGCTTTTCGCCGAACTGAATTGTGGGTAGCATAGCGGTCCGTCTCCGGCGTCACAAGTTGAACAATGTTCAATTTCTGACGCCGGAGACGGCGGAGTAGCTAGCGCCAGCCAATCAAATCCCGTTTCTGAAAATCGAGAGATATCCCGCCGTTGATTTCTATATTTCAAAAAAAGATGGGGGAGAAACTATTTATCGCCGTAGCAAATCACCCGGTTTTGTATGACCAGACCCTCTTCACCTACCGGGATACAAACCGGAGGAACCAGGCATGGAGGGAGGTGGCAGAGACAGTGGGTGAAACTGGTAGGTTTTCGCCTGTTTGGGGAGTTTATATATCAGGGTTGCCAACTCTCACCCATCTGGCGTGCCGCGTGTGACACACGCTTTCACTCTCAATCTCACGCTCTCACGCTGCCCAAACTATTCTCACGCCAAAAAACAAGAATACCGAAGACTAGAAACGGTTTTGAAAACTTTTGTCACGTAGTGATCGTCTTCTCAATAAAACATCTTTGATAATGTCTTCTGGCCAATCAGAATCAAGATAACGGCGTGGGGTTGTTGCAGGAAGTCCCGACGGAGAATACTTTTGCTGAAGTACATCTCTATATACATCAATACAACATTACGTGTTGATAGAAATCAACACGTAATGAAATAAGACCCCACGGTTTGATGATTGATAGGTGTGTGGGCTGTCTTTCATTTTGACACACAGAACAACGGGGGCTATCCACCCTTATCCACAATGTAAAGTAATTCACACAGCCTCTTCCTCTTCTCTCTGTGAGGAGCAGCAGGTTCAGCTTTCAGAACAAAGTAACAAAAAACTAAAATGGCATTCATTTTTTTTAAATATGTCGTGTAGTAATAGATTTATTTATTTTTCTTCTCAAGAGCGTACCAGAATGTGTATTTTATGTTAGTATTTCAAAAAATCTCCTGGGGGAGAATCCCCCCAGACCCCCCTGCAGGGGTTGGGCTTTCAGCATGTAAACTCTTTCACCTGTGGGGAAATTGCAGGATTGGCTCCAGGTCGCCCTTTTTATTTACTACAAGACAAATGTGCCTTTTTATTTCATACAGTTCAATTTGGATTGAGACAGGGAAATAATCTAACCCTCACGCGTGGCGTTTCACTGTCAAGGGGAGCGTGTATGTAATTACATTGCAAATACTGACTTGAGCCCCACCACTGTATGGGTTAGCCCTACCATAGATTACCCAACACAAATACTCTCTCGCAACTGCCGACCCGTATTGCGCAAGCGCAGATTTAAGATCCAGTAGAAATGATAAAAAAGTAAAAGTCTGCTGCTTATTGTTCTACTAGGCCAAAATAGAGTGTGTTAATTAATATTGTAGCTGCCCTCGGCAATAATCACAGCAGAGTCTCGACGGATGCAGTTTCTTTAATGGTCTTTCAATCATCGTGAAAACTAAAATATATACAGACATAGAACAAGTACAAGTCATTGATTAAATCACAAATATATATTCACGGATCAAACAAACACTTGTAATACAGTCCCTGTAACGTACCTCGCTCCGCTCACCGAGGGTGCAATATGTGCGACGTCAGGCATGGCAGTCCTTATCTTAATATATCACTTGGCACTATGAACAGTTGAGCCAAGGAACAACACACACAGTTTCAATTAAAACCTATATAAACCGATTATATAACACAATGTTCGTGGCAATTCAGTAACTTACATACATGTATGTTTGAGAGGTCCGTAGCACAGGCTAGACCTCGTTGCCTGGCAATAGTTTAAATCAGTTATGATTCCGGGGTTCGCAGCGTCACACCCATACCTACGCCCGCCCCTAACCATGCATATTAAAATAACGTAGCGGTCAGTTACACTCCCACCATATCCTGTCCTGATGAACAAACTTAACGAGGTAAACAAACTGGGTGAATCATACAGGATTTCTAGACCGTCAAAAAAAAAACACACTTAAAGGTATGGTGGTTCACACACAAATAAGCTTAGTCGCCTTAGCAAACATGTTTACTAGTATGTCTGATGCAAGTGTATTTTAGCCAATTATTCACCTTCAATGAGTAAAACTAGCTTCTGAATAGGACGTTCTATGATCGAGGGTTTGGAGGTGTAATCTTGTTTCTTTGTTGATTTGCGATCTCCAACTTGCACCTTGACTCAACGAACCAAACCATCGGTCCCTTCAGTTGTCTCGACCACTCGCCCTAGCTGCCACTGATTCCTTGGAAGCATGTCTTCCTTGATAATGACTATGTCGTTAACCTTCAGGTTGCGCCGGGGTATGTGCCACTTTTGTCTTAAGGAAACGTTCTGGAGGTATTCTTTCTTCCACCGACTCCAGAACTGTTCGGTCAGGTATTGCACTCGTCGCCACCTTTTGGCCGAGTACGTGTCTTCCTTCTGCCTAATGTTGTCACTAAGGAGTTGCATGAAGCGAACATCATCTTGGGACACATACTTGTCTTCGTAGCATTTTTCATTGAAGTCTGATTCCAAGACTTTCAGCACGTCGGTGGCTGATGGTGTTGGCATCTCTTTCACTGTGACTCGATGTACGAAGCTTTGGTGTCCCTGTCTATCCAAATGGGGATTGGCTGAGCCAATGATGCTCCATCCAAGCACGGTTCTTTGTGCGAAAGGTTTGTTTTCGCCTCCTGTGACAACTTCCAAGGGAGCCAACGCTGATGGGCAGTCATAACCAATTAGCAATCCTACCTCGCAGTCTTGAAGTGGTGGTAGCTTGTTTGCTAAGTGTTTGAGATGAGGCCATTGGAGTGCTGTTCTTTTAGTGGGGATATGAGACCTTTCAACTGGTATGAAGTCTCGTGTGTAGGTCTGCTGTAGTTTGACATAGGCTTCAGAGTTGAGTCCCCGAACTTGAAGACCACTGGCAGTCTTACTTGCAATGACTGTGTTAGCCGCTGTCATTGTACTGAGTTTCAGCTGCACTGAATGAGTGTCCACGTCTAGTTCAGTAACTAAATCTTCCAAAATGAAGGTTGAATCACTTTGTGTGTCCAGTAGGGCATAAGTGAGAATTTCTCTATCTGGATCCATTGTTGACGACACCAGAACTGGAACAATGCTAGAGGTGGCAGAAGTATGCTTTGTCACTGCATGGGACATAACTTTGTGGATCTCCTTACTAGTATGTTCTCCTGTGGCAGCAGAATATTTGCCTGATATCTCTGCAGGTCTTTTGTCTGTTTCTATATGTAAGCAGGTTGGGTGACGTCGACTGCATGTGCTGCAGGTGTGTCGCCTTTTGCAGTTTTTGGAAATGTGCCCCTTTCCTAGGCACCCGAAGCAAAGGTTATTTTCGTGAATCAAAGTTTTCTTCTCGTCTGTAGTCTTTGCTGTAAAGGTTGGGCACCTTGCAATACCATGTGTTTCATCCTTACAAACTAAACAAGGTGGCCATGGTTTTGAGTTTGAAGTTACAAATGTCTCTGAGGTGGGTTCATTCATTTCAGTACTGGTGTTGAGTGCTTTCGTTCTCCTGAGAAACCTCTCATCTGTGGTCTTGGTGTTTTTCATTAGGAGGGGGAATACAAAGGGATTACAAGCTATTCTAGCTTCCTTTTGTGTAAACTCTGTAAAACGTGCAAAACTTGGATAGTCTCCAAATTTGTCTAACTCTTCAACAACAATCCGACTCCACCTGTGAACCATCCACTCAGGCAGTTTTTGGAGAAGCTTGTGATTTTCCTCGCAATCGTTTAGGATGGACAGGCCCTTTACATGGGGAATAGCTTCAACACAACCTTGAAGGAAATCTGCAAACTCTCTGAGTGCTATGGGGTCGTTTAAATCTATCTTGGGCCACTTCATGAGCTTGTCTCTGAAAGCCTTTTGGACAATAAAGGGGTTTCCATATCTATCTTGCAAGACTGCCCAGGCACTGTGATATGCATCTTCTGAGTTTCTGTAGAAAAATCCTTCTACAGCCTTGCGCGCCTCCCCTGCGAGGTAACTCTTTAGATAGAGCATCTTTTTACCAACTGGGAGGGGCTTATTTCCAATGAGGGCCATGAAGGACATCTTCCAGTCTATGAACTTCAAAGGATCGCCAGTAAACGTTGTTGGTTCTGGGACAGGTAGACGATTCAGAGTAAAAGAGCTTGCAATTGCCTGGGTTAGGCTGACTTCTTCCTGAGACGTTGGCGCTTCAGGCGGTGCAGGATGAAGCCGGAATGGCTTTGCTTGTGGATTTAGTGGGGGGGGGGGGTTTGTGGTCGGTATTTCGGCCACCATGTTGAGATGTGTGGTCGACCTCTTCTTCACAACTTTCAAACCCATCAAAATGTCTGTACGCTCTCACTCGAGCTGCTGCTACTTTTACTTCATTATCTACATGTAGCTGTTGTAACCTTGTTTTTTCCTCTTCTAGCTTTAACTTCATTTCAGCCTCCTTCTGTTTGATTTCTGCCAGCATTTGTGTTTCCATTCACTCTCCAGTTCATCGAGTCTTGCTTGTTGGCCATGTAAACTTCGTGTAGCTTTTGCCTGTTCTTGTTTGGCTGCAAGGTCTGCTTCTGCATCTGCACGTTTACTAGAGGAGCTGGAGGTGTTACTTGGTTCTCGTGATGACTCTGAGATTACAGTTTCTGTGTTCGTGTTTCCAAAGACAGAGCCATACTCATTCTTATTTAGCGCCGCCCTCACTCTCTCCTTCTCAAGTTGGTCGTTGAAAACCTCATCTATATTCTCTTGCCTTTTACTGAGTAATTCACGAATCTCAGCTGTAAGAGTGACACATGCATCCATTTTCTTGGCAATATCTGGAGTAGTGGTATGGTTGCGTCGAATGGGCTCATAATGTTGCTGTACTATGACATATTTGGATTCTGTGTCCTCTGTGCATCTATTTAGGTCTTCAGCTGAGCAGAAATCTTTCAGTCTTAGTCTAACCTCTCTTGCTGTCTGCTTCCAAGAGTCGTAGGCTTTATTGAATGCCTTTTCGTTTTTCTTAGCTTCATTTTCTTGCAACTCTAGGGCTTTTTGTGTTAAACTTCGTTCACGAGAGCTGGACCTGACTTGTGTCTCTGGGGGTTTGTCTGTTTCTTTAGCAGGTAGTGACATTTTGTTTCCCTTTTTCCTCTGTTTGTGCTTTAACTATAGTCTTACAGTGTTTTATGTCTAAACTCAATTTAAGTGAATGGTGACTTTAACTTTAACTATATACCACTCACATCAGACATTTACACTTGGACACGCTAAGATGAGCAAAACATGAATGATACAAAATGTCACAAACAATAGTACTGCTAATGCTCTACAGTCAGACAATTTTTACCCTTTAAACATTAATACACGTTCGGGAATTAAGTTCTCATGAAATGACATAGATGGTTAAGGGCCCTCTTTAACTATATAGCTCTCTGCTTTACGACTGTATTTTTGCACGATATGATATGGCTGTTCTTGAGCTCGTTAATTGTGCATACAATGAATTAGCTTAGCAGACAGCTTTAAATCGATTTACCACCTTAACATTGACTATTTTCTTATATTTATTATTGGCTTTAACTTTTAGTCAGCCAAGTCTCCTACTGCAGCATTGGCCTCCGTACGTTGACGTGCAGGACGTCAGATGATCTCGTATCCGCTGGCTGAGCCGGCACGACGTGGTGAATGGCTCGTGCAGTCGAGTTTTCACTGTAGCTGCCCTCGGCAATAATCACAGCAGAGTCTCGACGGATGCAGTTTCTTTAATGGTCTTTCAATAATCGTGAAAACTAAAATATATACAGACATAGAACAAGTACAAGTCATTGATTAAATCACAAATATATATTCACGGATCAAACAAACACTTGTAATACAGTCCCTGTAACGTACCTCGCTCCGCTCACCGAGGGTGCAATATGTGCGACGTCAGGCATGGCAGTCCTTATCTTAATATATCACTTGGCACTATGAACAGTTGAGCCAAGGAACAACACACACAGTTTCAATTAAAACCAGTGCTGGAATTGGGCCGGTACTCACCGGTACGCAGTACCGGCACTTCTGGTTCTGACCCATGGAGTACCGGCACTTCTTGCTCAGTACCGGCATGCTGGCGGTACTCCGGTACTCATGCACCGTGCCAGTACTCAACACTCTCCCGCCGTTCTTATTATACATCCATATATATATATATACAGCCGCCCGGTACTCAGTAGATGCGTCATGAGGTGCCGAACGGACATTCTCATCGCTCTAACCGCTGGAGTTTCACAGCGGCTGTCAGCTGTTTACTCCTGTCATTCAAACAGAACGTGCTGGAGAGGGGGCGGGGCTTATCTTCTCCATGTAAATACTGTGGTGGAAACGACTATGTCAAAATTAACCTATTTGACCGTGATTTAATAGTAATACACGTTTCAAAATAATAATAATAATAATAATGCCGAAGTAACAACATACTGAAAACTGTTAGTAAAACCATGTTTTAATGCTTTACAATTTACATACCTAGATGCACGTGTGTTGTGTTTATGCAGTGCAACTCCCACCCAGTGGGTGGCTATGTAGAGTGATAGAACAGAGCAGGCACGCCCCCGAGAGAAGGAAAGCAAGTCACGTTACAAATTAGCATTTCAAAAATGTTAGCGTGGATTAATAAAAGTGCAAAAAGACAGCGGTTGTCGCCGGAAGAAACTTCAAATACAGAGAATGCTGTGCCTGTGTTGGAAATTGTGTCTGATGGGGAGCTTTCTTTGGTTGATCCTCCTGCTCCAAGTTCTAGTGCATTAGCATTAGCACTAGCTCCGCCGCCTCCTCCAGAGCCTCTAACGTTAGCTGCTGCTGGCGCAACTGCCACCACCAACACCGGGCAAAGCGATGCAACTGACTGCTGGACAACGGACCAGGTGCAATATTTTTGCAAGACCAATGCATGGCTCCTTCTTAAAGATAAGAAGCTAGGATGTCGGATATGCAGAGATGTCAAATCTTTGGGAATACACACTGGACAAGGACTGAAACTGTCAACTGAATGGGGTGAGTGTGCAGTGTCTCATTTCGGTGTTGACAAAGACAAACAACAAGCTAGCCTGAGAAAAAAAAATCAAAGAACATAAAGAATCACAAGCCCATGTAAAAGCTGCTGACATCCTTACATCTGCTTCACGTGAAACTATTCAACATCAAGTGCAGTCTATGCATAAATCTGAATTAGACACCACTATCAGAGTTTTTCGAACGGCATATACAATTGGCAAACATAGCCGGCCATTCACAGACATGCCAATTGATTTGAATGTACAGAAACTGAATGGGCTGAACGTGGGCAGGGTTTTGCACTCCAATAAAACCTGTGGCGAAATCATCGACCACATAGCTCATGAGCTGAAGAAAGAAGAAAAAAATGGCAAAAGACATTACAGAAAACCAAAGAAAACTCTGTGTTTTGGTCGATGAATCTACCACTATTAGTGGTAAAACGGTGCTTGTTGTGTGTCTACGCTCAGCATTAGCTGATGCTGAGCCCGAAACGTTTTTTTGGGAGCTGATCGAGTTGGATGGAACAACGGCTGATGACATCACAAAGGCGTTAATGGAGTGTCTTGGAAGAGATTTTAACGAGGACTTTTTAGGTCAGTGTTTCGTTTCTTTTGCATGTGATGGGGCTTCAGTCATGCTAGGGAAGAGAACAGGCGTTGCTACCCAGTTGTGTAGTAAATTCCCAAGCCTGTTTGTGTGGCACTGCTCCAATCATCGTCTAGAGCTGGGCAGTTGGGGATGTGGTCAAGGAGGTCTCAGGGCTCAATCATTTCCAGATCTTTTTGACAAACTCTATTCCTTGTTCCATGCCTCCCCCAAAAATCAGAGGCAGTTAGCGCAGTGTGCGCAAGCAGTCGGACAGCGTCTCCTGGTGATAGGGCGTGTTTTGTCCATCCGCTGGGTGGCTTCAAGTGAAAGGAGCGTCAGAGCAGTCTGGGAAAACTACCGAGTGCTTCATGATCACTTCACAAATGCTGCAAACGACACGAGCAGGGATTCCAGAGACAGAGCAAAGTACAAGGGCCTGGATGATGTGCTCACATCTGCAACGTTTGTCAGCAATCTGGGACTGATGTACGATGCGCTCACAGAGCTCAGCGACCTCTCTCGGCAACTCCAAAAAGAGAGATGACACTGCCTACAGCAGATAGGCTCTTAACTCGAGAAATACGAGTTTTTGAATCCATGGTCACCATGCCTGGCCCACACATGACTACAGTTCATACAGCTCTAGCTGAGTAGTCCTTCAAGGGTGTTGCCCTGCGTGAGAATGGCAGGCTTGTACAGATTCACGCAGGTCAGTTTTTCCGCAGTATGGTAGAGAAATCTGAGACACAGAATGACTTCCACAACCTCCTCTCATGTCAGCACAAGAGAAATCCCATTACATGGCCGGGAAGCCCGGGACAATCAGCTAATCCAGGACATGAAAGTTATCCATCCTGGAAGTTGGCCTGAAGAGGAGTTAGACGTACAGTATGGGGACGTAGAGGTGCTACGTTTGTGCGAAGTGCTGAAAGTGGACAGAAGAGAGACTGTTCAGGGCTTTCGCGAATACAAGGAAACCAGGGCATCCCGTACACCTGCTGCCATGGAGCCTCTACTGAAAGCAGTCCGAACCATCGCTGTCTCCACTAGTGAGTGTGAGCGGGCATTCAGCTGCATGAACGATATCCTTACTGCAAAAAAGGAATGCTCTCTCTGTCAGCCGACTGTCCAGCCTGGTTTTCATTAAATGTAATGGACCATCACTAGGACAGTTCAATCCGGAACAGTATGTGAGGTCCTGGCTGGCAAAGGGAAGGAGAAGTTGCTGATGAAAGAGCCTGTCCAGCTCCAGCCCCTGATACTGATGTCCCCAAGGCCTTCTGGAGCCTTTTCTAACAATGTGAAGTATAATTGCAAAGCAGCTCACCCAGTGAGAAGACTTTTGGCATAATGTGCCGATTTGTACAGATCCTGGAGATAGAAGGACTTCAGACCAACCAGGGAGTTATCTGATCAGCTTGGTGTTCAATGTAACTCTTTACCATGGCTCAGACTTTGTTACTTGCAGTTACAGTTTCTCATTTTAGATTGTGCAAATTTTGCATTTGTTTTTACATGTTCTTTGTTCATGCTCTTTATCATTTTTCTGAGTTGGAAAGTTAGATTGCATCATAGTTTACTTTATACATATTTGTATTCTTCAGTGGTGAAGTATATTGCAAAGCAGCTCAGCCATGTGAGAAGACTTTTGGCACTTTTTCGTTTTTCGTTTTCTGAGTTGGAAAGTTAGATTGCATTCAAAATGTACAGAAATACTTAATTTTGTTAAAGCTTTTTATAAAAAATGCTTCTGACCAGAGCTTTGTTTCCTTGTCATTAATGTTGAACACCACCAGAGGGGCTCTCACCTGAAAGGTCTCTGCTTCATGTGTCTTCAGCAGAAGATCTAGACTTTGATTGCTATATTTTCAGTTAATATTGACCTTACTGAGCTTTAGCCATATCCGCTGCCTATCATAAAAAATGTTAAGTACAGTGAACCTTTCTAAAATATACAGTAGTAAAGAGACAAACCCACCAGCATTATAGTAGCCAAATTCTTGTTTGTGGGCTGTATATATAACATTTACTTGAAAAAGTTGCTGATTTTAGAGTACTGGCACCTTTTTCATTCCAATTCAAGCACTGATTAAAACCTATATAAACCGATTATATAACACAATGTTCGTGGCAATTCAGTAACTTACATGTATGTTTGAGAGGTCCGTAGCACAGGCTAGACCTCGTTGCCTGGCAATAGTTTAAATCAGTTATGATTCCGGGGTTCGCAGCGTCACACCCATACCTACGCCCGCCCCTAACCATGCATATTAAAATAACGTAGCGGTCAGTTACAAATATGTTTGGCAGTTTGGAGTAAGTCTGTAGATTTGTTTGTGTGTGTGTGTTTCATGTATAGGCCTCTCACGATAATTAATTTTGTTGGATACATTTTCCCCGAAATTATTGCGATAAACGATAATATTGTCGGCACCGTTGTATGGCCATTTTAGACCCCTGACATAATGATAATATATAATAATAATTCAAGTACATCCTTTCAAACTGCTAGTCACATCCTCATGTAAATGGCAATTTATCGAGTTCATTTTTATTTATCGTACGATAAGTCAATTAATTGATTATCAGGCACACAATAAAACAGTGGAAACAAACATGTGTTTGACTTTCATTAGTGAATGAAACTTTGTGCCCTTTATAGTCTGTGTCCAATATTGTGTATTTGTATATATTGTATATATATCCTATATATATGCTAAGGTCCCGCTGCTGACACGATAGCAGTCATTTCGTGCGCATATGTGTAATTAAACCAGGTCAGAGGGCCTAGGTATAAAAGTCACGGCTCGCCACTGATTGATTGTATTCCTTACAGTTATAGAAACAGAACCACTCCTGATGACTCAGTTTACAATACATGTCCGTCTTCTATCATGATTTAAAGAATGTCCTTTTTATTTAATATAATCCTGACAGTAGGCCTACCTTGTAGTAATTTATGGCCCTGATCAAGCAGAAACTGATTCTTTAAGTTGGTGGTCTTCGGTTAGGATCTGTTGAATATAAACTACAAGATATGGTTTCTACTAGAACATGTTTAAATGCTTTAATGTTCAAAAAACACTTTTTTTCTCACTGTCCTGTCAACTGATGTCATTGAAATATGCTGCAACAAAAAAAGAAACCGTAAAAAATTAATTTAGAATCTTTAGTTTTAAATTCTTAACAAATTGTGATTTCATAACTTTTCAGTGCTGATGGCTTTTTTAAGGCATAGTTTCTGAACACAGATTGTTTGCATTTCATTTAAATATTTTCACAGAATTTAAATAGCACTTGTTTTTTATTTTTAAAAATACATTAAAATTAAAAAAGAACTAACATAATGGAAAGCTTGAATTAAAAATGAACAATTATGACACGCAGGACAATTGACTTACTTTCACTGAAGACAGCAACAAAACATGTATCACTGTTCTATCCAACATACCTGTTTGGTGGCTTTGGCAGCCTGCACCTCGTAGATATCCAGGTTTTTCTGCATGTTCCTCAGGGCATCAGAGCGGGAAACAGGGATACGAGGGTCACTAGTCTGGATGACGGTGTGCTCATAAACAGCAGCAACGTACGAGGAGTCCACGTTGGCTCCATTTGATTGTGTTGTGTTTACCGTATAAATCTGGGAACACATTCACTCTTGTATTTTGTGCTGCTCTATGTTTTTTTCCAATACCTTTACATAATGTACAACCAATCAGATGATTAGAGGTTTAATCTCCTGAAGTCAATATATCAATTTATCCAGGGGTTAAATTGGGATTTGATATGTAGTGGGGGGTGGGGGGGATCTCATGATTTTACCTTAAGGGCTACTGTATATGAGGCCCTAAAGCATTATCTGCTCCATTATCTGTATCAAATGCTGCAGCTCCTGATCGGAGCCGATCGGAGCAGAGACACACGTTCACTAAGCCGAAAAACTATATCCGGTCACAGAGATCTGCTATTTTAACATATCGACCCTAATATAGTCTATATTAAGAACGAAAACAGTTTTAACATGTCGTTTTTTGTATATGACAAATTTGCGAGGGTGATGACGTCAGAGCATCATCCTATGTGCCGGGGCTTAGCCCCGGACAGCCCCAGCCCAATTTAACCCCTGAATGTATCATTGGGCAAGATACTGAACCATTCATACTTGCTTATAATCCCTGGAGGACTGCCAGTGGCAGGAAACAAAGTGAATAGCTCGCATCAAGCTTTATGCAGGTTAAAATATCATATTAACACATTTTAAAGAGTTTAAAGCTCTTGTTGAAATAAAATAGTCCCAATCTTCTCCAAAATCTGGAGCAACTACAGTACCTAAAGGAGTGAGTGCAGGGGACAAGAAACATGCACATTTGCTTTAAGCAGCATTTTTTAAGCTTGTAAAAACTGTCTTCTAGCAAGAAGGAAGGTTTGCCTTTATGAATTCTGGTATACTAAAATCCTCATGTGATCTACTACTTTGCTTTGCTGGCTATTGTGGGAAAGAGAGCTTTTATAAGCCAGAGGTTGGTCGGTCTTTCCAAATCATAGGCTTTCCAGCTGATGCTGCCACAGGACACAAATCAGAACCAAGTGCAAGCAGATGTTTTATCACAAACGTCAACAAACAAACAAGTGGTAAGAAAGTCAGGCGATCCAACCTGCTGCTACCTTGATAACCTCTATTGCTAAGAGTAGCCAATCCAAACGAGAACTCAAGGAGGCCTCCGAAATCTAAAGCCATGTGATACATATTTATTTTGTTTAGGAAGGGATGAAACGGAATTTCTGGACTGACTGTACATATTTTTATTTTGAATGCTACATCCCACCACATCAGAAATGGATGTCCGACACTGATGCAGTAATGTGTGTCAAAAGATCAAATGTGCACAAGCTAAACAAGTGTTGGTTAGCCTTTTTTTTTATGATTCAGTATTAAAATGTTTGATATGTTTCCCCTCTACATCGGTTCCAAACAGTTCATTCATTGTCCAGGTGATACATCCGTCCGTACAGACAGGCAGTGACCAGCCCACCGGTCATGTTTGAGTGTTTCATGGTCACTGTGCCATCTGGAGCTGTTTCAAAATGTTTTGGCTGCTCCAGGACAAACTTGCTGGCCAAAACTGATGGGTACACATATCTAGACCCAAACCTCCCCTCCAACTGGAAGTCCATTTTAGACTCTGCTTCTTCTATTTCCTGTCCACAGGAACTGGTGTCCAAACCTGCACAGCGGACGAGAGCACACACCTGCAACAGAAATACATTAATATGTTAAATATCTAAAAGGATTCTCATTCATACATAGAGTTTGTAAAATTCCAGAAATATGCAAGATTTACATTATATCATATAGAAGCAATTTGCTCAGGCTTAATGTATTATGTGATATGCAGATAGGAACAAAGCTTATACTTTTGCATAAAAACAAGAATCCACCAATGTGGCAAATAGATACAGTTTAAATTGTGCCATTTGGGTAGCTAGCTAAATAATTTACGGTGCTTCAAAAATGTAGGCTTTGAGCACATTTAGTGTTTAAAGTAAGCAACGCGTTTTTAGAAGAGGTTTTTGACCAGAGACTACATTATTTGTTAAAAAGCCTCAATTAGAAAAATTGTCTTTTAACCAAAACATTCCAGAATACCGCTTAGTCTATTCCCTCTGCACATAAGTTCAATATAAAAGTATACTTTTTTTCTATTTAAAAAAACATGCAAAAAGTCCCAAATTATCTTGGACATTTTCAGACTGTTTGCAACCCCTTTGGTACCTGCACAGCATAGCGTCCATTCACAGTGTGAGTTCCACCAAATGCTCCCAATGCGTAGAGCTCTTTACTGTCGCCTTGTGGAATCAGCCGGTACTGCAGGTGGCAGCAAAAGGTGCCATTACACACATTTACTTTGCCCTCTGTCTCCTCCAAGAGGACAAAAGTAAATGGGTCGTACATCATGGATGAGATGAAGGTGGACGTGGAAGAGGCAGAGGAGGAAGGAGGAACTGAAGAAGAGGTTTCAGGAGCAGGAAAATCCAAACGGCTCTCTTTGTGACAGAACCCTGAGTCTTTAGCTGTAGACCCGTCTGTCACGCTCTGCCCCGCCAACAGAGGGTCTAAGACTGGCACTCTGGCCACCAGCAGCCTGCCCTCTACTGGGTCTCCTTTCTGAGCGTGATGGGATTTGACAGAAAAAGGAGTATAGATGCCACTTCCTGTCATGATCATTTTGTCGTTACGAATGTTTGCCGCCAGCAGGGTGACATTGGCACCTAAACTCAACGCATGCTGGAACTGGATTGCGTCCAATAGAGGAAGCTGGTTCATCCAGGCTGTGGGGAAGATCAGCTGACGCACACCCTAAAATGAGAGGCCAATGTTAGAAAAAGAGAAGACCAAACAGAAGAGGTTGGAGTTGGGTGAGTGTCTACCTTCGTCACTAGGTGAATTGTAGGCTCGTAGAACAGGATGTCAAAACAGATGATGAGACCAAACCTCCCAGCAAAAGGTGTATCAAACGTTATGATCTCAGGTTGCGGGGGCGTGTCAAAAGCCGCCTCAAAGTAAAGGTTGTTCTTATGGTAGCGCCCCACCAGTAGGCCATCTGAGCTGTATGAAAGAAGATTCTGGGAAACATTCACAAGGAAATAGTTCATTGGTGCACTTGCTGGACTTCAAATGAACTACTTTTATTTTAAGTTCTGCACTGCACCTGAAAACCACGTTGGTGTTAAACTGCCAGCGTCCATCAGAGGGACAAGAGGAGGAAGGGTCGGTCTTCAGGGGGCAGGGCTGCAGGTCGGCCATGTTGGCCACCAGGTAGAGGTTGTAACGACGGGCCATACAGCTCAACCTCTGGAGAACCTGTGAAAAGACTCAAATGTGAATTGTGTTGCATTACTGGAGGCTCTGAGGCTGAGCAAACAAGTGGTCTCTCCATTTCAGGGTGTGTGATTGTGCACCTCAGTGTTGTTGTATTTCCCCGGCTCTGTGCAGGGGTTCCAGCTCTCCTGCTGGGGGTCAGGAATGGTTTCCAGGTAGTTAAAGATGGACGACCGGCTGAAGTTGAAACCCTGAATACCATCTTCTGGAAACACCAGGATTTGGACACCCTGACCAATGAAGGATGAAGGCAAAGTACACATATAATGCAACATATTACAGTCATAACATGTGTGATAGTAAACTTGCTCCTTTTTATGGGAGTATAAATGATGACTACTTTTTAGTTATGAAACTTATCGAACAGAAACGGATTGTTACAGAGTGCACACTGCTTATGATGCAACTAGGTTAACTGTGAAATATTCTTCATTTTATAGCAACAACAACAATTCCGGTGACATTTGAGTCTTTACTAAGTGTCCAAGGACCAATACACTCCAAAGTTAATAATTAACCATAGTATGTTTTTTGTTAGGCTGTCAGGAAAAATTGTGACATGCAGGACAAAGTCCCTGCATTTCACAATTGTGTCACTTTGAGTTACCCTTTTTGGACGCCAATAAAATACCATGTTGAAAGGTGTTCTGCTTTACTCCTAAACATGCAGCATTGAATGAAATGGATACTGGATGAGGGCTTCAAACCCGTCCAATATTTTCCAGAATAATAGGTTAATTATTTGCTTAGGAGAGAAGCAGGACATCTTCATATTTAAGAGCTTGAATACTTAAAACGATTACAATTGATTAAGATCTTGCATAGTATTCCTGTCAACTGACTAATCCTTACAGCTCTTTAGTTGATAAACAGAAGCTGTATCTATGAAGTGGACCAATCTGATTTTGGCTGAAAAAACATGTCTCTCTCTTCTAACTCAACAGTACCTGCTGAGCTGCTCTCGCAGCCTGCTGCTCGTAGATATCCAGGTTTCGTTGCATGTGCTGCAGGGCTGCGGGGCGGGACAGGGAGATCCGGGGGTCCGGGTTCAGGATGACATTGTGCTCATACACAGCAGCAATGTACGAGGAGTCCACAACTGGCTCTGTTTGACCAAGAGCCTTAGATACAGATAAACTGCTAAAAACAATAACCGACAAAAACATGGTTCCTTCCCTGAGAGACATGAAGAGCATCCTACAAGAGTGTTTCATGTTCTGCTTTAGAGGTGATAAGCTCCCCTTGCGAAATAGTTGTGTCTTCAATACTGCCCGGCGCCGTGGGAGGGCCAGGCCCTCCCATTTGACATTCCTGCCCTCCCCCAATAAACACGTTTTTTATTATTTATAAAAATTTTAAAAAATATTTTTTTTATTTTTTTTATTATAAATAAACTGTGAACTTTTATGCTACGATGTATGTGATGTCAGAACAAAACAAAAAAATCGCAGGCTACGTCAAATAAATGCATGTGTCTGTGATTTGTGATTCGTCCCCATTTAGACCAATCACAGCGTCACACTCTGCCGCCTATTCTGGATTTGTTTATTGTGCATTCTGTAGACTCCCATTTCTGTTTGCATTACAAAATGGACATCAGAAATTGGCTCAAAAGGTCTAAGGATTTATTAAAACGAAATAGCGATGAAAGAACTGCAGCCGATGGTGCTGCTGGCGACCCTGCACCTGCCGTTGCAGCAGCACGCCTTAATGTCACAAGCTTGACCTCGGCAAACCCCGGGGCTGAGTTAGCGATGATCTTGGGGTTAATAAACCCAAGCAGGTGAAGCTGGATCGTTATCCAGGGAGATTGTTTTCAGGAAAGAAGCGCACTTTTGCCGCTGCATGGTACACAACAGACCATGGCTTGAATATTCGTTAAAAGCAGACGCAGCCTTTTGTTTCCCCTGTAGACAGTTTAAAGTGAATACGTCTTCATCTGATGCGGCTTTTACTGTCAAAGGTTTTTTGCGACTGGAAACACGCATTACAGACTGATAAAGGACTGCTAAGGCATGCCGCATCAAAAGAACACATTTAATGTGAGAGTTTGTGGAGAGAGAGACAGATACGCGAGGAAACAAATAAGGAAATGAGTACTTTGGTGCAGATCAGCTGGCACGGAGCCGTTATTACGTGTCAGCTGTCGTTTATATTATAGCTTTTTTAGCTGTCAACCTTGCTCGTGATTTACCAGTGTTTGTGCTGCCACGCACACAATGTTTCAAAGTGGTTGCTATGTTGCCCTTTATTTGTATATGTTTGCGATAAGTGTGCGTCTTTACCAGTGCTTGAATTGGAATGAAAAAGGTGCCAGTACTCTAAAATCAGCAACTTTTTCAAGTCAATTTTATATATACAGCCCACAAACAAGAATTTGGCTACTATAATGCTGGTGGGTTTGTCTCTTTACTACTGTATATTTTAGAAAGGTTCACTGTACTTAACATTTTTTATGATAGGCAGCGGATATGGCTAAAGCTCAGTAAGGTCAATATTAACTGAAAATATAGCAATCAAAGTCTAGATCTTCTGCTGAAGACACATGAAGCAGAGACCTTTCAGGTGAGAGCCCCTCTGGTGGTGTTCAACATTAATGACAAGGAAACAAAGCTCTGGTCAGAAGCATTTTTATAAAAAGCTTTAACAAAATTAAGTATTTCTGTACATTTTGAATGCAATCTAACTTTCCAACTCAGAAAACGAAAAACGAAAAAGTGCCAAAAGTCTTCTCACATGGCTGAGCTGCTTTGCAATATACTTCACCACTGAAGAATACAAATATGTATAAAGTAAACTATGATGCAATCTAACTTTCCAACTCAGAAAAATGATAAAGAGCATGAACAAAGAACATGTAAAAACAAATGCAAAATTTGCACAATCTAAAATGAGAAACTGTAACTGCAAGTAACAAAGTCTGAGCCATGGTAAAGAGTTACATTGAATACCAAGCTGATCAGATAACTCCCTGGTTGGTCTGAAGTCCTTCTATCTCCAGGATCTGTACAAATCGGCACATTATGCCAAAAGTCTTCTCACTGGGTGAGCTGCTTTGCAATATACTTCACATTGTTAGAAAAGGCTCCAGAAGGCCTTGGGGACATCAGTATCAGGGGCTGGAGCTGGACAGGCTCTTTCATCAGCACTTCTCCTTCCCTTTGCCAGCCAGGACCTCACATACTGTTCCGGATTGAACTGTCCTAGTGATGGTCCATTACATTTAATGAAAACCAGGTTGGACAGTCGGCTGACAGAGAGCATTCCTTTTTGCAGTAAGGATATCGTTCATGCAGCTGAATGCCCGCTCACACTCACTAGTGGAGACAGCGATGGTTCGGACTGCTTTCAGTAGAGGCTCCATGGCAGCAGGTGTACGGGATGCCCTGGTTTCCTTGTATTCGCGAAAGCCCTGAACAGTCTCTCTTCTGTCCACTTTCAGCACTTCGCACAAACGTAGCACCTCTACGTCCCCATACTGTACGTCTAACTCCTCTTCAGGCCAACTTCCAGGATGGATAACTTTCATGTCCTGGATTAGCTGATTGTCCCGGGCCTCCCGGCCATGTAATGGGATTTCTCTTGTGCTGACATGAGAGGAGGTTGTGGAAGTCATTCTGTGTCTCAGATTCTCTACCATACTGCGGAAAAAACTGACCTGCATGAATCTGTACAAGCCTGCCATTCTCACGCAGGGCAACACCCTTGAAGGACTTCTCAGCTAGAGCTGTATGAACTGTAGTCATGTGTGGGCCAGGCATGGTGACCATGGATTCAAAAACTCGTATTTCTCGAGTTAAGAGCCTATCTGCTGTAGGCAGTGTCATCTCTCTTTTTTGGAGTTGCCGAGAGAGGTCGCTGAGCTCTGTGAGCGCATCGTACATCAGTCCCAGATTGCTGACAAACGTTGCAGATGTGAGCACATCATCCAGGCCCTTGTACTTTGCTCTGTCTCTGGATTCCCTGCTCGTGTCGTTTGCAGCATTTATGAAGTGATCATGAAGCACTCGGTAGTTTTCCCAGACTGCTCTGACGCTCCTTTCACTTGAAGCCACCCAGCGGATGGACAAAACACGCCCTATCACCAGGAGACGCTGTCCGACTGCTTGCGCACGCTGCGCTAACTGCCTCTGATTTTTGGGGGAGGCATGGAACAAGGAATAGAGTTTGTCAAAAAAGATCTGGAAATGATTGAGCCCTGAGACCTCCTTGACCACATCCCCAACTGCCAGCTCTAGACGATGATTGGAGCAGTGCCACACAAACAGGCTTGGGAATTTACTACACAACTGGGTAGCAACGCCTGTTCTCTTCCCTAGCATGACTGAAGCCCCATCACATGCAAAAGAAACGAAACACTGACCTAAAAGTCCTCGTTAAAATCTCTTCCAAGACACTCCATTAACGCCTTTGTGATGTCATCAGCCGTTGTTCCATCCAACTCGATCAGCTCCCAAAAAAAACGTTTCGGGCTCAGCATCAGCTAATGCTGAGCGTAGACACACAACAAGCACCGTTTTACCACTAATAGTGGTAGATTCATCGACCAAAACACAGAGTTTTCTTTGGTTTTCTGTAATGTCTTTTGCCATTTTTTTTCTTCAGCTCATGAGCTATGTGGTCGATGATTTCGCCACAGGTTTTATTGGAGTGCAAAACCCTGCCCACGTTCAGCCCATTCAGTTTCTGTACATTCAAATCAATTGGCATGTCTGTGAATGGCCGGCTATGTTTGCCAATTTTATATGCCGTTCGAAAAACTCTGATAGTGGTGTCTAATTCAGATTTATGCATAGACTGCACTTGATGTTGAATAGTTTCACGTGAAGCAGATGTAAGGATGTCAGCAGCTTTTACATGGGCTTGTGATTCTTTATGTTCTTTGATTTTTTTCTCAGGCTAGCTTGTTGTTTGCCCTTGTCAACACCGAAATGAGACACTGCACACTCACCCCATTCAGTTGACAGTTTTAGTCCTTGTCCAGTGTGTATTCCCAAAGATTTGACATCTCTGCATATCCGACATCCTAGCTTCTTATCTTTAAGAAGGAGCCATGCATTGGTCTTGCAAAAATATTGCACCTGGTCCGTTGTCCAGCAGTCAGGTGCATCGCTTTGCCCGGTGTTGGTGGTGGCAGTTGCGCCAGCAGCAGCTAACGTTAGAGGCTCTGGAGGAGGCGGCGGAGCTAGTGCTAATGCTAATGCACTAGAACTTGGAGCAGGAGGATCAACCAAAGAAAGCTCCCCATCAGACACAATTTCCAACACAGGCACAGCATTCTCTGTATTTGAAGTTTCTTCCGGCGACAACCGTTGTCTTTTTGCACTTTTATTAATCCACGCTAACATTTTAGAAATGCTAATTTGTGACGTGACTTGCTTTCCTTCTCTCGGGGGCGTGCCTGCTCTGTTCTATCACTCTACATAGCCACCCACTGGGTGGGAGTTGCACTGCATAAACACAACACACGTGCATCTAGGTATGTAAATTGTAAAGCATTAAAACATGGTTTTACTAACAGTTTTCAGTATGTTGTTACTTCGGCATTATTATTATTATTATTTTGAAACGTGTATTACTATTAAATCACGGTCAAATAGGTTAATTTTGACATAGTCGTTTCCACCACAGTATTTACATGGAGAAGATAAGCCCCGCCCCCTCTCCAGCACGTTCTGTTTGAATGACAGGCGTAAACAGCTGACAGCCGCTGTGAAACTCCAGCGGTTTAGAGCGATGAGAATGTCCGTTCGGCACCTCATGACGCATCTACTGAGTACCGGGCGGCTGTATATATATATATGGATGTATAATAAGAAAGGCGGGAGAGTGTTGAGTACTGGCACGGTGCATGAGTACCGGAGTACCGCCAGCATGCCGGTACTGAGCAAGAAGTGCCGGTACTCCATGGGTCAGAACCAGAAGTGCCGGTACTGCGTACCGGTGAGTACCGGCCCAATTCCAGCACTGGTCTTTACGCAATGCTGTTGGCCTTGCTGTTTGATATATATTGTGCCGCAGGCCCGCAGCACGTGACGGTTTTGTGTGCCCTCCCATGAAAATCATAGGCCCTCCCTTTAGATTTGTTCTGGCGCCGGGTCTGAGTGAGTTCATGTGGTCGTAATTAATGCAGCAGCTTTGGCTTTCATTTCATTTGGGGTGATGAAGCTGGTTGCTAGTACCTGTCCTGAACAGCTTTCTGGTCAAAGTGCTCAGTTCGAGCCCCCAGAGTCGGGCTTATCAGCTGGGCTGCTCGCCTCACCATGCCTCGTACAGGTTGTCCGGGGTACAGCATACGTCCCTGTGGTCAATGTGGGGATGACCGAAGTTCTGCTTTACCCACGTACTGGTCTTGGTACGAAGCAAAACCAAGCATTCTACATGAGCACCACACCGCCACATTCGTAAAGCTGAATAAACAACATTATAAACTTCAACAAAGGACCGGAAATCATCTGTTTGTGTCCGCGTCTGGATCACTCTTCAGCCCTTCTGTGAAAGTAACGGCAAAAATATCTAGGACATAGGAGAAGGAAATTGCCATTACATTAAGTGGAATCGCACTCTTTGAGTGAAACTGGACAATAAGATTCACTTCAAATTGGATTAAGGATCGTTTTCAACGGAAACAAACAATTGGATTAATGCACAATCGACATCGTCATCACGGATCAGCTGCACACGCCACAATCAGCTGGAGATTGTTCCCACATGCGAGGACCGAAGAGGCTGAGAGCAAGACTGGGAAAGCGGCCGGGTATGTGCACCGTGCAGCGTGATAAGTAGATTGTATTGGAGATATTAAGCTGTATTGGACAATGGCTTAGTAAATGGATGTAATGCTGCAACGTTGTCAGCTGTTTGAAACAGCGCGCTGTCAGCTAACGGACAATTCCTGAAAATGAAACTTGAAGGGACAGTGAACATTAATCATGTCTGTGAAATCTGACGTCACGTCACAAGATGGCGCTGTTGGACTGCAATCTGTGAGGGAAAAAAGGATTATTACTCATTGCCAAAGGATTGGAATTGTTTATTGCAAACTGTCAAAAGCAAGAAACTTCAGCTACAAACAAGTAAAGAAGTTAATGGAAAGACTGAAAGAGCTTATGAGCTCAGAAGACAATGCAAAGGAAATACAGTTGAAACTGGTTGAATTTAAGAAGTTGTGTGATGAATTAAAAGCAAATCACAAATCATTAACCGACCTTCAACTGCCTGAAGAAGAAATGGGAAAGCAAAAGCAGTGGCTGCAAGAAAAGATGCATATATTTGATGGATTTATACAAGATGCAAATGTGTGGTTATCTGAGAGTGGACAGGCAATTACACACTCTATTGTGGGAAGTGCCATAGAACAAAGTGTCAGCTCAGATGACATCGGACCTGATGACAGCGTTTCAAAGGCATCACACCCTCAGTCAAGACACAAAACTGGTTCATCACACGCATCATCTACCTCTTCTGCTCGAATTAAAGCCCAGGCAGAAAGGGCGGCTTTAATCGAAAGGGCGGCAGCACTGAACAGTCAACATGAGCTTGATGTACAAGGGGAACAATTAAAACAACAGTTGGAAGAACAGGTGAAACGGAAAAAGGAACAATTGGATTTACAAACTAAACTGGCAGAAGCCAATGCCAGGCTAAACGTGCTCAGCATGGGATCAAGACACACCTCTAGAGCATCAGATGGGATGAGCTCTTACTTCAGAAACCCTACAGCAAGATTTAACCTACATGGTTAAATGGCCAAACTCTCATGTGGATTCAGATATCTCTGGCAATGATCCAGAAATCAAGCAGGACATCACAATGAACGTCATTGTCAAAGATTCATTGAGCCCCACAAACTCTCTGATAAACCACTTCTCATCATGGAGAAAACTGAAGACTGCTGTAGCCTGGCTTCTTAAAGTAAAAACGACACTCTTGGAGCTGATTCAAAGGAGAAAGGAGATTCAGACTACTGTGAATGGCTCTGAAAAGGATCCTAGAAGATTAAAGGAAAAGGTTGAAAGGAAGATACAGGCCTTTTTAAAGGAACACTCCGCAGACAATGTTTATGTCCTGAAGATCTTGTTCAAGCAGAAAATGCAGTCATTTCTTTTAGTCAAAGGCAACGGTTCAAAGAAGAACTATCTTTACTAGAAGCTGGTAAACATAATGTGAAAGGAAGCAGTTGCTTGTACAAACTGGATCCAATATTGGATCATGGACTTCTGAGACTGGGTGGTCGCTTGAAACGACTAGCAATGCCTGAAGAGCCCAAACATCCGATCATTCTCTCAAAGGATCTTCACATATCCACACTATTGTTACGAGATATTCATGAAGACCTTGGACATGGAGGAAGGAATCAGATGCTGTCTCGACTCCGTAAAAAGTACTGGATAATCAAAGCTAACTCTGCGGCAAGAAAGATTATATCAAACTGTACTGTGTGTAAACGGCATCGTGGAAAACTTGGAGAACAGAAAATGGCAGACTTGCCCTTGGAAAGGATTCTACCAGATACACCTCCCTTCACAAATACAGGAGTAGACTACTTTGGTCCTATTGAGATCAAGAGAGGACGAAGTCTTGTCAAAAGATATGGCGTAATCTTCACTTGCATGGCAAGCAGAGCAGTACATCTTGAAGTTGCATACTTGACACAGGCTCCTGCATCCATGCACTACGACGATTTATTTGTCGGTGAGGTCAAGTTTCCTCTTTAAGATCACACAATGGCACACATTTTGTCGGCGCAAATAGAGAGCTAAGAGAAGCACTCAATGGTTTGAATCAAGACATAATTCAGAGTGCTATGCTTCAGCGAGGGATAAGGTGGTATTTTAACCCCCCAGCAGGAAGCCATCACGGCGGTGTTTGGGAACGATTGGTTCGAAATAGTGATGCCAGCGATTATTCGATTAATCGTTACAGTCTCCATAATCGAATATTATTTTTAAAAATCGATTTTATTTATATATTTTTTTATTATTATTATTTATTTTTTTCTGGCTTAGTTTCAACCAAAATATAGACTAATGCTAATAATAGTATTAACAATTGTAAATGGCCAATGGTCACACCACCAGCTTGTTTTACTGTAAACTTGGAGGAAGCCTGCGTGCAGAGCAGACTGCTGCTGCAGCACGCTACACACCGCCCCCGCCCCACCCTCCCTCACACGTGCGACTAAAGATGAACAAAGCGGCAGGTAAAAAGAGTTCCTCCTCGTGGAACAATAGGCTAATTATTGAATGTATTTCAATGCTGCTATTATTAATACAGGCTACATGATGGTGGTTTATTTTTTGTTATTGTCTAAAGTGCCTACCATTGCCTTTATTTGAAGATGCGCGATGCGCGCACAATGTATTTATTGCAGTGCCGAATAATCGATTTTGATCATGGTCACTTTCTGGCAACCCTAGTTCGAAATGTGCTGTGTTCTGTTCTAAAACAACAAGTTCTGGACGACGAAGGATTGCAAACCTTTCTTTGTGAAGTCGAAGCGATTCTAAATGATTGACCAATTACAAAATCTTCTGACGATCCGATGGACCTAGAGGCTCTCACACCTAACCATCTTCTTCTGATGAAAACCAAGCCGAAACTACCACCTGGACTCTTTGTAAAGGAAGACTTGTACATCAAACGCAGATGGAGACAAGTGCAATATATGGCAGATCTCTTTTGGAAAAGGTGGACACAGGAATACCTGCCTCTAATCCAAAATAGACAACGGTGGTTAAAGGAAAAAATAAGCTTTGCTCCAGGTGACATTGTTGTAGTGGCTGATTCCACTGCTCCACGTGGCTCCGTTAATGGGCAGAATACTGGAGACAAAACCAGACGCACAAGGTCCTGTGCGCACAGTTCGACTTCAAACTAAGAGCAACATCTTAGTGAGACCAATAACGAAGATATGTCTGCTCCAGGAAACTGAGACATAAAGAACAGCAAAGACTGATGACCCTTAAAATAAGGGAGAAGAAAAGAAACAAAAAATTCTTTAAGAATGACATGCTAACACATACACACCATTTGTATAGCTCCTTTATTATTTATTGGTAATTGTTTTTGTTTTCATACTAATGCCAATTAGGGGCCGGTGTGTAGGAGCCATTTTGTGGGTGTTGTTGGTGTGTCAGTTTATTTGAGTTATATGTATAGTGCAATATTATTTATGAACACTGGGTGGCGGGGTTTAGCTGCACCGGGTGTATATAAAGAGGTCATAGGTGACAGGAGAGGTGTGGACACAGGAGGAAGAGAGCATACCGATTCCACCAGCCCGGCAGATGCTCATCACAACAATTAGAAACTGTACAATTAACCCTGGTATGTAAAGCTGAATAAACAACATTATAAACTTCAACAAAGGACCGGAAATCATCTGTTTGTGTCTGCGTCTGGATCACTCTTCAGCCCTTCTGTGAAAGTAACGGCAAAAATATCTAGGACATAGGAGAAGGAAATTGCCATTACAATTATATTTTGAAGCTAACCATCATGAGGAATGTTGTATCATAACCCCTATTTAAAGAAAAAATACAACACAGACACGGCAAGATGTACCTTGATGTATTGTATGGACTTACAAACCTCCAGTTACGAATGTTATGGTTGTACAATTATTTTCTATTAAGTAATAAATTGTCCATAAATCTGCAACTCTTTAGCCCTTTTTTCAAATTGGCAAAAAGTAAGTTCTTGTTACCGAGTCTGTCATTGTATTCATTGTCCAGGTGATACATTCGTCCGTACAGACAGGCAGTGACCAGCCCATCGGTCATGTTTGAGTGTGTCATGGTCACTGTGCCATCTGGAGCTGTTTCCAGTTGCTTTGGCTGCTCCAGGACAAACTTGCTGGCCAAAACTGATGGATACACATATCTGGACCCAAACCTCCCTTCCAAAACGAAGTCAAATTTAGACTCAGCCTCTTGTACTCAGTGGCGTTTTCTCCCGGAGGCCAAGGGAAGCCAGGCTTCCACTGTTTTTTCGGATTGTAGTTATAATTTAAATAAATAAATAAAAACACTTTGTTTTGTTTCGATAATTCTCCTTTGCTGTGTGTTGCTGCCGGCCCGGCTCTCCCCCATTCTCATTGAGTATTTTACAAAGAGTGAAACAAACAGCGCCCCTCTAGATGTTATGGTGAAACAGTAGATTGCACTCACTGTTGCGAGAGGAGGCCAGCCGAATCTAGCTTCCCTTGGTGAAAAAAAATGGAGGGATTGACCAATCAGATGAGGCCCACGTGATGCCCCTGCCAACCTGTGATTGGTCAGGGCCATGCCAAGGGAAGCTAGCCGCCTCTTGCTTCCCTTCAGAGGCGGCTGGCGGCTGGCGATTTGATTGGACACTGCCATCCAATCAAATCACATCAACATCAGTTTTAATACTGTAACTGTCATCACCGCCGTTAGAAATGATCAAGCAAATGAAGCATTATGGAGGGTGGAGATTTGGCGTACTTAATCAAACATAACTTTACTAAACTTCCGCTACAGCAGCAACTAAAAATTAAATCAGATGACAGGCAAATGCCCGCACTCGAGCTGTGTGTACACAGAGGAAAAAGGGAGAGAATCGGATGTTCAATGAGGACAATTATGTCCGCACGGAGTGGCTAACTGGAAGCGCTAAACTTCAGCGTCTAATTTGCTGGCCATGTCTTCTTTTTGACAAGGATTCGTGCTCCCTGAACAATCCTTGGGCAACTTCAGGATTCATCGACCTTGCCAACCTGTCACGGGCAATTGAGAGGCACGGTAAATCCAAAAATCACATAGATTGTGTGATTGTCTGCATACATTAATAAGTAAAATGCTTAAATTAATAAGGAGAGAGTTTCAGCTGGAGAGTGCGTGCGGACCTGTCGGTTAGATAACAGGCGTGTGCAAGTCCTGCATCTGTGTGATACAAATGTGTGTAAAATGATACCGGGCGCTGTAATCACTCATCTGGTTACGTTATTGACCACCCCCCGACCCAAAAAATGGGCTTCCCCTACATTTTTCCCCACGCCACGCTACTGCTTGTACTTTCTGTCCACAGGAACTGGGGTCCAACCCTGCACAACGGAGGAGTGCACACACCTGCAACATAGTCAGAGAGCCTAGGTATAAAAGTCACGGCTCGCCATTGATTGATTGTATTCCTTACAGTTATAGAAACAGAAACACTCCTGATGACTCAGTTTACAATACATGTCCGTCTTCTATCATGATTTAAAGAATGTCCTTTTTATTTAATATAATCCTGACAGTAGGCCTACCTTGTAGTAATTTATGGCCCTGATCAAGCAGAAACTGATTCTTTAAGTTGGTGGTCTTCGGTTAGGATCTGTTGAATATAAACTACAAGATATGGTTTCTACTAGAACATGTTTAAATGCTTTAATGTTCAAAAAACACTTTTTTTCTCATACTGACTGTCCTGTCAACTGATGTCATTGAAATATGCTGCAACAAAAAAAGAAACCGTAAAAAATTAATTTAGAATCTTTAGTTTTAAATTCTTAAAAAATTGTGATTTCATAACTTTTCAGTGCTGATGGCTTTTTTAAGGCATAGTTTCTGAACACAGATTGTTTGCATTTCAGTGAAGTGACGAAAACTTAGGAAGACGATACGATAACAAACCATGGTGTCTATGCAGTATGAACGTGGAAGGGCAAATATACCAGACAAAGAAGAAGGATTGTACGAGGTATCCAGTGATGATAGCGAGTCAGAAACATCCTCTCGGCTTTCCTACGAAAATGTCGTTTTAGGAACTGAATCTGAATCCGGTTCAGTAAGCGACGATGGTGACAATATTGAGCCAGACGATGGACCATTACGTCCTTATTTGTTCGAGCCCGAGCCCGAGGTGATGGTTCACGGCATGGGCAATGGCGAGGATGACCAGGACCAGGCGCCAGATGATGCACCCCTACGCACAAATAATCTTGACTGGTAGGTCCCTAAGCATAGCTCACGCATCTTAAGATCACCTGTAGCCTTTACAAATATTAATCATTGTTAACCATTTAAGCCCGAAGGTCCCCCCAGTGGACCCCTCCCAAAGTTTTTTTTCTCTCACATGTCTCAGGGCTTCTTAACATTTATGAAACTATTAATGTTTCATACCCTTTTAAAGGTAAGAAACTCCGCTAACTGACAATAAGAACAATTGTTAGCTAGAAAAAACACAAGAGTAATACCAAGCCTTTGAATTAGCATTGAGCGAAACAATGCTAACTAATGCTAACGCTTTTTTACACACAACACACGGTAGAAATGCCCTTATTACTATCTTAACTGCACAAACAAGATATACGATTTAAAGCTGAGACTCCACAGATTCCACACATGTAATGTCATCACTGTAAGACCTCGAATTCCTGGAGCTATCAGCAAGAAAAGAGAAAGTAAACAACATCCGGTTCCAAAAATATTACAATAATTACGTCTTACCTTTTTTGATTTGTGATCAAAAGTTGTGTTCAACGGAATAAAAACGCATCTCAAGGTTAATCCAATGTCGTTGTGTCACGTAGAATTGTTTACTGATAATCAATCATCATATTCTCGAAACAATCGTCAGTAAAATGACGGGAGCACACGACCGAAATGGGGGACCCTGATGTAAACAAGACGAAAGTCTTTCTCTGGTCTGCATCCCCTTAACAATTGTATGTTTTGAGCTGTACTGTACTGTACCCAATATACAAGCTGTTAATAAACTTTTCAATCAATCAAACTGCCGAATTACTCGTCAGCTTCGGCTCCGTGAAGTTTGCCCGTGTTATCTGAACAAATTTCACCCACTGACGACGAATGGCTGGGTTTCTTGGAAACGCATGCGTCGATACGCCATTCTCTGCATTTGCTGTCGCACTACAGCCATACAAAACACATCTATTCACCATAATAAAGGTCGGCTATTCACATGCAAATGCTATTGAATGTCCGCCATTGTTTGTGCCCGTCTTCCTATGCTCTCGTCATCACCCGAAGATTCCCGACGATTCCCGAAGTATTTCGTTTCATTGAGAGGGCGCAGTAAAATTGAAAATAAAATGAAACTAGGCGCATGAAATAAAAAAAAATTGTTTATTATGCTTATTTTTAATAAAAATACATAAGTTAAACCCAAAATTCGCGGATTTCCACTATCCCTTTAAGAACGAAAAAAGTTTTAACATGTCGTTTTTTGTATATGACAAATTTGCGAGGGTGATGACGTCAGAGCATCATCCTATGTGCCGGGGCTTAGCCCCGGACAGCCCCGGCCCAATTTAACCCCTGAATGTATCATTGGGCAAGATACTGAACCATTCATGCTTGCTTATAATCCCTGGAGGACTGCCAGTGGCAGGAAACAAAGTGAATAGCTCGCATCAAGCTTTATGCAGGTTAAAATATCATATTAACACATTTTAAAGAGTTTAAAGCTCTTGTTGAAATAAAATAGTCCCAATCTTCTCCAAAATCTGGAGCAACTACAGTACCTAAAGGAGTGAGTGCAGGGGACAAGAAACATGCACATTTGCTTTAAGCAGCATTGTTTAAGCTTGTAAAAACTGTCTTCTAGCAAGAAGGAAGGTTTGCCTTTATGAATTCTGGTATACTAAAATCCTCATGTGATCTACTACTTTGCTTTGCTGGCCATTGTGGGAAAGAGAGCTTTTATAAGCCAGAGGTTGGTCGGTCTTTCCAAATCATAGGCTTTCCAGCTGATGCTGCCACAGGACACAAATCAGAACCAAGTGCAAGCAGATGTTTTATCACAAACGTCAACAAACAAACAAGTGGTAAGAAAGTCAGGCGATCCAACCTGCTGCTACCTTGATAACCTCTATTGCTAAGAGTAGCCAATCCAAACGAGAACTCAAGGAGGCCTCCGAAATCTAAAGCCATGTGATACATATTTATTTTGTTTAGGAAGGGATGAAACGGAATTTCTGGACTGACTGTACATATTTTTATTTTGAATGCTACATCCCACCACATCAGAAATGGATGTCCGAGACTGATGCAGTAATGTGTGTCAAAAGATCAAATGTGCACAAGCTAAACAAGTGTTGGTTAGCCTTTTTTTTTTTATGATTCAGTATTCAAATGTTTGATATGTTTCCCCTCTACATCGGTTCCAAAACAGTTCATTCATTGTCCAGGTGATACATCCGTCCGTACAGACAGGCAGTGACCAGCCCACCGGTCATGTTTGAGTGTTTCATGGTCACTGTGCCATCTGGAGCTGTTTCAAAATGTTTTGGCTGCTCCAGGACAAACTTGCTGGCCAAAACTGATGGGTACACATATCTAGACCCAAACCTCCCCTCCAACTGGAAGTCCATTTTAGACTCTGCTTCTTCTATTTGCTGTCCACAAGAACTGGTGTCCAAACCTGCACAGCGGACGAGAGCACACACCTGCAACAGAAATACATTAATATGTTAAATATCTAAAAGGATTCTCATTCATACATAGAGTTTGTAAAATTCCAGAAATATGCAAGATTTACATTATATCATATAGAAGCAATTTGCTCAGGCTTAATGTATTATGTGATATGCAGATAGGAACAAAGCTTATACTTTTGCATAAAAACAAGAATCCACCAATGTGGCAAATAGATACAGTTTAAATTGTGCCATTTGGGTAGCTAGCTAAATAATTTACGGTGCTTCAAAAATGTAGGCTTTGAGCACATTTAGTGTTTAAAGTAAGCAACGCGTTTTTAGAAGAGGTTTTTGACCAGAGACTACATTATTTGTTAAAAAGCCTCAATTAGAAAAATTGTCTTTTAACCAAAACATTCCAGAATACCGCTTATATGTCTATTCTCTCTGCACATAAGTTCAATATAAAAGTATACTTTTTTTCTATTTAAAAAAACGTGCAAAAAGTCCCAAATTATCTTGGACATTTTCAGACTGTTTGCAACCCCTTTGGTACCTGCACAGCGAAGCGTCCATTCACAGTGTGAGTTCCACCAAATGCTCCCAATGCGTAGAGCTCTTTACTGTCGCCTTGTGGAATCAGCCGGTACTGCAGGTGGCAGCAAAAGGTGCCATTACACACATTTACTTTGCCCTCTGTCTCCTCCAAGAGGACAAAAGTAAATGGGTCGTACATTATGGATGAGATGAAGGTGGACGTGGAAGAGGCAGAGGAGGAAGGAGGAACTGAAGAAGAGGTTTCAGGAGCAGGAAAATCCAAACGGCTCTCTTTGTGACAGAACCCTGAGTCTTTAGCTGTAGACCCGTCTGTCACGCTCTGCACCGCCAACAGAGGGTCTAAGACTGGCACTCTGGCCACCAGCAGCCTGCCCTCTACTGGGTCTCCTTTCTGAGCGTGATGGGATTTGACAGAAAAAGGAGTATAGATGCCACTTCCTGTCATGATCCTTTGGTCGTTACGAAGGTTTGCCGCCAGCAGGGTGACATTGGCACCTAAACTCAACGCATGCTGGAACTGGATTGCGTCCAATAGAGGAAGCTGGTTAATCCAGGCTGTGGGGAAGATCAGCTGACGCACACCCTAAAAGGAGAGGCCAATGTTAGAAAAAGAGAAGACCAAACAGAAGAGGTTGGAGTTGGGTGAGTGTCTACCTTCGTCACTAGGTGAATTGTAGGCTCGTAGAACAGGATGTCAAAACAGATGATGAGACCAAACCTCCCAGCAAAAGGTGTATCAAACGTTATGATCTCAGGTTGCGGGGGCGTGTCAAAAGCCACCTCAAAGTAAAGGTTGTTCTTATGGTAGCGCCCCACCAGTAGGCCATCTGAGCTGTATGAAAGAAGATTCTGGGAAACATTCACAAGGAAATAGTCCATTGGTGCACTTGCTGGACTTCAAATGAACTACTTTTATTTTAAGTTCTGCACTGCACCTGAAAACCACGTTGGTGTTAAACTGCCAGCGTCCATCAGAGGGACAAGAGGAGGAGGGGTCGGTCTTCAGGGGGCAGGGCTGCAGGTCGGCCATGTTGGCCACCAGGTAGAGGTTGTAACGACGGGCCATACAGCTCAACCTCTGGAGAACCTGTGAAACAACTCAAATGTGAATTGTGTTGCATTACTGGAGGCTCTGAGGCTGAGCAAACAAGTGGTCTCTCCATTTCAGGGTGTGTGATTGTGCACCTCAGTGTTGTTGTATTTCCCCGGCTCTGTGCAGGGGTTCCAGCTCTCCTGCTGGGGGTCAGGAATGGTTTCCAGGTAGTTAAAGATGGACGACCGGCTGAAGTTGAAACCCTGAATACCATCTTCTGGAAACACCAGGATTTGGACACCCTGACCAATGAAGGATGAAGGCAAAGTACACATATAATGCAACATATTACAGTCATAACATGTGTGATAGTAAACTTGCTCCTTTTTATGGGAGTATAAATGATGACTACTTTTTAGTTATGCCACTTATCGAACAGAAACGGATTGTTACAGAGTGCACACTGCTTATGATGCAACTAGGTTAACTGTTAAATATTCTTCATTTTATAGCAACAACAACAATTCCGGTGACATTTGAGTCTTTACTAAGTGTCCAAGGACCAATACACTCCAAAGTTAATAATTAACCATAGTATGTTGTTTGTTAGGCTGTCAGGAAAAATTGTGACATGCTGGACAAAGTCCCTGCATTTCACAATTGTGTCACTTTGAGTTACCCTTTTTGGACGCCAATAAAATACCATGTTGAAAGGTGTTCTGCTTTACTCCTAAACATGCAGCATTGAATGAAATGGATACTGGATGAGGGCTTCAAACCCGTCCAATATTTTCCAGAATAATAGGTTAATTATTTGCTTAGGAGAGAAGCAGGACATCTTCATATTTAAGAGCTTGAATACTTAAAACGATTACAATTGATTAAGATCTTGCATAGTATTCCTGTCAACTGACTAATCCTTACAGCTCTTTAGTTGATAAACAGAAGCTGTATCTATGAAGTGGACCAATCTGATTTTGGCTGAAAAAACATGTCTCTCTCTTCTAACTCGACAGTACCTGCTGAGCTGCTCTGGCAGCCTGCTGCTCGTAGATATCCAGGTTTCGTTGCATGTGCTGCAGGGCTGCGGGGCGGGACAGGGAGATCCGGGGGTCCGGGTTCAGGATGACATTGTGCTCATACACAGCAGCAATGTACGAGGAGTCCACAACTGGCTCTGTTTGACCAAGAGCCTTAGATACAGATAAACTGCTAAAAACAATAACCGACAAAAACATGGTTCCTTCCCTGAGAGACATGAAGAGCATCCTACAAGTGTTTCTTGTTCTGCTTTAGAGGTGATAAGCTCCCCTTGCGAAATAGTTGTGTCTTCAATAGAGAGGCGAAGTCCCTCCCCTTCCGGGAGCCTCCATGGGACCCCGGAAGCGGAAAATTATACATTGAAGTCAATGGAGAGAGAAAGTTTATCTTTTGATCCCGTTTGAATTGTGCCACGAATGACACATATGATGTTTGTCAATTTAAAAGAACATTTTGCAAGTCAAAAAACTAAAAATGTGTCGTAAAACTGTGAAGTTACAAATTTTTTTGTGTGACACCGCTCAGTGAACTACAGGTCTCTGGTCTCGCACAATACGCGTCACCAACACAAATATGGCCGTCACGTTAGCAAATTTCACCTGTTTCTTTCAGAATGAGGTGAAAAGTATAAAACGAGATGAACATCACTACAAGTCTGGGCATGTTGAGACAGGGTCGGCTCTAGAACAAATCGAATGGGGGGGCAATCATTTACCAAGGGGGGGCACACACTGCCGTCAACAACCAACACACAAACACCAACGCAACTTCAATTTAAAAAAACATGCTGTAAAGTCTATTGTCTTTCACACACATTGCAGGGGTGTATGTGCTATTTCCTAGCGCACCTATGACTTGTGCATACATGCACGGTTGTGGCACAACCACCTAAACAGAAACATATGGACATAGGCCACCATATAAAAAGTGTGCAAATGTATTTTGTATCCTATCCATGTGAACATGTTTTAGGTGGGGGGTGGACCTAACCTCCTCTAGGAGGGTCTGGGGGCATGCTCCCCCGGGAAGATTATTTTTAAAATATTGAAGTTAAATGCATCAATCTGGTGCACTTTGAGAGCAAAATGAAGAGATCTATGGATAGCCTACATCTCTCAGCATCCATATGAAACAGAACTGTACAGATTTACTTTTTCTTTATGGATATTTTACTAATCACTCCCCTTTTAAACTGTATTCTTGTGTTACTGTCCTATAGTATTTCATACCCGTTTTTCATTTATTCTCTTATTTTTTTAATAACTAGGCTAGGCTAATGATCATATACATGTGTTCCTCGCAAATACTTGTTTACATAAATGGTGACCAAACCGTTTGAGACTCACTGAGATAACTTACACTAAAGTGAACTATCTAAACACTGAGAGAGTCCTTACCTCACTGAGCTGACGTTATAAGATCCTCTCAGTCTGACAGGAGAGGACTCTCCTCCACCTTGGTGTAGAAACAGCTCTTTATATCTGTTAGCATAGCCAGCTAACCAGATGCTAACAACAACATTCCACGTTACCGCTCGCGCACTCACAAAATGCGATCGTGCCACACCCACAGAGAGCCGAGCTTGAATGAAACACAGAGACCCAGAAGTAGGCTACGCAACAAGCACCGTTTTACCACTAATAGTGGTAGATTCATCGACCAAAACACAGAGTTTTCTTTGGTTTTCTGTAATGTCTTTTGCCATTTTTTTCTTCAGCTCATGAGCTATGTGGTCGATGATTTCGCCACAGGTTTTATTGGAGTGCAAAACCCTGCCCACGTTCAGCCCATTCAGTTTCTGTACATTCAAATCAATTGGCATGTCTGTGAATGGCCGGCTATGTTTGCCAATTTTATATGCCGTTCGAAAAACTCTGATAGTGGTGTCTAATTCAGATTTATGCATAGACTGCACTTGATGTTGAATAGTTTCACGTGAAGCAGATGTAAGGATGTCAGCAGCTTTTACATGGGCTTGTGATTCTTTATGTTCTTTGATTTTTTTTCTCAGGCTAGCTTGTTGTTTGCCCTTGTCAACACCGAAATGAGACACTGCACACTCACCCCATTCAGTTGACAGTTTCAGTCCTTGTCCAGTGTGTATTCCCAAAGATTTGACATCTCTGCATATCCGACATCCTAGCTTCTTATCTTTAAGAAGGAGCCATGCATTGGTCTTGCAAAAATATTGCACCTGGTCCGTTGTCCAGCAGTCAGGTGCATCGCTTTGCCCGGTGTTGGTGGTGGCAGTTGCGCCAGCAGCAGCTAACGTTAGAGGCTCTGGAGGAGGCGGCGGAGCTAGTGCTAATGCTAATGCACTAGAACTTGGAGCAGGAGGATCAACCAAAGAAAGCTCCCCATCAGACACCATTTCCAACACAGGCACAGCATTCTCTGTATTTGAAGTTTCTTCCGGCGACAACCGCTGTCTTTTTGCACTTTTATTAATCCACGCTAACATTTTAGAAATGCTAATTTGTGACGTGACTTGCTTTCCTTCTCTCGGGGGTGTGCCTGCTCTGTTCTATCACTCTACATAGCCACCCACTGGGTGGGAGTTGCACTTCATAAACACAACACACGTGTGCATCTAGGTATGTAAATTGTAAAGCATTAAAACATGGTTTTACTAACAGTTTTCAGTATGTTGTTACTTCGGCATTATTATTATTATTATTTTGAAACGTGTATTACTACTAAATCACGGTCAAATAGGTTAATTTTGACATAGTCGTTTCCACCACAGTATTTACATGGAGAAGATAAGCCCCGCCCCCTCTCCAGCACGTTCTGTTTGAATGACAGGAGTAAACAGCTGACAGCCGCTGTGAAACTCCAGCGGTTAGAGCGATGAGAATGTCCGTTCGGCACCTCATGACGCATCTACTGAGTACCGGGCGGCTGTATATATATATATGGATGTATAATAAGAACGGCGGGAGAGTACCGGAGTACCGCCAGCATGCTGGTACTGAGCAAGAAGTGCCGGTACTCCATGGGTCAGAACCAGAAGTGCCGGTACTGCGTACCGGTGAGTACCGGCCCAATTCCAGCACTGCAGGCTACTTGTACTGTACTGTATATCATATTATTTTCGATGGCTTTACTGTATAATCCGTGTAACAGATGAACAGATTGCCACCGGCTTTCATCTAAAACACACAGCCACGTAATGATAACAAAACAAAAGTCGGGGGTCATTGGTCAAGCAACACACCAATCAGAGAGCAGCAGTGAGCACACCTCAGGCTGTGTTTTATATTTGTATTCTTTATTTCTGATGTATTTCACTGTGAAATACAGTGCTGGAATTGGGCCGGTACTCACCGGTACGCAGTACCGGCACTTCTGGTTCTGACCCATGGAGTACCGGCACTTCTTGCTCAGTACCGGCATGCTGGCGGTACTCCGGTACTCATGCACCGTGCCAGTACTCAACACTCTCCCGCCGTTCTTATTATACATCCATATATATATATACAGCCGCCCGGTACTCAGTAGATGCGTCATGAGGTGCCGAACGGACATTCTCATCGCTCTAACCGCTGGAGTTTCACAGCGGCTGTCAGCTGTTTACTCCTGTCATTCAAACAGAACGTGCTGGAGAGGGGGCGGGGCTTATCTTCTCCATGTAAATACTGTGGTGGAAACGACTATGTCAAAATTAACCTATTTGACCGTGATTTAATAGTAATACACGTTTCAAAATAATAATAATAATAATAATGCCGAAGTAACAACATACTGAAAACTGTTAGTAAAACCATGTTTTAATGCTTTACAATTGACATACCTAGATGCACGTGTGTTGTGTTTATGCAGTGCAACTCCCACCCAGTGGGTGGCTATGTAGAGTGATAGAACAGAGCAGGCACACCCCCGAGAGAAGGAAAGCAAGTCACGTCACAAATTAGCATTTCTAAAATGTTAGCGTGGATTAATAAAAGTGCAAAAAGACAGCGGTTGTCGCCGGAAGAAACTTCAAATACAGAGAATGCTGTGCCTGTGTTGGAAATGGTGTCTGATGGGGAGCTTTCTTTGGTTGATCCTCCTGCTCCAAGTTCTAGTGCATTAGCATTAGCACTAGCTCCGCCGCCTCCTCCAGAGCCTCTAACGTTAGCTGCTGCTGGCGCAACTGCCACCACCAACACCGGGCAAAGCGATGCACCTGACTGCTGGACAACGGACCAGGTGCAATATTTTTGCAAGACCAATGCATGGCTCCTTCTTAAAGATAAGAAGCTAGGATGTCGGATATGCAGAGATGTCAAATCTTTGGGAATACACACTGGACAAGGACTGAAACTGTCAACTGAATGGGGTGAGTGTGCAGTGTCTCATTTCGGTGTTGACAAGGGCAAACAACAAGCTAGCCTGAGAAAAAAAATCAAAGAACATAAAGAATCACAAGCCCATGTAAAAGCTGCTGACATCCTTACATCTGCTTCACGTGAAACTATTCAACATCAAGTGCAGTCTATGCATAAATCTGAATTAGACACCACTATCAGAGTTTTTCGAACGGCATATAAAATTGGCAAACATAGCCGGCCATTCACAGACATGCCAATTGATTTGAATGTACAGAAACTGAATGGGCTGAACGTGGGCAGGGTTTTGCACTCCAATAAAACCTGTGGCGAAATCATCGACCACATAGCTCATGAGCTGAAGAAAAAAATGACAAAAGACATTACAGAAAACCAAAGAAAACTCTGTGTTTTGGTCGATGAATCTACACTATTAGTGGTAAAACGGTGCTTGTTGTGTGTCTACGCTCAGCATTAGCTGATGCTGAGCCCGAAACGTTTTTTTGGGAGCTGATTGAGTTGGATGGAACAACGGCTGATGACATCACAAAGGCATTAATGGAGTGTCTTGGAAGAGATTTTAACGAGGACTTTTTAGGTCAGTGTTTCGTTTCTTTTGCATGTGATGGGGCTTCAGTCATGCTAGGGAAGAGAACAGGCGTTGCTACCCAGTTGTGTAGTAAATTCCCAAGCCTGTTTGTGTGGCACTGCTCCAATCATCGTCTAGAGCAGGCAGTTGGGGATGTGGTCAAGGAGGTCTCAGGGCTCAATCATTTCCAGATCTTTTTTGACAAACTCTATTCCTTGTTCCATGCCTCCCCCAAAAATCAGAGGCAGTTAGCGCAGTGTGCGCAAGCAGTCGGACAGCGTCTCCTGGTGATAGGGCGTGTTTTGTCCATCCGCTGGGTGGCTTCAAGTGAAAGGAGCGTCAGAGCAGTCTGGGAAAACTACCGAGTGCTTCATGATCACTTCACAAATGCTGCAAACGACACGAGCAGGGATTCCAGAGACAGAGCAAAGTACAAGGGCCTGGATGATGTGCTCACATCTGCAACGTTTGTCAGCAATCTGGGACTGATGTACGATGCGCTCACAGAGCTCAGCGACCTCTCTCGGCAACTCCAAAAAAGAGAGATGACACTGCCTACAGCAGATAGGCTCTTAACTCGAGAAATACGAGTTTTTGAATCCATGGTCACCATGCCTGGCCCACACATGACTACAGTTCATACAGCTCTAGCTGAGAAGTCCTTCAAGGGTGTTGCCCTGCGTGAGAATGGCAGGCTTGTACAGATTCATGCAGGTCAGTTTTTCCGCAGTATGGTAGAGAATCTGAGACACAGAATGACTTCCACAACCTCCTCTCATGTCAGCACAAGAGAAATCCCATTACATGGCCGGTGTAGAGGAAACTTCTGTGTAGCTATGCAGTGGGAGTCACCGACTCAGGAAGGAGACACGGGAAGAGCAGTAGCTTTGATGTCAAACACATGATGGTTTATTTGGAGTTAACGGCCGGAGGATTCACATCACAAGTCCAAGAGTCAGAGGTTCTGACTTCACGGTAGAGTTGCCACGTCAATTCTGGAGAGCCTCTCTCTTGCCAGCCCATCTAACTGGTTTCGCAGAGAGTAAACAACATATTTGAGGAGATAGCCTAAACAGTGTGGGAACACAGAGCTACTTGCCTCGGACACTTATGACCTCGAAGATTTTACCTTGGAGTCCACAAATACAGAGAAGGAAGTGTCCCAGTGTACCCACAACACAGACCATCTGTATCCCAGTATTGACCGGTCACAGAATGGGAACAATAACATTATTGGCTAAGCCGCCTGTGTCCTTAAAGAAGGTAAACAGACATCGAGGTTTGTCCTGTATGTTACAAATTGGCATGATAATTGATGATGATAATTATTTCCACAACAGCCGGGAGGCCTGGGACAATCAGCTAATCCAGGACATGAAAGTTATCCATCCTGGAAGTTGGCCTGAAGAGGAGTTAGACGTACAGTATGGGGACGTAGAGGTGCTACGTTTGTGCGAAGTGCTGAAAGTGGACAGAAGAGAGACTGTTCAGGGCTTTCGCGAATACAAGGAAACCAGGGCATCCCGTACACCTGCTGCCATGGAGCCTCTACTGAAAGCAGTCCGAACCATCGCTGTCTCCACTAGTGAGTGTGAGCGGGCATTCAGCTGCATGAACGATATCCTTACTGCAAAAAGGAATGCTCTCTCTGTCAGCCGACTGTCCAGCCTGGTTTTCATTAAATGTAATGGACCATCACTAGGACAGTTCAATCCGGAACAGTATGTGAGGTCCTGGCTGGCAAAGGGAAGGAGAAGTGCTGATGAAAGAGCCTGTCCAGCTCCAGCCCCTGATACTGATGTCCCCAAGGCCTTCTGGAGCCTTTTCTAACAATGTGAAGTATATTGCAAAGCAGCTCACCCAGTGAGAAGACTTTTGGCATAATGTGCCGATTTGTACAGATCCTGGAGATAGAAGGACTTCAGACCAACCAGGGAGTTATCTGATCAGCTTGGTGTTCAATGTAACTCTTTACCATGGCTCAGACTTTGTTACTTGCAGTTACAGTTTCTCATTTTAGATTGTGCAAATTTTGCATTTGTTTTTACATGTTCTTTGTTCATGCTCTTTATCATTTTTCTGAGTTGGAAAGTTAGATTGCATCATAGTTTACTTTATACATATTTGTATTATTCAGTGGTGAAGTATATTGCAAAGCAGCTCAGCCATGTGAGAAGACTTTTGGCACTTTTTCGTTTTTCGTTTTCTGAGTTGGAAAGTTAGATTGCATTCAAAATGTACAGAAATACTTAATTTTGTTAAAGCTTTTTATAAAAAATGCTTCTGACCAGAGCTTTGTTTCCTTGTCATTAATGTTGAACACCACCAGAGGGGCTCTCACCTGAAAGGTCTCTGCTTCATGTGTCTTCAGCAGAAGATCTAGACTTTGATTGCTATATTTTCAGTTAATATTGACCTTACTGAGCTTTAGCCATATCCGCTGCCTATCATAACAAATGTTAAGTACAGTGAACCTTTCTAAAATATACAGTAGTAAAGAGACAAACCCACCAGCATTATAGTAGCCAAATTCTTGTTTGTGGGCTGTGTATATAAAATTGATTTGAAAAAGTTGCTGATTTTAGAGTACTGGCACCTTTTTCATTCCAATTCAAGCACTGATTTCACACAAAAAACCTTTAGTGGAAATGTTTTCACTTATATGATTTAAAAAAAAAAAAACGGCAAAATGGCAAGGCTTGCCCACCCTGCGTTGGGGGGCACAGTGACTCATTTGGGGGGGCATGGCCCTCGAATGACCCCCCATGACGCCGACCCTGTGTTGAGAGCTGTACATACATGAAAGGGGAGTTAGTCGGTTCTGTAAGAGCAGCGGGACCGGCTTTACAAGGTTTCGGTGAGTAATATGAGTGCAATGTGTAACGTTAATGTCAGCTAGCTAACATTAGCTAACAAGGTACACTAACGTGTTTTGTTTTAGTAACTAGTTTTCTCCTTAAGAAATTCGTGGTCTCTGTGTATGCTGTGGATAACATTAGTGTTCACAAGAACAAGGTACACTCCCGTGTTTTGTTTTAGTTGCTCTTCAGATTGAAGCGGCCAGTTGTATATCGACTATACTGTTGGTGTGATCTCCTTTTTCTCGTTGTGTCATTTGAGTTTATTTGCTGTGTGTAGATTCAAGGATTTTGGTTATCTAGGCACAGCTGTGTGTGACTCCCTCTGGTACACCGGTATGTATTTTCCTAATGTAGAGAGCATTGATTAATTAATAAACTACACACTGAGTCTAGATCCTGACCAAATCCTTTTTTATTGTTGATCAAATGTTTTTCAAAAATGTATTCATACACATTTAGAAAAATACAATGTACAATCACAACCAATACAGCACAAATTACAAAAAATACAGAAAAAACAAACAATAACAACAGACAAGAGGACAACACTATGGAAAAATAAACCCTCCCACCCCCAGATCCGGACCATCCTTGTATTATTGCTCATTCAATCTATTATAGCATGCTAACAAATGGTACTTACTTTATTTTTACAGATCTGCATGGGAGACGATGGCGCGATGCAGAGCGCTGTCTGTGATTGTGCACAGGAGATATACAAATGCAGCCACGCTGCAGCATTGGCAATATTTGCCATGTGGCAGATCAGCTCCACAGATGTTGAGTGCCAGTGGAGGAAGCCTGGCACTTAAAAAGTAGTCCAGCCGGTGTCTCAACTTTACCAACAGCGAGAGGAGACATACAACCCACTGACCAGAGACATCGCCAACTGTCAACTGGGGAGTTGTAAACGAGGCCGAAGGGGTGAAGGCTTTTGTGCAGGCCTATCGGGTGACAGTGTTCGAGTCTGGTCTCTTTGTGAGTGAGTCGGGTGTGTTGGGAGCATCACCCGATGGACTTGTGCAGCCATCTGCCCTGCTGGAGGTGAAGTGTCCACACAGCCAGAGGAACATGACCATCGCGGAGGCAGTCCAGTTACCATCCTTCTGTCTTCGTGAGGAGGGTGGGTCATATATTCTCAAGGAGAATCACCCATACTGGCACCAGGTCCAAGGGCAGCTGCATATCACAGACCGGAGTCTCTGCTACTTTGTTGTGTGGACCACGAAGGAGGCGATCATCATCCCCATCCCCAAAGACCCTGCATGGCATGGAAATCTCCTCCTCCTGGAAAAATTCTACACCCAGCATATGCTCCCTGTGTTGGCCAGTAGAGAGGAGGACATTTCAATAAACATACTCTTAACACCCTCGGACTCTGCGTTGTGTTTCGTATGTGTGATGGGGTGTTATGCAGAGGGGAGGAAAACAGGACACAGCAGATTGGGATTGTGGTGGAGATGCTGAGCAGTTATTTAATTGTTGCATGTAATTATTATTATACTGCGTGCTTCTGAGTTATTCCATCTTTTGCTGTAACATGGATCTGTATGTAACTCTATATTTACTTGTTATCTACCACACTTCCTTCTACATCATACACCATCATTATACATGATGGTGTATATAGGATATATATATTTGTATACATATCTGTAAATTGTATTATTTTATTTAAACGTCTTTTTGATCTCTCAAACTGAGTAAGATTGACAATAAAGTTGACTTTGAAAAATATATATATTCTTTATGAAAATAGTTGACTGTTGTCAAATGAATCCAAATGAAACGTTGGACTGAACTACAACTACGGCTTTAAATCTCTACGGACTGTTTTTCAGTGGGATGGCAAGTTCCTATCTTTAAACATGTATTAGTTTTTTCTCAGAACAGATTTGATTTTCTGAAGTTAATTTAACTTTGCCGACCATGTAAGGTCATCATTAAAAGGTACAATCAATTTGTTTAGGGTTGACTAAAATAATGAAAAACATTCATTTGGATAATTTACTGACAGAATAAGAAACTCAATGATGCTCTACTCACCTGTTCCTTTTTTATAAAGTGAAACAGTTGAAACGATAGATTTTAGTAAACTTAAAAACAACCTTCTCCAAAAGCAATCAAGGAATATACCGAATACTTGTTTTAGAACTTTATTACATATTTTTATATAAATAGTTTGAATGATCCATAATTGACAGAAGCTTGTGTTTACACTGACCTGTTACTCATATATTAATGTCTGTAACTTCAGTAAACCACTACCTCACTCACTCATTTCTTTCATTCATCACGGTTCAGTAAACTAAATGATACATGAACCAGTTTAATCATTATAATAACGTAGGATTGCAACTCTTTGAAACTGTAGGTGGCTCTTAAAAGAGCCGTTGTGCTTGGGTGTGCTGGTCTCAGGTCAGTCTAAGCCCTCTCTCCGCGGATGCGGCGGGCCAGCTGGATGTCCTTGGGCATGATGGTGACCCTCTTTGCTTGGTTCATCTTACTGGGGGGCAGCTACATGGATGTCGGTGCAGTCCACAATCATTGCGCAGTTAAAGGCAGAATTAATTTATTATTGACTCAGAATGAAGCACAACTTAATGTCATACAATACATTGACTTCATTTGTAATTGTGTAAAAAAATATGAGCATTGATTAGCAAGCAGGACCTGCAGGAACAGAGAACGGTGATGGGTGGAGCTGGGAAGAGAGAAGAATAAAGAAAACAGATCAACTTTATTATCAGATATTAAAAATTCAATTTCAAAACAAGTTGCCGCTCCTACAGTTTTCTAGTATGTAAAGATGATTTCACATGACTTATGCAAAATATCACACTCAATACATGTGTGTCTCTGGGGGGTGCATTGTGCCTTTGATGTATATAAATAATATACCATAACCAAATACTATTACGTACAGTGGAAATCAGGTTGCCAGAGCAGGTCAGTGTGCATGTTCCTCAACGTCTCAGCAGTTACAGGTGAGGTAAAGAAAATAAAAGAGAAAAAGGTCAGTAACAACACTTTGAATAATCATCTCTTCTAACAATTTTCTCTCAATAAGCACACAACGACTGTCTTTCCAACAAACAGATTGACTCACTCTCACTGTCATCACAATGAAACACGTCCAGAAGAATGTCATGCCTTTCCATGCCTGCCTTCGACTCTCCCTGAACTGCTTCCTTAGCACCCGGTGGAGGGCGCAGTAGGCTACGCTTCAAATGTTTCACGAAATACTTACCATCATGTTTGGTTACTGTTTAACATTTTGGTTTACTTCATGTAATAAAATAATAACTTCATGGTAAGGCTACTAAAAATGACAAGGCTAAGTAATGTAATGCTAACTAACGTGCTCGCTACTCGTCGCTACTAGCTAGGTAGCTAACTTGACTATGTTCCATGCACAACATGTATATTACCTATGATATTACTTGATATGTCTGATCCAGCGACTCCTGGTCCTTTCATCAGACGGGAAGCGATAGAACGAGCAAGTGGTATGATCACTTTTGTGATTACAACCTGGTACAAAGCACACAGGCATCTTGTAAAAGTGAACCAACCACCTGGAGCATTATCGCCTGTGACATCACTTACGCGACCCAGAATGGGATTTGGGATTTGTAGTCTTTGTAGTCGCGTATTTTTCATAGTCTTATATTTCAACAGTTTTACGACAAAATGTGACTTTTTTGACATGGAAATGATTGTTTAAGATTGACAAACATCATATGTGTAGTTCGTGGCACAATTCAAACGGGATCAAAAGATACGTTTTCTCTCTCCATTGAATTCAATGTATAATTTTTCGCTTCCGGGGTCCCATAGACCGGAAGTAGATGGGCGTGACTTCGCCTCTCCATACTGCCCGGGCCAGGCCCTCCCATTTGACATTCCTGCCCTCCCCCAATAAACACGTTTTTTATTATTTATAAAAAAATATATATATATATATTTTATTTTTTTAATTATAAATAAACTGTGAACTTTTATGCTACGATGTATGTGATGTCAGAACAACAACAAAACATCGCAGGCTACGTCAAATAAATGCATGTGTCTGTGATTTGTGATTCGTCCCCATTTAGACCAATCACAGCGTCACACTCTGCCGCATATTCTGGATTTGTTTATTGTGCATTCTGTAGACTCCCATTTCTGTTTGCATTACAAAATGGACATCAGAAATTGGCTCAAAAGGTCTAAGGATTTATTAAAACGAAATAGCGATGAAAGAACTGCAGCCGATGGTGCTGCTGGCGACCCTGCACCTGCCGTTGCAGCAGCACGCCTTAATGTCACAAGCTTGACCTCGGCAAACCCCGGGGCTGAGTTAGCGATGATCTTGGGGTTAATAAACCCAAGCAGGTGAAGCTGGATCGTTATCCAGGGAGATTGTTTTCAGGAAAGAAGCGCACTTTTGCCGCTGCATGGTACACAACAGACCATGGCTTGAATATTCGTTAAAAGCAGACGCAGCCTTTTGTTTCCCCTGTAGACAGTTTAAAGTGAATACGTCTTCATCTGATGCGGCTTTTACTGTCAAAGGTTTTTGCGACTGGAAACACGCATTACAGACTGATAAAGGACTGCTAAGGCATGCCGCATCAAAAGAACACATTTAATGTGAGAGTTTGTGGAGAGAGAGACAGATACGCGAGGAAACAAATAAGGAAATGAGTACTTTGGTGCAGATCAGCTGGCACGGAGCCGTTATTACGTGTCAGCTGTCGTTTATATTATAGCTTTTTTAGCTGTCAACCTTGCTCGTGATTTACCAGTGTTTGTGCTGCCACGCACACAATGTTTCAAAGTGGTTGCTATGTTGCCCTTTATTTGTGTATGTTTGCGATAAGTGTGCGTCTTTACGCAATGCTGTTGGCCTTGCTGTTTGATATATATTGTGCCGCAGGCCCGCAGCACGTGACGGTTTTGTGTGCCCTCCCATGAAAATCATAGGCCCTCCCTTTAGATTTGTTCTGGCGCCGGGTCTGAACTGTGCGTTCATGTGGTCGTAATTAATGCAGCAGCTTTGGCTTTCATTTCATTTGGGAATATATAGCTACTTGTCCAGCCCGTAGGTCCTGCTCTGAAAGCATACATTGTTCTTTACAGCATGAGCGACAGCCTGGCTGTGATATTATACATCCATGGTGATACATAAACAAACCTTTATTTTGAAAATACACGACAGGAAGTAGTATCCTTAAAACCCGGAACCGCTTTGCAGGGCTGACCTTACTTCAACCAGCATGAGCAGGACCTGAGACACTTGGGTTGTAATTTTGCACATTGCAGACAACATTGTTTAAACACATGCGAAGACATTTTCAGGAACGGAATCGTGTGTTATTTTTTCCTCGTTTGTCTGACGTCTCCCTACGTTTTTGTTTACAAAGGGGCGTATTCGCTTTAGCACACACCCTGTAGTACAATGTCAATAGCACCGGAGGCACCAGCAGGAGTAACATCAGCTGGAGGAGCCGGCGAGAGGTTCCAGAGCTGCTGGAGCTGTCGGCTCCTCTCCGGCGGAGGGCTGTTCCTGTCGGCCGCTTATGTGTTCAGTGGGACCCGGAGGTTGCCAAGAGGTGGAGTTGCCTCTATTGGGATGATAACATTCGCTGCATGTAAGTTATCCAACACTCCTGACTGTTGTTAGAGTAACATTACTTAGATTGATAGATTATTTATTAAAGTAGGAACAAATGTTTTGCCACAGCCACAGCAGCATTTGTTAACAGTAATTGTAAAAACATGATACAATACAAAATAAGAAATACATAAAAAGCCATTTATACACATTCACAGTAGAAAGTACATACATTCAGAAGAGAATCTAAGAATATACATCATATCAAATAATAAGAATGATCTCCAATATACCTTAGTGGACAGAAACATATAAACAGTGCACTATATTTAAATATTTTTAAATGTGTTATGCCTGAAAACACTGCTGCTGTGGAAAGAAATTCCCAATTTGGGATGTATCTTTTATATATTATAATAATAATAGATTTTATTTCAAAGCGCTTTTCCAGGTGCTCAAAGACGCTTTACATGGGTTTGATAAAATGCACAATAATTTTTATATATAAATTATTGTGCACATTAGCTTTTAATTTAAAGTAATATATCCTGATAGGTAGTGTAAGTAGGCTACAATATGTGCAAATTGTTCATGATTATAGGGAAGGAGCAGCAATACAAACTATGAAGCTTGGAGCTCTCTGCCAGCCAGATGTGATGTCAGGATGTTGAGAGGGTGGTTTTACTTGGTTTTCATCTTTAGAAGTTATAAATTCACATCTGTTTTTCTTTCAGGTCTGGCTTCATTGGGATTTGTTATCATCGCTGATCCGGTACCAAAGAAGGACCTGAAGTCTGATTAGAAACAGGATGGATAACTGGCTCAAACATGGACTGCACGTTTGGTGGCAAATATTCATGGGCAATATGAAACAAGCTGAAGAAGCGGCTCTTTGGTCTGTAGTAAAGTTGTGTATAGGGATGTTGTGTATTATTACAGAAACAAGCTTTTCATTGTGTGGATAGATCAAGAATCAATATTGGAAGCTTTTCATTGAATAAAAGATGTAACATATTGTATTTAAATTAAAAAAGAAAATGTGATATTTCAGTAATCATTGGAATGTTATGCTTTAAACGACATTTTAAATAGTTTTTCATTTTTATGCAGAAACACTTAAGTATAAAAGTAAACTTAAGGTGTCATTAGGACTGTGTATTTTTGCAATTTATCACATATCCTTTTACACTTTTTTTTTTTCATTCTTTAAAGCTGCTAGCTCATCTGGTAGACTTTTTCTCCAAATGTTCCTGTGTATATCCAGCTATACTATATAATAAGGTGGAACAAGCCCCAAATATTAAATGTTGAAGCTGTTTTTTTTTAGCTCAGAATAAAGTGTTTTACTAATACTGCACTGTAGACAGCAGGGGAAAGTAGAAAGACATCTGTCTAATATGAGACTTTTATAAGCTGATATTTAACCCTTAGACACATCAGAAGTGTTGAGCTCCATCACAGAACCTGCAAATCTTAACAAGCTGCAGCAAACATACTCAAGACAGCACACACATCGTGGGTCAGTTAGTCTGTTACCTTTTATTAGTGTTATACTGATCGGAGCACAATTGCTCACAAGGAAGAGTTTGATAAGCATGATGCAAAAAAACACCCTAAAGTCATTTTCAGTCGCGTAAAATGATCATGACATTCTGATTGATTTTTTTTTTTTGGTTAAAGAAAAATATGAAAATAGAGTTGACAGTACATTTAGGCACACTATTAACACATACTGTACACATATATGCACAATTTCATTATCATAGATTCATAAATACTGGGGTTAAAAAAAAAAGACAAGCCTTCCGATATGAAGAGATGTGCAGAAAGTTAAAAGTGACACCTCCTCCACCGTGGGAACAAAAGATTCACCTCCTAGTTATAGGCTCCAGTTCATGTCCTTTTACTCAGCCAATCAGAGTCCACCAGGGCTGCTCAGTGCAAGCAAATCAAAGCAGACGACGGGGGTCCATCCAATGGCTGCAGCAGGATGGGGCTCCGTCTGGCCAATGGGAGAACTGGCCCTCCCACAGTTTGCTACGGTAAGTGCTCATTCGCAGTGATTTGATTGGTCACAGGACATGGCTCTCCTGTGAGCCAATAGACAAGAGAGGAGGGGGGTCTGTTCACACTCAACAGAACAGGCTTAATGCATAAAACACCACTTATGAGTTAAAAAGAAGCAGTTTGTAGTTTGAGGCCCAATGAGCTAAACATCGGGCTGCGACAAGGAAAACGCCCTACCACTGTCCAATCCATACCCACAATACAGATGCTGCACGAGTGGACGAGGGATAAGTGTAAAATACCCCCCCACACACACCACACAAAAAAAAAAAATCAGACTTATAAAACAAGTCTGTAAAATAAACTTTTTACTTTTACAACAACGGAATGTAGAGTTGTTGGAACAAGAAGACATTTCTGGGGAAACTTCTCGTGTTTTCTACTATTAAAACGATATGATTGACTTTTTCAGTATACAATGATTCAAAATGCACATGCATTAAAGTAACAAATATTGCACAAAATTAAAGAAATTTTCTCTGAATAAAAGTGAATAGGGATATATTTCCATATATCTATATTGATTTCCTTTGTAACGTTCAGTCGAGTGAAGGAGAGCTACCTCTAGCGTGCATCTCTTGGTCAGTTTATAGTACGTTTAAGGCTGGTTAACGAGCTCACACTGGCACAGTTTCTGACTGAAGAGGGTTGCATCTTCAAAACACACACACATTCACACATAATTCTACATGAGCCAAATACACTACACCAGAGGGTACATTCTTTGTTAGTGCACTTTGACAGCTAGAGCTGAGCCTCCCACAACTGTAACACACTTCATGTGTCCTCACAGCCTCACCTTTGCATTATCTCTCCTCACATGATTAGGATATGAAGCACAGTAATGTTCAGAGTGTTCCAACATCAAACCAGTGCACACACAGGTGTGTGTGCATGAGCTTTGGTCGTCTCAGGTCGTGAAAGTAGCTTTAAAGGGGAGGTGGAGCTAGAAACAAAAAACTCATCCTGTCTCGAGAGAAGCATTGAAGCTGGAAAAAAATGCAGACAATAAAAATCGAAATGGTCTCTTTCGTCACATTTTTTGAAAACAGCGCCTTTTTCAACCCAGTGCTATTGACATATTTGGTTGCTATGAAAAATGGTTTGCAAGTGTGCAGCTTTTGCAGATAAAATGTTTACAGCAAGAGGGTAAGTGTGACCACAGCTGAGAGGCCGGGTCACTGAGATGGTGCGGCGTGTCGGGGCCAAGAGACAGAAGCGGGGAGGTAAGGCAAGGTGTGGGTCTATGCTAACTACTCCTGCATTTAAAAAAGAATACAGTAAGGTCCGCTCTCTGGAGTCTGGACCGGGAGAAAGCAGCATTGACTGGCCCGTGATAAAGCTAAACACAACTAAAAAAGTTTTTTAAAAAAAAGAGGAGGAAAATATCTAAACTAAGACAAAAGACTGCCATGTCCAGTCTTGGTGCAAATTACAGTAATTTGTGTGTGTGTGTGTGTGTGTGTATCACAGGGTGAGAGGAGGGCAGAGTGTGTGTTGTTCTTCCTTCAGTTCTGTGACCACAGAAACACTCAAATGGATAATCGGAGTGTTTTCACTGAAAAGAGTGTGTGAGGGAAGTAGAAGGGCAGAAATCACACACATACCTCAACGTTCACATCCACCCCCCCTCACTCTCACTCTCAGCTCTCAAGTCTGTGTGTGTGTAGTCGGCCCGTGTCCCGTCGCCTCCGTCCTCTCCTGTCACCTCTTGAGGGAGGAAGATTTGAGTTTCTGACTATATTTGTGGATGCGTGGCGAGCGGGAGTGCAGCTTGACAAAGAGCTCGGGGAATTTGTACTGGGGGAACATCGTCTCCAAGAAGCCCTCCAGGAAAACGTAGACTAGCCGGCGGTTCATGGGCTGGTACTGAAACATGTCGAAGACGCGGAGGATGCCCTTCCTCGTGGTGTCTGCTCCGATGATGTGTTTCAGCTCGTCTGAGGGAGAGAGATAAAGGGGTCAGGAGGGTGAACAAGGAGGCATGGTGGAAGGAAACTTTTACATGGGGGTTGATTTTAGCATCAAGCAAAGTACTTGGGTACTTGGGTTGACCAGAGGAGGACTTAGGTTAATTAATTGCCCCTTTAATGTTGCTTTAGTGCATGAATTACGCATGGAACAATTAATAACAGGGACATGAAAGTCAAGGAACACACATTGACCAAAACAGATGATAGGTATTATAGAGACAATAATGCTTCACAACTGTAAAGAATGTAGCTATGACAAGCTTTCAGTACATCCTCTTCCTGTTCTGTAAGGCTCAGATCCAACCCAGTAGATTTATACTTGTTGTCCAGCAGTATGTTCTCAGTTGTACAAGAGACAGGGCGAGTAGTGAACTTGATGAACAGTCCGTAATGGGGCTACATGATGAATAAATTAAGTGTGTGTGTTTCACCTGGCATGATGCCCAGCAGACTAGTCTTGGCAGCTATTCGTGTCCTCTGGCGGATGTTTTTCTCCCGGCGGGGCAGCGTCTCAGCCAAAATGCCGTTGGGCCAGTAAGAGTCCCTATTGGTAGAAAGATCAACTCAGGGTTATCAATAATTCTTCTGACAAATCAGATAATTAAAAAAAAGTGGATAATTTACCTGAACTTCTTGACGTAGTCTGCAACCTGCTCCGGTGAGGTCATGTAGTCCACATGATCCACAATTTTTCTACAGAGACCAAGAAAAAGGATGATTCATGATGTGTGACACCTTTAACCTCCCTCTATTGTTACAAGACTTGTTTGTCTGAAGATCTGGACATGTGTGTACTTGTGTTCAGTCAAGTTGTGTGCAAACATCCTGTGATCTGTGAACTCAAATCCTATGATGCGGTTTGCTCAGGCGGAACTGGTTCTGCGATAAACATGCTGACTGTGCATCTTTGGTCATGAGATGTTTGTGTGAAATACTGCACTTTGGTTTAAATGTATAACAAACCATTACTCTAAGAGTGCCATTTTAGTTTATCGACATCATTTGGTTGCAACAAAAGATCAAACATATGTAAATAAAAAAATGATAACAAGTGTGTAGTTTATGTGCCTATATTTGTATGAAGTTATTTCAGTCTGCATTGTGTATTCTGTGCCTCTGACCTGTTGATGGTGTCTCCATACGTGGCTCTGATGAGCTGCTGCAGCAGGTTCTTTATGTTCCTGCGCAGCCACTGGTTTTTCTCCTTAAGGTCAAACACCTCGTCCATCAGTAGCAGCATTACTCTCAGCGGTATGTTATCATCCACCTGTATATTTCAACATATGAATGGGAATCCAAAGAAATAAAATCACAAGAAAATGAAAGAAATAAACCAAACATGAAGAAGACATGGCCATTGTCCAACTCACATTGTCATCGAGCTGAGCAGAAACTCGACAGTGTTCGGGGTCGATGTCAGTCTTAGGGAGGAGTGGAGGCACCTGGGGAAAAAAAGATTGTTAGATAAATGAATATAAAAAAAGGTGACGAAAACACAAATCTGGTTCAAGGACTGGATTTCTGACGACTTGTACCCTATAACGCTTTCAATCCCTTTAAGCAATGCTGCCAACCCTTTTAAACGGATAAATCAATGAAGATAGAACTGATATTTTACTGTTTTGATTAAGTAAGAGAACTTGCTCTACAGTTTGTGATGGTGTTACCTTGAGTATGGACTGTTTAATGTCCTGCCCGAGTCTCTCTGACATGCGGCCCATGTTATCAGAGACCTTATTCATGCCCTCCGCCAGACTGTCCGGCAGAGACTTCACTGCGTTGGACACGTTTCTCATGGAGCTCCTCAGAGGATTTACAAATGTGTCCACCTGAAAAGCGAATACAAAAAAAAGGAGAAGATGTACTTTAGAACAGTGTTTCTCAAACTTTTTCATACCAAGGACCACTTAACCAATAAAAAAACACTCGCGGACCACCTAACTCCACAAATATCCAAAATCACATCGTTTTTCTAGAACAGATTACAAATCGCCTGAAAATGGTACAAACAATTGGCAACATGTGTGATGAAGGTGTTGCACTGGGCTATATCATACCATCGAAAGTGAAACTTAAGCTCGCTCCATTGCGGAGATATTCCCGCGAGAGTGCGTACAACTTTAATTTATGAATTTATTTTAAATGTGAAATTGTACCAATATACTCACGGACCACTAGGGGGTGCTCACGGACCACCAGTGGTCCATATGACCACACTTTGAGAAGCACTGCTTTAGAACAAACACTCACATAATGTATGTTTTCAAAATTAAATAGGATGAGTATGCACCAAAACATCTGAACTACATACTTTATACATGTGCTGTTATTTGATAGTAAATAAATGACACTAAAACATTTTTGTTTTGTTTGATCAAAATGTAGTGACCTTGCGTGCAAACTCTCCCTTGCCCTTGCTGTAGGCTTTGTTCTCGAGGAAGTCATAGACATAAGCAATCAGAGTTGGACAGGCCTTCACCATCTCTGGGTTCATCAGCAACTGGAACACACACACACATAAAAGTTATTGATGTACACACTTACAAAAATAAAGGTGTTCAATACAGTGTAGCCATATAAGACTGTTACCTGCAGGTAAGAATTTAGGTCTTTTTTTCTCTTCTCCAAGAAGTCTCTGTCCATGTTGTTGAAGGTCTTCTTCCCTGGCAGCTTGAGAATCGACGCCAGGTTCTCAAACTAAAACAGAATATATGAAACTCTTAGGAGACAGTCAAGTTCATGAGATTCTGCTCCATATTAACTTCCTTTTGGATATGAGAAAGAAAACCCTTGATAGACACACACCTGTTCAGTGACCCTCATGTGGAAGTCGTGGAAGTCGGAGTAGCGGCGATAGGTCTTCCAGCAGTCCTCACTGCCGTCATGGCTGCGTCTGACCACCGTGATGGCGTACAGCGCGTAGGTCTTACCGTGGTCGTTGCACACCCCTGCAGCACCCCAGAAGCCGGGGAGACAAGCGTCAGCTACCCAGCCCGGCAATACATCCACAATGGCAATGGAAGATGAGGGGGTAGATGGAAGAAAAACAGGAAGAAGACGGGGAGGAAAGGAAAGTGTGTGCAGGTGTAAAGTGTGCAGAGGGAGGAAGAGAGGGCAAAGGAAAGAATGCAAAGCAGACGGTTTGGATAAAATAGAGGAAAATGTGGCAGAAATAACAGGAAAGGTAAGGGAGGAAGGAAAAAGGAAAAACAGAAAAAAAAGTGATAAAATGGAAGAGATAAAGAAAACTAGAACAGTATGAATCGGAAAAGCAGACATGATGAAAAGGGCTTGGAAGTGAAAAGTTGAAAGAAAAGAATGTGCAGGGAGGGGCTAACATAGGGGGGCACACAGATATCTGATGTACACAACAATTTAACACATTTCCAATATCCATATCACACCTCAAGTGGAAGTTAAGTGTGTATGTGTGTGTGTGTGTGTGTGTGTGTGTGTGTGTGTGTGTGTGTGTGTGTGTGTGTGTGTGTGTGTGTGTGTGTGTGTGTACCTGTGTCAGAGATGAAGGCATGTAGGTGCAAAGTATCATCATGGCAGGAATTGGACAAATCGTCCAAAGACTGAAATCACAAGAAACATGGAATCATTTCACTGCACAGTTTGCTCTCAATAACCCAATACAATGCTTCTTTAATGTGGGGGACGTGTTTCCACCATAGATCAAACTTATCTAAGATTTGACCTATTGGTTTGTGGACTCCAGTTTGGCGTTTTGGAAGTTGCCATCCAGAAATGACACAAGATAGTGAAGCAAAGTACAACCAATCAATGAATAAGACATTTTTAGATGACCAAAATGTTACATTGAACGTTCAGGAACTGAAAACACACTGTAAAAGGTTTTTATAAATTGTACAATGAAAACATGGAGGGCACCCAGACTGGACAACACCGTGATATTGACCTATAAATCACAAGATAGTCACGCTTTGGGATCTATCCTGAAAAATAAACGGCCGGTAATAAATTAGCTGGACGTTTTTTTGCAATTAGTGGAGTAAACCCTGCTGGATATTAGAGTGGATGTTAAAAGGCACTATCGCATTGGTTTCAGTTTTCAGACCCAGAGCTAGCTGCTTGATCTCAACATCAGAATAATTCGAGTCGTAGAACAGGGTATGAAGAAGTCTTACTAGGTTTATGCTTCCTGTGGGAGAGCCATTGAAGGATTCTCCATCCCCGTCATCAGACCCCCGGTAGCTCGGCTCTTTCAACATGTCCAGCTCGGCTAGCATGCGGACGTAGAGAGGACTCTGCTTGAAGGAGGGGTAGTAGCGCTCATCTCGTAGCATCATGTCATACACCTGGAGGTGAAAAACAGGGGCAGAAATATAAGTTATTTTTGTCTGACATGGAAAGCTATGAAATAAGAAAAAAATCTCTCAGTAGAAAATATTTAGTACACTTTTCTGAATTTCATCAAATATCTCTGGTGTGGGGTCGTCTTTCTGGAGCTTCTCCCCTAGTTTGATAACGGACGCTTCATCCACCTGCACCCGGGGCGACGCCTTTAGGAACAAAAAAGTAAAGATACATTTGAAAAGAGTCTCATTAAAATGACTTGACAGGAAACACTGACATCCTAACACGCCTCCCACCTTGTCCGAGAGGTATTGTTCGTAGACGCCCAGTGCAGCGGCCTTCAGCAGCCCCTTGGTGTTGCTGGGCTGCTTCTTGCCATCTTTCTGCCAGTTCTGCATAGCCTCCAGCTGCTGCTGTGCCGTCACCCTGTAGCCCTCCACAGTGAGCCAGAAGAACAGCTCTGCCTGGGCCCCCGCCGCCTGCATGTAGTCTGGAACACACACGAGAGCTGGTCCAAATGGTGTCTACAGCACTTTGGTTACACATTTCATACATAGTTAGTGGGCAAGGGCCTTTCACAAGTAGTATTTCTGTCTGCTTGCGGTGTCTGGTGATCTTGTAACTAAAGATCAATCTACTGTCACACTAAGGCACCGCTTTGGATATAGGTCAGAATATAAAGGTTGTGATACGCTGCCTATTTATACACCCAGATCTTCCTTTTATTTACTTTGGTTACAGCTTTTGACTTTGTTGATCTTTATTTAAATACAACGTTTTTCATATTTAACATTTCTAATCACAGAAACAGCCGTAACATTTAAGCTCTTTCTCAAACTAGATCTGACACAACTTGGCTTGACTCCTAGTTTGCTTACACAAATACACTCACATGCGCACACACGTGCACTCTATCGTGATCTGATCCGTAAAGTAGTGTGACCTTTTCTTTTAAGTCTCCGACAGGTCATGTGGGCTGAATAAAGGAGCGTGACAATGACACAGGTTGGGGTTATATATTCTAAAGGACTGGAATACATTATGGATTATAAAGATGATTAACAGAAATGTTCAGGATTAAGGTCTGGGGATGACGACAGTGACATTTGGCATCAGTGGTTAATGTGATGATGCATTTCCAGACTTACATTACTTGTCACTTAACGCTTTTATCCAAAGCGACTTACATACATTCAGTACTGTGGACAATCCCCACAGGAGCAATTTGGGGTGAAGTGTTTTGCCCAGGGACACAACGACATGCTGACTGCAGTGGGATTCGAACTTGCTACCCCCCTGATTCGAAGTTCAGCGCACTACCCACTGAGCCACAACCTCCCACTTACCCATGAAGAACTGCAGGGCTATGTTGTGGATGAGGATGTGATCCAGAGGGATGACACACAGTTTGCCAAAGTTGGCTGCCAGCTTCAGGGCATCCACCTCCTACACAGAAAATGATAAAGTTAAGTGTGATATAAAAAGCAGAAATGATTAAACTATATTCTCAGTCTAGCCGACTCCAACAGACATTGAGCGATTCAGGTGGGACTCGCAGACAATGTTTTACCAGCACACTAACAATAAGTGATGTATGTTTTTACTGGATTCCTCCAGTGTAAGCACTATATGCTGCAGTCTCTCACCTTGCCAGAGTGTAGTCTCTGGATCCGAGTCTCACACACCTTCTTCACAAACAGAAGACTGTTGATCTGGTTCTTGATCACATTGATGTCTGAAGGACGGAGAAACAAACAGGGAGGAGAAAGAGCAATAGTTCATATAAAAAAGTGAAAACAAGGCATGTCTCCTAAAATGAACAGCCAATGTTGCCCAAAATCTAAATTGTATTCCTTTAATTGCATGTAATATTATCTGTCAAAGCAATTCAGTGCATTCAAGGGCCAAATCTAATGCTGGATTTTAAAGAAAATATTTTTGCTGAAATGAAAAAAAGAAATCAATGATTTTGAGCTAATCCAAAAACATTTTTCAGCCCTAAAGCAACACATTTATTAAGCCATGCTTTATGTTTGTGCTTTTTGTCTTTTTACACACATAGCAAATTACTTTCATGTACTTGTGTGTCTGTATATCAGCAGAAAAACACAGTGCCTACCATCTCCGGCGGTGTCCAGGGAGCGGAGGTACTGCAGCTCCTCCAGCACCTTGTCCTTCACCGCCTCCAGCTCAGAGGGCTTGTCTGTCAGCTTCAGGATGTTCATGAAGGCTTCATAATTACAGCTGGAGTCCCGTATCTGTTCAAAATCACATCCATTCACATAACCATTAAATAAGTTTTCAATTTGCTTTCTGGATTTTTTCTTGGATATTTTTGTGTAGTGTTTATACACACAAAGTGAAAGTTCAAATAACAGCTGAGCGCCAACTCTCACCATCCAGATGACAAACTGATTGATGTAGTCTGGGTCGCTAAGCTGGTTGATCAGAGGAAGTAGAACACCACGGGCCAGCACCTCCTAAAAACAAACATCACAGAGTATTTTCAGGTTCACTCTTTTACATTTACACTTCAAACGTGCCGTGACAGCATAGTATATTCAGCAGCCTGTTGTTGTTTGGCTGCAGGCCAAAGTGGCAGCATTTGGCCTGCAGCGCGATCATGATTCATTAACAATCCAGGTTTTGTGACATATTGTGTGGCTGAATATGTGATTTTGCGCCTCATATTTGCTTCTCGGATCATTGAAGTCATGTGTAATTCGATCCTGTGACAGACCGTGTAAGTGAGAGTGAGAACTAGTGTTTGTTTGTGTGCGCTCACCCTAAGGAAGTATCTCATGTTCTTGTTGTGGAAATCTCCAGGAGGTAGTAACAGATACAGAAGCAACTCACACAAGTCCCTAAGAAAACCTGACACACACACACACACAACAGAGTATGTTCAGTTTTTAAGAGTTACAACATCAAACAGTACATATATATGAAGAATTTGTCATGACAGTGTGAACTTTAAGGGTAGACACGCTACAAAAGTGTGTTAACCTTCTTCATCTTTGTGTGAAGTGCACACCACGTCTCGACAAATCTTCCTTTCCATCTCCACCTCGGCCTCAAAGAAGGAGTCCACCAGCTCCTCCGTTATGTCCCCTGTTCACACATCACTCTTTGTCATTTTTATTATCCAACATGTGAATTATTCTCATCGGATTTAATCCAAACCTTATGGGAGAATTATTCTGCAGCACGATTATAATCAAATCGTATTGTGTCGAATCTCCACACTCAGACTGTTAATCATTGTTAAAAACAAGCTGAACAAACAGCCTAAATGTACCCAAAGAAAGTGTGTGAGTGTGTGTGCTTACTTTGCTTGTCCTCTCTGTCTGCGAGGCGGTCCTGGGCTTTTCTAAAGACACGTAAATGGGTGGCAAAGTCGTCCACCAGGCGAGTAGTGAAGTAAGGCTGCCAGTCCACCTCTTTGGACCTTGGCACATAAATGATACATTTGATTTATCAAGAGCTTTTACAGGTGCTCAAAGACACTTTACAAAGATTTTAAAACACAACAACATTTAACACTAGGACACCAAATTCATCTCATAAATACACAGGGATAATGTAGAAAAAACTATAAAATATTTGTTTTGTATAAAACATTGGATATCAGGAAACTGTATCCATTTCTTACCGTGTAGAGAACTGGACGAGGGCATTCTGCAGCGTCTGTCTGATCTCCAATAGGAAGGACTCATCCTCGCTCAGAGTGTAGTACCAGTACTGGATATAATCTCTCAGAGCAAACTGGATCACCTTATAAAAAAGAGAAACAAATAAATGCAAGACAACCCAATGACCTGGTTCAAGGGGCTGGACAGTAAGCAAAGGGAGTTAGCAGGGTTAATAATAAGGGGTTCCTTTAGCTACAGGCAAATTAGACTTATTAAGATGTTTTAATAACATACAATAAAACTCTATTAGTGTTTTTAGTTATTTCATCCTAATTGTAAATGGTAGAGGCATTCTGTACATTATGTAAGACTTCTGAAACACTAATTTAAGACATCCTTAATGAAATGGTGCACAAGATTTGAGTGTGAGATGGGTAAAGTACAAATATTCATGGTCAGTGCATAACTAAAACCCAGAGGACAGATTACTGGGATATTAGCTCACTAAACTTGGGTAAATCAACTAGTTAGTTGTACTGTACTGGATACAGTAGAGCTAGAGCTGATAGTCCAGCAGCAAGTCCTCAAAAAAGGCTTTAGATTTTGAGATACCCCTACCCGAGGTAGAACAAATGACAACAATGATTTTTCTTATCTTTAGGGTCTCCCATTAATGAAATTGATTGTTGTCAAATTTTATTTTGGGGGAAAAAATGTTTTTTTGGTTGTTCTTTAGAACTACCCCAATCCCTGAAAAAGAGCCAAATTAGACCAGGCCGAATGTGGGAAAGGTGAAAAAAAAAAGCCCATAACTTGAGAATGACAACTCTTTTCCTCTTCAGATTTGCTGAGGTATGAACCAGGTGGCTGCTCTACATCACCAAATAGTCAGACAATTATTTATCTAAAAAAATACTGAATTATAGTCCTGTAAACTTAGCTTTAGATTAGACGGAAATTGTAATTTTTGGTGATAGGAACATAGGACTCAATCACTTTTCTCTCATTTATCAGAAAAACAGAAATCCCTAAAAAATATACCATTACTGAATTGTCTAGGGTGCTATTGAACACTAACCAGTAGTTGTATGGAAATATCTGGTACAGTTCTATTGCAAATGAGATTTCTTTAGACATAGTCCTCATCTCTAGTGTGCATGCAGGCCATGGAATGAGAGAGATATGTCCCCATCAACATCATATGTGAGAAAATTGGAAAATACATGTCTAACTGTCTACCAGCATGTCGTGCACTCACTGGCTGTGGCACAACAAGTACTTTGTACAGAATAGGAAAGACAACAGCATTCACCAAACTCAAGACCCATCTCAGCGAGCTCAAAGATCTGGCCCATTTTGGACTCTCTGCCAGCTTGGAAGAGTCTTTGCCAGTCGCAAGAGAATTGGCGCTTCTGCTATATGGAAAAAAGGAAATTGGACTGATGTGCACAAACTTGGATGAACTGAGGTTCATAATTGCATCAACAACAGACAAATCTGCCGCCAACAGAGGATGCATTTCAGCAACATGAACAAAGAGCAATGTTTCAGACAGCGATATGGTGTCACAGCCCGAACCCAAACCCTTGTTATGGAGTCCTGTTGGTAAGGGGTGGATTGTCGGACCATAGCCATTCAACCAGGGGACACATTGACAGAATGTCAAAATGTGTCCCCTAAGGTTTCTGAGGAACCTGACATTTAACATTATATTCTAGTATCTATATACTTGCCCTCTCACTGAATTATTTGATGAATTGTATACTGTACTTTGAATTAAGGTTCCAGTTTTAATACAACCTGTACTAATTACACCTATGTTTTAGAGGCTTGCAATTTAGAACTAATACACTTTATTGTATTGGGTTACTCTTATTCTGACTATTTAGTGATGTAGTTCAGCCACCTGGTGTTTCCCTCTCCAAATATAATGACCATCAGAGTGAGCATTCTTAACTTATAGGTTATTATGCCACTTATCCCCCATTCGAAATGTGACTGTCTCAGAGAAGAGGTAGGCCTATGTCTAAAGAAATCTCATTTGCAATAGAACTGTACTAGATATTTCCATACAACTACTGGTTAGTGTTCAATAGCACCCTAGACAATTCAGTATAGGTATATTTTTTAAGGATTTCTGTTTTTCTGATAAATGAGAGAAAAGTGATTGAGTCCTATGTTCCTATCACCAAAAAGTACAATTTCGGTCTAAACTAAAGCTAGGTTTACAGGACTATAATTCAGTATTGTTTTAGTTAAATAATTGTCTGACTATTTGGTGATGTAGGACAGCCACCTGGTTCATACCTCAGCAAATCTGAAGAGGAAAAGAGTTGTCATTCACAAGTTATGGGCTTTCTTGTCACCTTTCCCACATTCGGCCTGGTCTAATTTGGCTCTTTTTCAGGGATTGGGGTAGTTCTAAAGAACAACCCAAAAAACATTTTTTCCCCCAAAATAAAATTTGACAACAATCAATTTCATTAATGGGAGACCCTAAAGATAAGAAAAATCATTGTTGTCATTTGTTCTACCTCGGGTAGGGGTATCTCAAAATCTGAGGGCCCTTCCTGCTAGACTACGAGTAGTTACAATCACAAACACATGAACTGTCAGTTAAGGCTGCTACTATATGAGCTGACTGTGTTGATAAAGTAATGAGAAAAGAGACAAAAGATTGTGCCATAAATATCTTTCAGAGAGCATGGCACGGGTTTAAATGATGTCACATTCAGCAGTGCTGAAGATCTCAAGGTTCACATGTTGCAGAAATGATTAGTGTGCATTCCCAGGGAGGAAGGGAGAACAGAAGCAGCACAGTGGAGCAGTCAGTGTCATCTGACCATCACAAACTGCTGTGTCTGCACTTAACTCTGCCGGCCACGCTGCTTTACGCAGGACTGCATGCTACAAGCTGCTTTTCTACTGGAAGTGTTGTAACCAAAGGGCAGGGTGTAAAGAAATACTGTGACCAACGGACAAAAGCCACTGAGCTCATCTTCCCTTTCTGCAGCACTGATGCTCAGCCTTACCATCATTCAGAGGATTTATTTAGAATTATTTTAGGCTCAAAGATTCAATTACCAACATACTAGAGGGAAAATAATACGGTCAACAGTGTTTTACTTTAGCCACATGAGGAGGGAGGTTGTATGACCCTTGAAAAAACGTGTGCTACAAGAAGACAAAACAAATCAATATAAATACAAATGTAAGTCCTTTTGATGGTGAAGATTTCAGAGGTCAAATTAACAAACATAAAACAATCTATCTTGGAAGAACCCGTAATAAGTGACCAATCTCTCAACCTCATACAAATATAAAAGCGGAACTTACAATAGTACAATATTAAGTCCAGAAAGAGAACATGTGCTAGAAAAACATGTTGTCAGTACCCTTTATAGCAGGGGTGTCAAACTCAATTTCATCGCGGGCCACATCAGCATTATGGTCGCACTCAAAGGGCCGGCTGTAACTTTAAGACTATATAAAAATACATATATAAATATTTAATATATAAAATAATGTATTATATGACATGATTGCCTCTGCATTGGATTATTATCGGATAGGGTAATAACTTCATAATTAACTACGTCTGAAAGCAGAAGTCTAGAGCAAATAATGGCAAGTCTCTTCAGTGAGAATGTCACAAAATGATTTAAAAAGAAAAGCCAAATTCTGGAAAAACAAAAAAAGAAGTGACATTTTGAAATAAAAAGTAACTTTAAAAAAAAAAAATGTAATTCTGAGAACAAATGCATATTTTGATGAAATGTCAAATTCTGAGAAAAAAGTCAAATTTGAGATGCATTGTGGGACATGTAGTTCATGGGCAACGTGCTTCTGTAAAGTAGCATGTAACCGTATAATAAACATATTATATTCTTTGCAAGCTCCTGTGGGGCCACAGAAAATGAAGTCGCGGGCCGGATTTGGCCCCCGGGCCTTGAGTTTGACACCCCTGCTTTATAGTGTAATAAAGCTATACATTTTCTTAGTAGCTTTTGTTGGCAAATGCTTCTTTGTTTTAGCTTGACAAAAAGCAGGTACAACCAGCAGACAGATATCCTACTCAAGACAACTCTAATGACACGAAACACAAGTAACCAACTTCCTGTGCAGGGGAGACACTGAGGCTTCAGGGCTAAGGGTATGCATTGTTTGATAGGCATGAGCTGGACCAGCTGGTCAGATGGTGAATAAAGGGGGCCAGTGTCCAAAAGTCTGGAGTGTTTGTCATCCTGCTATCTTCTGTTGGCTTTTCTCATTATTTATTGTCACATTAACATTGGTGTAATTATTTGTATGGCCAATGTGTTTGAACAAAACTGAAAATAATTCTTTAAGGATTTACTGCAGGACTTTTGTAGTGGACTGTTTTAGCTTGAGATAGGGGTCATTGTCAAGTGGCGATTAAATGTATATGAATACATGAGTGTTGGTTGAGCTGTTGAAACTATACAAAGGGCACTTCATATTTAAAAATGACACAGAAACACACCTGTTGTAGTGGTTCATCTATAAAACTGGAGCCAGTTAGTCTCCTGTCTATTTTTATAGGCTTCATCTCCAACTTCATCTCATCCAATGTCTGAAGGAAACAAACAAAGAGACACAATCAATAAAAAAGCTTCTTTCATGAACTTCATGGTGACTGGCAAACAGACTTCATCAACAAAGGAACTTCATTTACATATAATCAATATATGTAGGCAAGGACGAAATGTGTGTGTGCTTAAGCGGGCCCTTACCTTTAGTATACCAATTTGTGTGGGGGCCAAGTAGGAGTGCTCGCACTTTTCCAGGTGTTTCTCTGAGTTGATCTTTCCATAGAGCAGAGTGACCGCAAAGCCCCTGGAAACAGAAGTGAGAATTAGAGAAAAGCGATCTATGGTGGCTAAAGAGAGAGAGAGAGAGAGAGAGAGCATGCTTATAAAGACATGATGGACGGTTTAGTGGTTTCCTGCTTACCCTACAATGAAGCAGAAGATATAAAAGGCCAGGTAGAATATGGCAAAGGGTCCAAAGGTGACGAGGAACAGCACGACTCCAAGACCCCCCCATCCCCAGATGGACACACTGGCCTGAAAGACACACAGAAGGAAATACACAAGCTGAATACTCAGTACTTTATATTATACTTACAACTGTCTTGAGAAAACAGACTCCCTCGGTAAAGCCTGATCAAGCCTTTCACATCTTCAAATGATAACAGACTGAATGACAAATCTTTTCATATGAAGACTAAGACTACACCCTAAATATAGTTTTGTTTTTGTACAATGTGTGTCTGATTTTACCGTGTGCAACTAACAGTACTATATTTTCATTCAAGTATTCAATTATATAATTCCCCACATAAATACATCTTCAATGTGAATCTGTGAATCAGTGAATCAGCAGCTTTCCCATACAGACTAAAACAGATGCACTTTATTGCACTGTAAATGACATCATCCTCAGAGAAAAACACTTTTCTATACCTCAGATGTTGGCACATGAAACGATTATTTAAAAAGATACACACGTTGGTGAATCGTAAGTGAGTGTCAGGCATAGGCTGTGAGTGTGTGTACATAGTAGTGTGTCACATCCTATGGTTTTCCTGTTATTGTCAGTTCAGGAAACCAAGCTCTCTTTTCCAGCTAGCAACTCTGTGTCCAAGTTATTCTGGTATCTACATGTGTTCTGTCCCATATTGTGTCTATGTTAAAGATACAACCATTGCAATTTAAAAAACACCAGATTCTACATTTAATTCCCACATTTTAAAGTCTGTATGGGCCTGAAAAATCCAGTATGAGTCAAGCTACACAGGGTGTGTGTGTGTGTGTGCGTGTGCGTGCGCGTGCATGGTGTTATGTGAAGGATAAGCCTGTCATAGAGCTGCATCAAGTGCAAGCAGGACAAATGAAACCAGGCCATGCTAACGTTAGTACTAAGTACTATAACCAACAGTGTCATGAGTTAATGTAAAAAATACAGTTATCTACACCAGTGGTTCCCAAACTTTTTGTGCCCAAGGCACACCAAAGGACAAGTAAAAATCTCAAGGCACACCTATTGTGCAAAATAGCCCTTATAACACGTGTTATCACTCATATCATGTAAAATATCTGTAAATATGCATAATTATTTACTAATGCCAAATAAAATGTGACAAAGACAACTATATTACTCATGAAATATTTATTAACTAAATATTTCAGAAATTAATTTGAAACTTTATCAAATTAGGCTTCATCAAAGCAGCAACACACTCATTTAAACCAAACAGGTCACAAATAAAAAATGAGGCAAAGGAAACTCAGCAGAAATTCAGCACAGAGAACTCAATGCAAGGAAGCTGCATTGTCCATGGTCCTGAACTACAAATTATAAATGTAACATTTCAGCAATCAGCATTGAAACATGTGCTATTGTAAATATTTTTGCCGACTTACAAATTAGTGAGATACATGTGCCTGTCGGGGCGCCTCAGAATTTTGTAATCCTTGGTGGCACTGAGGAGAGGGCCACTCGCAAGTCCTGTTCAACAGAGAGCCGTGACCTCCTGTTGTTCTTCATGTAAATCAGAGTAGAGAACGCCAACTCCAGAGATGGGGTCGTTACTAAAAAAATGTAATATATTACATTTTTTTAGAACTTTTAAAAAAAAGTAATATATTACACTACTTCGTTACTATCTACATAGAGTAACTCGTTACTTTACTCGCCGAGCACGTACGAACTGCGCGTGAGTGGCAATAACTTTCCTTACCAGCAGGCGGCGGTAGTGTGTATTTGTCATTCAAAACAGGCAACAACCGGAAGACAGAGAAGAAGAACAGACTGCGTGATATAAACAAACAACAAATAGCGTGTGCGGTAGCTTCACCTTAGCATGTGTTCTTTGCAGGTGTTTGTTGAGGTTTGACCACGTGGTGTTTACAGCAGTGGATAACAGCTTCTGGCCTGGGCACAGTTTGCACCTCACCGTCACATTCCTGTCTATTCTTCGGACGAACTCAAAGTAATGGGCAGACCTCCACACCTCGAAAGTTATCGCTGACTCAGCCATGTTTATGCAGCACTGCACTTGGAGATGTGGATGCACAAGTCGCGCAGATTACGTACATATAAACCTACAAAGTACTGATATAGTAAATTAAAACATAATTATTTTTGTGTAGTTGTATATTGCAATAATAACGTATGGTTGTCACAAAATCCCACGGCACACCCGGACTTGCCTCACGGCACACCAGTGTGCCGCGGCACACCGTTTGGGAACCACTGATCTACACAATAGTGGTTCCATGTGAACAGCTCTGACATGGTCACACACTGTATGAAGCTCACACTCTGACCATGGAGTCATCAGATAGACTCGCTGACAGACACCGTGATGAACAGCCGTGATGATCTTCGGCTGCCCTACATTCACACTGGAGTTCCTTAGATAAGCGGCTCCACTGATGGAGCCCGAGATGGACAGTCAGAGCGTCCTCAGGACACTGAGACATTGTTCTCTGAGCCACAGCCAGCGAGGGATAATCAGATGACACACATGCTGCCAACTGGGCCAGCTAGTTTATGATATATAGCGTGATACACACAGGTAGGCTCCTGACAATCAACGCACTTACAAATGACTTTAGTTAACCAGGCTAAGGCAAATGAAATTGTATTATCAGGCTTATTCCAAATACTTAAGAGTAATGTTTCATAGCCCAAATGCTGAGAGTATGGCATTGGGTTGGCTGAACATGGTACAGGTCTGACATTTCTTCATATGAGGGTGCATCATGTTTAAACGATCAGCCATACAAGTATTTCACCTATAAAGGAGGCCTAATGGATTTTCAACGTCTCAAAAAAACAATCATATTTAATACAACAATAACTTTACAAAAAGCCCATTCACAACTAAATACCACTTGCTAAGTCTATTTAATTCATACAGTATACAGATTTATAACCCCTGTCACTACTAGTTGCTTGCTTCACTCTAACATTTGTAGTTGTTGTGCTATCTTTGCTGGCATACTACGTCATCGAGTGCCGCCGAAGTACTGTTCCAATGTCCAGCACACTTGGAATTCTACCGAGCCCGGCGTACTTCGTGGCGAGAAATTTCGAGGCTGCACATGTGTAGACTCCGGTCTTAAAATCCCCACAATGCTTTGCGCACGGACCAATTTCCCCAAATCTGTGGCGGAAAATGTAAGGCGGGCCTCTCATGTGACGCACACTTGCTCGCCTGTTCCACTCTTCGTTTTCCGAATGCCAGGAAGTATTCTTGCCTCGCTTCTGAAGCAAGTGACTCGGAAGACATGTGCTACCAAGCAGGCGTCCTCGACATTGAGAAACACCCAGTGTGTACATCTCTATTCAAAATGGCCACTATTGTTGGCGGTGCTTCAGGTTGTTTCTAGAGCTTTATTCTGTAGGTTACACTGACACAGGATCTCAGTCTCATCAGGCTTTATAGAGCTGGTACCATTTATTTAAAAACGGAATTGACTGGTTCCAGGTCAGATCTTGCAGATTAGCTTGTGACAACCCTGGTCAACACCCCAGCTGATTACACACTGGATATATTACAACATGATGCTGATGGCTGTCCGTGATAAACCTTCAACCCTGACATATTACTCAGTGCAAACCAAAGGAATAATATACAGGCTGTCAGCGTGTGCCATGTGGGCTGAGACAAGACAGCACAACTGGTTTTACACATGCCTGTCAATATTATAAGTAGAACAACAGTCTCTCTGAACATGCCTTAGTTGAAATTAGGGATGCACGATATTGGTTTTTTGAAACCGATACCGATAACTTCCTGCTTCTCAAGACCGATACTGATAATAAAAAAATGTTTACGCCACTAATTATTTTAACGCGATTAACGCATGTGTATTTTTTGTCCTCGGCCGCCCCGTAGTTTCAGAGCGCATCGAGTTTAAAATACCATCTACAAGCTGATGCTGACAGTCCCGCTCCTGTCGCCCGCTTGTGGCAGACCACACTTCCACGCTCACCGGCAGGCACCGACTGGCTGTTGGGAGGACCGGGAGGGTGTGTGTATGTGTGGCCCGAGCGAGCGAGAGAGAGACCTTACGTGCATTGTTGTTGTTAGCATCTGGTGCTAGCTAGCTGCGCTAACGGATATACGGAGCTGTTTAAATGAAAACAGGAGCGACATTTCGCCACAACTGCGCCGAGCACTTGACTTTATGCAGGAAGCCAGACAGTGGGACATTGTACGAAAAGTCAGCACACGCAGCACGGATAGTGCGCAACATGATTGCAGCGTCCAGGCAGCTCCGGTTCGAGCATATGCCTTGAGTTGCACATAGCTCCAACGCCCATACCACTGTCCTGGCTTCACGAGTTAGGGAGCGCTGGATTTGTGAACTCCCCTCTTCCTAAACCACTAATACCACAGTACTGGCAAAACGGGAGGAGCCGAGTGAAAAACAAGCGCCCCTCATCCCAATCCACCCACACCGCAGTATTTTTTTCTTTTTTTACCCAAAAATATATTGTATATTATCGGGGCTATTAATACTGGTATCGGGTTTATCGGGATGACGTCATAATTCCTAATATCGGACCGATAATTATCGGACCGATAATTATCGGGCCGATAATTATCGTGCATCCCTAGTTGAAATGTATGATGCACAGCAGACAGTCAACTCACTCATGAACCTGGTTATGGGGTAAATCGGGTTAGGGCAGGAAATGTTTGATCATTTATCTCCATGTGCTGCAATTACTCTCAAATCCTTTATTACATTTGACTGGTCATTAATCAGTTATTATCCTTACCGTCTGCCCAATCCTCGACTCAGGCTGACATCTTATAGTTGTTTTAGTTATGTAAGACATTTCAAAGTCTTTCTTCTTTGTCGAACAACTTGGACTGACGGCATAGTAAGGGAGGTGACTGTAGAAACTAGCATATTCTTTTCAATTTGAGTCCTAAAAATGTAGTATTTTCGATAAAAGGAAGCACATCTAAGGTTTGATTTGATCGCTCTTTGATGTTTTTACAGCTTTCACTATCTGATGCACTTGCACCCTAACAACCATGTTTAATATAAAGTGAACATATGACAAAGTTCAATTCTTAGAGCGAAGATTAAGATGTGTTAAAGATTCTTACAATCCCATACCCATATTAAGAGAACTGGGATTCTTCTGTACATGCTATTAAAGAAGCAAGGTTAAAACAAGAACCTGATTTAAACTTGAGTGCATTGAAGGCATGTAAACCCGCTGGTGTATGGGCTGCAGAATGTGTCCAAACTGGCTCGACTACCCCCTCTTTCACAAGTCATAACTGGCTGGGACAAAGTCACTAATAGCAGGGTAAGGACTCTGGGAACAGAACAGGGCTGCCCAAACAAGAGGCCTATTGTTACAGTTGGTGTAAGAAGTTCAAAGAAACACCTACTCTCATCTCAGTTCATACCCTGAAACAAATCTTAAATGAACTTCAGTGTCCTTAAACACCTCTAAGTATAACTCAGCCACAATGTTGTCACAATTGCCAAGAATAACTAAGTAAAGACTTTCATCTAAACCACAATGAACAGCTTGACCTGCAGTAACACACCCACTCTGTTTAACTTTCACCCACACAGAATTCACAGAGAAGGAAGTTGCTCCTTTGTTGGTTCAGAGGCTTCCAGCAGCCCACTGCAGTCATCACTGACATGTTTATTACCTAAAGGCCTCGCAAACAAGTGACTGTATTCTACACAAAGTAAAACCCTCAAAATGGTGGTTAGACCGGAAACAGCAACTACTCATTTCAGTGGAAAGGGGGTATTTAACCTCTCTAGAGAATAGCCGCGTTCACACCGGTGTACTTTTCCCCTTTAGTTCCGTTAGTACCCCTTATGTTGCGTTCACACCAAAAAGAGTACTTAGTGTCGGGAACTTTTACCCCCATTTTTAGTGCCTGCTAGAGAGGTGGTACTATCCTGGCGGGAAAAAGTGCCCCAGTTCTGATTGGCTGGGCGAATTGCAAACCACACCCCGTAAAACTCTGAAAAGTGTTGTGAAGCCGCCATTGTATTTGTGGCATTAGGATTATTAGCATTAGCCCCGCGCACCAACGCAGAGAGAATAACTTATGGCAACAACAAAAAAAACATGGGGGCGGTGGAGATGAGGAGGTATCGGCGTTCTGGCGATTTACTAGGCTCGGAAGCCTGTCCCCAACTCCAGGGACTTCCGACCGGGGACTTCGGGCGGCAGTATACGCCGTGAAGTTGTTTGCAGCTTGCCAGTAAACCCAAATCAGAAGAAGACGAAGTGACGTCAGCGGCTCATTTGCGTAATCTTCCCTAAGGGAAAAGTACTCCGGTGTGAACGCGATTGGTACTTAGTGCCCTGGGGTAATAAGTGCCGGGGCACAAAGTACTGCAAAGTACGCGGTGTGAACGTGGCTATTGGTAAGAAAGACCCAACAGCATACTGCCAGAAACATCATTGACAGAATGCGTTATTTAAACAAATATTGGAATTCCTTTAAGGATGATTCAGTGGACGTCGGCCGGATTGCGCAAACAAGCAAAAGCAATGTTTTTCAAGTGTTTTTTGTAAATTAAAAACACACCAAAAAGGTTGGAGAAGCTTCAATGCTTCTACGAGGTTACATACGAGCAGTCCTGTATCAGTTCAAGTTTGTACAAACCTCTTTTGTTTAAACAGTATTATCAGGAACAGTACTATTTTCCTTTTTGTTCAATGTTACAGAAATGTGTTTCTCGTATATCCCACAATGAAGCCATTCCCTGATAAACTATTTGACGTCAATGGTGTGAGCGAGTAGCAGTGAATGTGGAGGCTATCAGTGTGGCTGGTGAAGCTGGGCTTTGTACAAGAAAGACGATAACCGACACTCTTGAGTCATTACAGCTTACACAGGGTTTATAACATGAACCATCTGCTCCAGTGATTAACACCCAAGCCCATCGGGAATGCACACATCTAAACATCCAGGCAATTCCTTACGCAACCCCGCGCTGAATAGACACACGTAAGAGTGAGCAGAACAAACAGGGACACATGCAGATGGAAACAAATGTGGTTGTGTCTTTTCTGTGGTTCAAATCTGACCGTCCAACCAATGATGAGATTAAAAAATATATATTTGAGTTAATAATAGCCAAGGGTCAGCTATAGATATTCCCTCTTAACGTGCCGTAATAACTACACTAAAATAACTTAAGAAATGTGTTTTTCATGTTAAATGTTTCATGTGTTTCATCTTCCAGTTTCTCTCTGTATAGCTTTCTCCCTCAAGTACAAATGTACAATTACTCGTAGCTAACTTCCCCAGAGAATAATCTCAATGTTTAAAAGCTCTGCTGTGTCCTTGACTCTAGGCACATTCAGACATGCACACAGAGACTCTTATCAGTGTCTTGGAGATTATCTTTTCCCAGATTTCCTGGCACAACTTAAAAAACACATCCACACACAACTGCATTGTTCATACACGTACTATGGAAGAAAAACTGCACTGTTCATACACAGACACGTACTATGGAGGAAAAACTGCACTGTTCATACACAGACACGTACTATGGAGGAAAAACTGCTCAAAGGCAAAAATATTGCTATTTTTCTGATCTATGTTCAAAGCCATAAGCGCTTAGCTACAAACCTTAAGTGTAGGTGAGTGAGGTTAACTCAGCCCATTAAAGCTCTCCTGTGGGAGATCCATGGTTAATGCCTCAGAGTCAGAGGGGGAGAAAGCGAGCAGGGCGGACTGATCATGTTGGTCTAATCCACCAAGACCACCGTAGCAAAAAGATCTACAATAAGCTTTAGGATTATATATCAAGAATATACAGAGTTTATTCTGAGAGATCAAGAAAAGTGTCTATTTTTGTCATTCGTTTAAGATTTGAGAACGGAAATTGTCAAGATAATAAGAAGATGTAAACAAATCATCCACACTTTTTGAATGTAGCAGTCATGTGTTAGGGTTGACTTTTTGTGGCAGGCCGATATTTATGTTCAAACTGATGAAGATATAGTAACATGTTTCTTAGTTTGGCAACATGTAAGGCAGTAATATGTTATCTAACAGTAACAAATGTAATATAAATGTAACTTAAACATGTGCTCTGGTATGTTGTTTTGTCCACAACCAGGTATGCTAACAGCATGTCAAACCTTATCTGTCATCTAAAAGGTGTTCAGCCGTACGTGGACAAATCACTGAGAGCCAACACTAAAAAAACAGCACAGAGCAGTAGAGCAGATACTGGAGAGTTCTAGCTGCAGGGCAATTGAAAACCTGTGCTGTGCAATCCACCACGAACAAGCCTTTGGTCATTATCTGAACTACATTAACATAAAAGGTGGAGCAGCAGGTTCAGCAGGAGAGCTAACGGGGCCACTTTTCCCACTCCTCAACAACCTCATAATGAACACAGCATGTAAAGATACCACCTGGGATATTTATTTAGCAGGGACAATGCACATCAATGAACACTTAAAACAATTAAATGTGTCAAGCGTAAATATGCCAGATTTAACTTTGAGCTAATTTCCATCCGCAGTTAATATATATATATATATATGGATAAACAATTCTTATTTTGCGTAGAGAAGCTGGTGTTTGACCAGCAGAGGAACTTCCCCTCCCACAGAATGAAGTACTGGTTAAAGTGTAACAAGTGAACTATGTGTGTATATGTACATACTGAGCACTAACAGCCATTTATAGTTAAGGTGATAAAGCCAACAGCGGTGATAAAATGTCAGATCAACACCTTGAGTAAACTATGATGGCAACTTGCACTGTAATGCATGTGGAATGATCTGATCACTGCACAAGGAAGTACAGCACTTAGATGCTTTGCTCTTTGTGGTGGTCCTTAAAGATACTTAATGTTGGCTTGATTTATCACCCAGCTGAAGTACATATATCCCACAAACAACAAACCTGGAGGCCAAAACAAGGTACCTATTACCACAACCTCCATAGATATAGGACTGAACACTCTCCTTATTCCTGTCCAATTCTGTATGGCCAGCTCCCTTGAGATGTAGTTAAAAACGGCTAACTGGCCCTCGTGAGGATGAAATCAGCCACATTACCTCTACGTTACATAATCCCAGTGCTCTCTTTTTTCCCTTTAGTAGCTTCTCTAGAAGTTTCTGTAGGTTTGTGTTGCTCACCCAGGATTCAAACCAACTAGTACGAATCTCTAGGCCAGTAGCATCCCACCAGCTGAAACACACAAACGCCAGAGGCACACCTGGGAAATGAATGGCGGACTCTGTAGAAGTACACGTTTGCATCACCTTGTGCTGCCCCAATTTGTTGTTTTGTATAAGTTAGCAGTTTCAAATAAATTGATACATACAAGGGATACAAATAATAAAGCAATATCCAATTACAACTTGTGACAGAAGTCTAACTGTGAGGCCAAACTGCATTGTAAGTCTCAGCATTACCTAAAAACTCACTGGATATATCTGGATACAAATCACAGGTCTGGATGGGGCGTAATTCTTGAAAGGTGTCCGATTGTCTGGCAGGGCAGCTGCTTGTGTTTACTGAAGGAAGGAGGGAGAGGTGGACTAGATGAAATGTAGGCCTGGTGTGAGAGTGTGCTGGCCTTAATGTCTACCAAGCTTTGATTAAGACGCCTTAAAGAGATCAAGCCAGGGGTGAAAGCTCTGACATAACTTTGTGTGACTGTGGATGAACTCACACTGCACTCCCATCCCCTTACAACAAGCTAACTCAGTGTAAAAAGGTGGTAATCAAGGTATGCGGTTACACCCTGTTTAAAGAATGAATCATAGTCAGAAAAAAAAAAGAATGTCAAGGCTAATGTCTGTCTACAGGTAAAAATGACCTTACGATCAAAAGAACTACAAATACAAAAGCAGCATTTGCGTTACAACTTATGTGCAACATTTAAAATGCCAACTGTAATCTGAAATGTCACTAAAAGTCAAACCAAGGAGGTAACGTCAGAAGGTAGTTGAATAAACTGAAATAGGTGACTTTGAATAAGTTCAAAGGTAAGACGTCTGATAGTCTACATTGTTTGTTTGTAGCCTTTATTTAACCAGGTGCAAATCCCATTGAGATCAACGATCTCTTTTTCAAGGGAGACCTGCAGCACATTGGTTACACATATAAACAACAGAAAACAAAAAGGACATCAATACAACATAATTACAGGGGTATACATTAGCAACCTATTCACAATGACAGATATCTAATAACATTTCATCTATCCGAGCTTTAAAATGATGCAAGGGAACCAAAATGCTCAGTTTCAAAACATGTTGCAGTGTTCCAAGCTAGAGGAGCAGCGCACATAAAAGCTTTAGTACTTCAAACTGTCCTAGCACTTGGCACATGTAATAAAAACACATCCTGGGATTTCAGGCAATAGCTACTTGCCACTCTCTGTGAGATCAAAGAGCATATATAAGTTGGTATTTTACATATTCTGTAATATCTCTGAACTCACTTTACATTTAAAAACAATAACAACAAAAGACACTACAAAGATAATGTTAAGCCAACCCTCATCACAGGATGTTCCAATACGAGACTAATGGTTGGATGGGAGCAACATTTTTGCAAAGGATTACTAAACTACAGTTTAACACCTGACTGTACAAACAACTGGACTCTCGGTCAGACATACAGAACAGTGCTAAAGCCTTATTACCAGGGCTAAACCTGTACTTAAACTGCTGGAGATGTGCCTGGATGTGGTCATCCCTCAGCTCAGGTGTGGCGGACACTTGTCTGTCTTTAGAGCAGATGCCATGGTCAGTGACATATCCATCAAAAACCAGGAAACCAGTTGAGAAACGGCATCAAGTCAGAAGTGCAGCAAAACTACACTGTCATCAGCACATACACAAAAAAAGGCTTTGTCAGGCACAGGCGTAATCTCCATAATCACTGACCAGCAACAATGGACTGAAGATACCCTATTAATATTTTAGGAGAAGCTTGTGTTAGGACAGTAGTTTGTGTTCGACTAAAGCAGGGAGCTTTCTGACTGACAGATTGGCAACTAAAAGCCACTGGAAACATCTCACTTGGACAGCAGTGCACTCATTTGCTCACACTTTCCCTACAGTAAAAGTAAAATAAGAAAGAAATGCACACTTATCATTACGGTAATAGATGTAAGCTAATCCTAGAGAAAACAGTTTTGTAAGCAGTGTCAACAACTCGGCTTTTATTCAACCTTTAGTAAAGTAATTACAACTAGCTGCAGCTTTACCAGCTCTGAAATACATTCATGCATCAATATTTATAATCAAAAGATATAATATATTATTTTGAAATGGGCTTAACAGCATAATGAGTATTTTTATGTTTGGACTTTAGATATATTTTGATGCTAATACGGGTGTACTTTAACTTGAGTAAGAAATTGAATGCAGGACTTTAACTTGTATCATAGTATTCCAGGTAGTTCTATTTTTACTTCTGAGTACTTGTCTGCAAATAAGTACCTTTCTCTAACCTCTAATATAAGGTTTGTATCCATCTATATTTCCAACAGCTACCGCTCAGCTCACCTGTGTTTGTTGTGTTGTAGAAATTCGTTGTTGAGGGACGTTACTCATAATTTACTATGGACATTGCCTGTCCTGAGCTCATCGTATTAACTTAGCTTTAACAGTGTAATCCACGGGCTGCCTGCCACTTATAGCAGACAACCTTTCCTGAGAGCACAGCAGCTGTGTGTGAGCCGTCCTCTCCCTGTCAGCCTGTGTGTTTACCTGAGGGGCTAATGCTGATAGCTGCTAAATGCTAACTAGCCGTGTCTATCACAGGAAAACTAAACACCACGCGTCTGTTTCTGACTTACCTCTGCAAACATCGTCTAAAAGGCTGTGCGTGTGGTGGCTCTGGCTAACCCCACCACATTGTAACATGCACAGAGGGAGGTTATAGTCTCGGTTTAAAAACGGTCGTATTTCCAATCTCCGTACTCTCTTCGGAGCGTCGCCATGTTTGCAAGGTTTACGTCTCGGGTGCCGAGTTTCTGGACGCCGCCCTGTGATTGGCTGCGAGGCGATGACGCAGTAACACACCCGTGACTGATTGACGGACACAAATGCAGCGATAATCAGGACTGACTGACCTAAATTCAAGAATATTTTAACAATTTATGACATATGATATCTAATGCAGGTTTACCACAGTGGAAATGTTACTATGCAGTGGACGTTAAAAAAGATTCTCTTGGAGGTATTTTTAGAGTTGGTTAGAATAAGGCTTGGTTGTGATTTCCTACACAACCTCTAGGCTGTTTTATTCTTATGAAGGTTAAATACATTCAGTTTGAGATCATTCAAATTATATATTTTATAGGTTTACCACAGCAAAAAACTCCGTGTGCCGTGAACATGAAAAAGAGGTTAAGACAATTATTTTGGAGATATATTATACCTGGAAGTGTACTTCTATAGTTTTGATTTTAAAATATGATGTGCATGCCTTTATCGAATAGTGTTTTATGTTTATTTTTATTTTGTTCGTATCTATCTATACTTTGCAGTAACAATGTAAATGTCTCCTCAGTGGGTCGAATAAAGGATTTATAATCCTGATTTTGATTGTTGGTTTGAAGAAGGCTTGGCTGTGATTACCTTTACAACCCATAGGCTGTTTTATTCTTGTGAAGGTTAAATAAATTCAATTTAAGATTATTCAAATGATATGGCAAATCCATTTAGCTAAATTACCTTTTATAAATGTGTAAAGCCTCTTATTATTTTTAATTCTCAGTAGACATATACTGCAATCTATTATATTGTAAAGTATGTCATTTATTTCATATTGCCTGTTTTTACAACAAATCTAGAAATCTATGCTGATTAATCTTTCCAAAAACATCTACAGATGGTATATGCCTGAGAATTCAAATAAAGTGTAATATTAGAAGACTGACCCAGCAACATGAAAGTGCAGTCTGATCACATGTTTGACCAATGGCTACCTGCACACCTGGGGATTATGCATAATTGATTGCCTCAGTGGCACCTTCAATGAGCTATACCTTTCACTGCCTGGCAAAAAAAGAGATGTGAGGTTAGGATGGAACAAAGAAGAAGCAAAGACAAGAAATCCCAGAGTGATCAAAGAAGATCGTTAGCTACAAGAGAATCTGTTTTGTTTTAGGTCATGATACCTCTCTCCAGGTGTATAGAGCCCCAAACGGATCACACAGCAGGAAGGGATGAAGCAGAAACCAGTCTCCATGTCCAGGAGAGCGGAGCGCACTCACCAGGCTGCCCATTCTTCTAACACACCGGTGCACATAAAAGATATCTCTCATGTTTCTTTTATCTCTATATCCCTCTGTGTTTCTAATTATTTCTCTTTCAGACTGTCACACACTCACAGTAACCCACATGCAAGTTGTAAACGTAGACTTTATACCCACGCTTCACGAGTTACAAGTCTGTTAACTTCTGAGTCATCATGTGACAAGTTTATTGGTGTTTTTGCATCTACTTCTGTGAGGTTAAGTGATTTTCCATTTGCTGGAATTAAGATAACTGTGGCATGTTGATCAACTTGTTTTGCAGGTGAGCTCATCATTGCACCATGAGCCTAGCTTTTTTAATTATATAAGCAAATACAAAAAGGACATGTTGATGTCATGTATTCAAACATCTGAATTGCTTCAAAAAAAGGTCTACAAAGACAGGGTTGCTGTCTGTGTTACTGTTTTAAAGACTGCACAGATATTATATCTCCTGACCTGCAGTGTTGTATATTTCCCGCTAGAGGTCACTATCATTCTGTCACAATCTGTTGTAAAAGTGATCGGATGGTCTAAAACGAGGAATTAGTGGAACATCTAAAAAAAATAACATTGAGCATGTCAATCATAGTTTCACAAACATCCAACAATCCCCTTGGAGGGAGAGTATAGAATCACATCAACGATCAACATGCATAATTCATTCAGTGAAGTTTATTATTAAATGAAACTTTTTAATATGGATAAAAGTCTGGCTTTAAATTGCACATTTAGAAGATTAGAAGTAAAGAGCATAATGAAGACTGCTACTAAATGAAACAAAGAGTGATTCTTCACACTTGTTTTTTTTTGCTCATGACAGTAAAAGACAGACAAAAAAAAGTACTTATAGTGAAAACCACCCTTGAATGATGGGATGGTAGACTAAAAGCTTTAGGAATCCAAACTACAACATATAATAAGTTTGATGCAAAACAAGTGCAATTTGACCTTTTTAGAGAGATTTAGCAAAAAACACACTTCTGGGGTCATTTGGGTGGATTTTCCATATCTCTGGCCCCCTTGGTCGATTTTGACGATTGACATCTCTTTCTAACCGTCAGAGCCAATAGAATCGAGGGGAACTCCCACATACTCCTTATTTGGTAATGTGTGTGTGTGTGTGTGTGTGTGTGTGTGTGTGTGTTTGTGTGTGTGTGTGTGTGTGTGTGTGTGTGTGTGTGTGTGTGAGAGTGACGCACAGCCAAAACCGGAAGCTGCGATAACTCTGGTGGCTACCATTAGCAGCTAACTTTTACTCTCCGATGTTTACATACAAATTGAATTATGGATTATAAATCATTTTTTCAAATCGACAGAAACATTATCAACCTATGGATTAACCGATTCAGCCGCGTTTTTTCTCGTTGTAATGCCATTGAACACGTATTTTGATCAGATTGACAGCTATGATGAGACGATCTCCCGTAAAAGCTCCGTAAAGGTACGTGTTGTGATGTCTGTGTTTGCTTCCCCTGTCGCGAGTTTGGATCGCTCAGTGATGATACTATACCTATATAATCTGTGGAACCTCAGCTTTAATTGGATATCTTGTATGTGCAGCTACGATAAGTAATACGGGTATCTTTATCTTGAGTTCTGTGCCACAGTGCGTTAGCATTTTTCGCTCAGGAGTCATTTAGATGCTTCTTATGAGACATGTGTTTTGTTTTGGTAAAAATGGTTTGTATCGTCAGTTAGCTGAGATTATTCCCGTTAATCTGGTATAACACATTAATAGGTTCTTAAATATTAAGATGCCCTGAGACCAGTGTTGGGACGAACGCGGCACAAGTAACACGTTACTGTAACGCCGTTACTTTTTAAATTCAGTAACGCGGTTACCGTTACTACATGGTGCGTTACACCGTTACTGCGTTAGTTTTTTTATATAGTCAACAGCCAGGCGAACAGAGATGAGAACTGTACTTAAGTACTTGAGTAAATGTACTTAGATACTTCCTGTGTCACATGCGGAGACGGGCTGTGGGCGTGTTTGTGTTGTTTACTAACAAGACTATCATGGCGGCGGCGGAGCTCAAGTCGAGTTTCTCCACCTGGAGATATTCTCACTATTTCACTTTTGTCGAGCACAAAGAAAAGAACGTTTTAGTTAAATGTAAGTTGTGTCTTGGCGGGTCAAATATCCTATCTACTGCCCAAACCAGTCATTCAAATCTCTTAAAACATCTGCAAAAACAACATGCTGGGACGAAGCTAGTAGCTAAGACCACAGAGACTCAGCCGACGCCACTCCACCTCCACCTAAGCAACAGCGGCTGGATTTTAACCAAGGGACTGCTGGCCAGGGAAAAGTCGATAAAGCCATTGCACGGTATGTTGTAGAACACATGCAGGCTATTGCTACAGTGGAGTCACCCGCTTTCAGGGAGCTAGTTAGCATGATAGCATGTCCGGGCGGCACACGGCATGGAACACTTTTTCCAACTACCTGGAGAAAGAATATACAAAAATGGAAAGCCAGCTAATATCGATGCAATCCAGATTGCATATAATGCATGTCAAGTTGATCAACAGATTGTATTATTCTCCAATGCAATAACAGTACTGAAATGAAGGCTATAAGGGCATTAATGGGAGACATTTTTTCAAGTAACGAAAACTTTACTTTTCACAGTAACGCATTACTTTTGGGTGTAAGTAACTAGTAAAGTAACTGAGTTACTTTTGACATGAAGTAACTAGTAATGGTAACTAGTTACTGGTTTTCAGTAACTAGCACAACACTGCCTGAGACACAGTGTCGTGAAAAAAAAGAAAAGAGACCCGCAAGGGGGGCTTTGGGGCTTAACAGGTTAACAGTTGGTCAACTCTGTCTTAAAATGAAAGTCAAGTAGCAGTAGTATGTGTTGCCGTTATCATTACTCCTGATCACATTTGCCATTAAGAAATCCGTTTTTTGTTCTGTACAAAATGTATTCAAAACTTTCTCTGAATCATCCATGTCCTCTCAGTTTTCCAAATACATGAAATCCATCGAATACCTTTTAAGGTTACAGTCTTTTTAGCAAAGAAATACCAAAATACCTTTTTGTTGACAGCTTTCCACTTTTTTCAACTGTGACTGTAAGTTCAATATATTTCAAAAACTCAGACAGCTGGAGCCTTACATTAACTTTAGATCAACTTCCTTTAGTGTATTTATACAAAGTGCAGGAACATAATTTAAATGAAAAATTAGTAGAAAGGTGTCTCTCAATGTCTAGTATATGAATGTAAGAATAATTGAAGCAAAAGCTAGTATGAAAGCCTTATTATTATTATTTAAGAGAGACCGACAGTATGGCTTACCTACTCCCTAACCTTCATGAGTGAGACCAAAGATGGTGTGTGTAGATCCCGATAGCAGCACATTAAAGAATATTAAGAACATTAACCTGTTTCACAACTGATGGATGACTTTATGTCATAACAGTTGCTTGACAACTCAAAATGTGTGTCCCCTAATGGAGTCATTTACTTATTTCCAGACGTAACACACTGTTTTTCTCTGCTTAGTAAGCCCACGAGTGACCTGAGGCACGGTGTCCACGGTGGTTTGGCCTGGAGGAGGAGGACCTGTGTGTCAGAGGTCAAGGGTCAGGAGGTGGAATGTGACAACCAATCGTAATTTAACGACAAAGGAAATGCACGTTATAGGTACATATCATTTATTGTTCAACCTTCAAAATGTCACCTATTACAATGCAGGAAAAACAGCCTTGCTTTAAGCCTGGCACTTTGGGATTTTGTGAAGATTTTGTGAAGATTTTGTAAAATCGTTAAATGTGAAACTGTGTTTAACTGTAGTTAGTTCAAAATCTGATGACAAAATAGATGAATAACTAACTCACAAGGCTTAATTCACTATTTTGTATAGCAACATTGCTCTGACAAAGAACTACATTCCAACAAAAGGTGTGTCTCAAGCCGGATTTTGGCAAAAACATGAGTGTGGAAACACTTATGGACAGTGTGGAAAGCCATAGGGTTTATACTCACCACTCATCACTTTGTTCACTATCAAGATGTGAAATACATTTTCCAATTTCCTTGGGTGAGAGTTAGTTACTCAAAATATATTTTAGGCAGTGTCATTTTAACTCATAAAAATAGATCAGTGTTTGAACGTTTTCACCTCACAGCAGCAGAGACATTATGATGTATTCATTTGTCAGTTGTAAATGATGTGCCACAATGTGTGTCCTTAATTTCATGTTTGTGTGTTTTTGCTGCTGCGGTGGCAGGGTGACAGAATTAGATTAGGGGTGACACTGGCTAAATGTTTGCAGATGAAGCCTCCCTATATCTAATCACCACGGTAACAAGGGTCACCAGGGTAGGCCAGTGGGCCAAGTAGCCCGAGGCTCTGTGGGTATTAATGGGGCAAGATGTTTACCTCAGAATAAACCGCTCCAGGATATGTGTGCATGAGGTTGAGTGTGTGTGCCCTCAATTGTCCCTTGACCACTCGCCTGAGGGGAAAGTGTGTTTGCCCGCTGCGCCTCCAAACTCTACACAACCTTCTCCCCCCTGACCTCCCAATAATCCACAGAGTCACAGGCAGGAGGAGCAGAGCGGACACTTCCTGGTGCACGACGACTGTGTCATTT